>NC_045785.1:80491990-80802277 GCF_009873245.2 Balaenoptera musculus | reverse complement strand
TTCCCTGATGATTAATGACGTTGAGCATCTTTTCATGCACCTGTTTACCATCTGTATGTCTTCTTTGGAAAAATGTCTTTTCAGGTCTAAAGACCCACTCTTCTCCAAAGGTGAGAATGTAGGGGACAAAAGAGGTAAAGGGAACAGAGAGATCCACTTGCCAAAGTAAAAAGTAGGAGACAGTGCCCTTAACTGGCCTGAGAAGAGGCCTGAAGTTCCCTGACAAGGCTCTGTATTGACTGCAGAAGAGATATTCTTGTACTGAAGAGTGGATTAGGGAGCTCCTATATATTTTCTGGGATTGCCCAGCAATTTAAACAGGCAACTAGCTTTCAAATATTGTTGAAATTGTATAAACCCTATGTATCTAAACTTCTATTAATTGGCTGAAAATTGGCAAATATATTCTCTATTGCACTGAAAAAGCAAACAAACCAAAGGAAAAATTTACACATGGAACAATGACCTTGTCTTTTGGCTGCCTTTGACAGTCATGATCCGTGTAATGGAACTGAAGAAGATTCCTTCAGTAATCCAATGAGTCTTTCCGATATCTGAATTCTTTGATCAGAACTAAAATAGTGGTTCATAAGGGGGAAAAATCTCCCCTGACCAAATCAGAGAAAGAGCCATGATAGCAAAATTAGTTACAGTGTTTAAAAAAAATTCAAAGGAAAGCAAACCAATTTGTCAAAATTCTTTTATTGCTTATTCATTTGTTTCTTAGGAGGCTTTGTGTTGTTAATTTTAGTGAATTCTGACCCCTTGTTCAGGCTTAACAAATTCTAAGGATGCATTTCTATTGGAGAATTGTATATTGTAACTTGGCCATTTCTTAAATTGTTGTTGACACATAGGTAAAACTTATAATGTACACGAAGGCTCCTAAGAAACAAGCAATAGGGGAATTTTATTTTGACAAGCTGGAACACAGATCATGAAAGGGGAAGAAATTCTTATTCATTTGGCTTGGTTTCCTTTGAATTTGTTTTACTGTACTTTTGAGGAATGATTATTAACACATAGGTAAATTTTAAAATGTTACTAGTGGTGAAAAGATTTTTGGCCATATTTAACATGATAAAATATCTTGACTAAAAAAATTTTTGTATAGCTAGAACCTCAAACATATAACTTCTATGTATTTATTTACCTAGAAAGGCTGAGATTTGCAAATAAGTCAGAATCAATAATGCTTATGTTTCTTGGTCATAAGTTTCACCAGAAAATGATGCAATTCAAATTAAAAGTGATGAGATAATGTGTTATAACATCTCTTAGGTTAATAAACAAATTGTCTCTCAAAAGCACAGTAAGGTAATGTAATATTCAGAGATACAATTACCAATGCTACTAATCTGGAAAACATGTGCCTTTCCATTTATTTTACTTAATGCTGTTGCTGTCTCTTTTATAAAAGTAAGTCTTCAATACAATTGTTGAAGAATGAATAATTTGGGTTTTTTTTTTCCACCATAATTTATTTAACGAATACTTGAGTATAGAATCTAATTGGTATATCTACCTTTTTATGCTTTTGGATGGCATTCGAGTAACTTATTAAGGTCAATTTCAAAAAACATCTTAGAATTCCAGATGGGAGGTTTCAGTTTTTAGGGCTTTGGATCATGTCCCTGGGTTGTGCCCATGACAAAGTGTCTGTCCTGGGAACGTTGGAAACCTCTAACCAGGACCTGCAGGGCACTCTGCACAAAATAATGAGGTCACTAGCATGAAGGGCTCTGGGCTCTGAAGCAGTTGGAACAGGGTTCTATAACCTTTCCCAATATTAGATCCCTTCCAGGCTCAGGGTCAGGAAAAGGGAAACCGGAAATGAGATTGCCCTGCTGGGAGGATAAAAAGATAAGGGCAAGGGACCAGAAGTTATGAGAGGAAAGAACAGTTCTAGAAGCTTGAGGGGGGAATTCCCTGGAAGTCCAGTGGTTAGGACTCCACCAAAAAAAAAGCTTGAGGGAGTGGGGAAAGGAGAGGGATGTGAACAGAGGAAGAAAGCTCCCTTTGAGGTCCTGGTGGTCATGCAGTTCTAAGTGAGGACCAGTCCAGCTGAAACAGAGCAGGACCCTGTGGGGCCTTCCTGGGGACAACCCCCCTACCTACCCACTGTGTCCCCTCCCTCTTGTTTGTAGAAAAGCTTTAGCCTCCTAGGCCTACCCTGATTTCTAAAGAACATATTTAATCAGAGAAGTGAGAAAATGCAGAAGCAAAGGAAAATAGTCAAACAAGACAAAATAATAGTAGTTTAGCCATAAAACAAAGTCAAGGACCTTTATTTCCTCTTCAAGGGCTGTAAATAATATCCTGAGCCATATCCTTGAATTGTTTTGCAGATGCTAAAACCCCTACTAGGTGGAAAAAGTTAACTGCTTGCTGACCACCAGCGAGTAGACCGCAGACCAGGTGGAATCAGCAAGTTGATGATTGAGATTCTGGAAACATCACCCTGTTACCTCACCATCGACCAATCAGAGAATTGTGCACAAACTGATCACACACCCTGTGACCCTCTACCTCACACTGTCTTTAAAAATCCTTCCCTGAAACCTATCGGGGAGTTTGGGTCTTTTGAACAGTAGCTGCTCATTCTCCACGCTTGGCCCCATGTGGGGCGCCTTGCAGTAAGTGCTATACTTTCCTTCACCACAACCCGGTGTCAGTAGATTGGCTTTGCTGTGCATTGGGCGAGTGGACCCAAGTTTGGTTCAGTGACACAAGGGGGGTAGATAAAAAGCAGTGGAAATAAAAGTCTCTTTTTAGGGGATTCAGAAGCTGGGATGCAAGAGTCTCCTGTAGAAGGGCCATCTCTGCTGCTCTCCTTCTGGCCATATTCATTCATTTCCTTCCATCCATGTCTTCTCTGTCTCTAGTTTCTTCCTCCAGTTCACTAAGTAGACAAAACCCCTTAAATAAAGTAGCCGGTGGTATGAAATCCAGGTTTTTCACTAATGCTGGTTTTAATTTATCATGAAGTCTATGTTGAAATGCTGCAAATCTGGATTAAATTATGGGAAGCATTTCACCATTGACTTGAAATGCGTCACAGACAAAGCATTAAATTACAGGGAATCACATGGTCATAAAATTGTTCCACGTTTCTCTTTCAGTCACTCTGATTATACCCAGGAGAATACCTCCATTTGTTGAAAGCTGTTTGTCTTGAACACAAGGCTCAGGCAACAGCATTTAAGTAGTACCGTGGGGGGATTCTGGTATAGAGGTCTACAGACTGCACTTTGGAAAACGCTGGCCTAGACGAATACAAAATTTTTTTGCATGATCAAATACCCCATTAGTAAAAATAAGTTTAGCAAAACCCACAACATTTAATGTAATGAGTGATATAGTGAAAGCAATGCAGCATTTACACATATTTGCTAGTTAGAAAAATTTTTTTTTGGTTAATGCTTTGTGATAAAGATCTAGTTCAGTCTGCTTTGGTATTTAGTTTTAATGACAGCCCTAGCTGATAAAGCTATCTCACCAAGATACAAAGAGTCAAATGGAAATACACAGTTGTCTGTACTTACTGAATCTTGATACTCATTCTTCAGTTAAGTTCACCAATTTTTCCGGTTTTATTAAAATCTGGCTAGTAAATTTCTTTCTTTTTTGGTGTCAATCAATGTTTTTGTGAACTGGGAGATTGTGCATTTTTAATATTTTTAACAAAACCCATTGAAATTTCTAAACAAATAATAAATTATGTCTCCATGTCTTTTTACCATGCAGGTGAGCTTTAGATAGTTACATTGTTTTGGGGAAAAAAATTACCAAACAACGGAAATAATTTCACACATCAATTTTCAAATGTTCTTTCAATAGCATGAGTTTCTTTTAAAAAGCAGATGTTTTCTTATTCATTGGATAACTGCTTGTAATATCTAATTAAACTGACACACTCTTTTGCCTGGCTGATGGAAAGCTCATAATATGTCAGTTTTGTCATTTTCTTATTAGCTTCTGTTTGCATTATTATTATTTTCAGGATGTGCCTACTTTGCAGGAAACTTTAAAGTCACACTAGATAATATACTGTGTGGGTTTCCTGACACAAACAGTCCTCCAGTTTTCCAACACCAACTGGGTTTCCAATAATTTAATTCAATTCTGACACTAAGTGTCTGGAGTTAGCACAGACCCTACAGGTTAAGGGCTCTGTCCCACAAGACTGCCTCTATATCAGATGCCATCCACAAATAGCGTACCAAGGCTACCCACAGGTCTGCCCAGCCAACTACAAATTTGGGGGTTCCCATGGCCCCCTCCTCAGATTTGTAATCCACTAGAACTACTCACAGAAATCAGAAAAACACTTAAGTTTAAAGGTTTATTATAAAGGATACAACTCAGGATCAGTCAAAAGGAAGACATGCATAGGGTGAGATATGGGGAGTTGTGGTATTGCAGGGGGTGCACAAAGATTTCATGCCCTGTCCCAGTGACCATGCTCCCAGCACCTGTTGACTAACAGGGAAGCTCTCTGTATCTCCTTGTTTAAGAGTCTTTAAGGAATACAATCTTTAGTCCTTCTTCCCCTCCTTGGAGATCAGGGATGGGATGAAAGTTCCAACCCTCTCATCAAGTGTTTGGTCTTTCCAGTGACCAGCTCCTAGCTATCTGAGGGGCCTCACCCTGAGCCACCTTATTAGCATAAACTCAGGTGTGGTCCCAGGGGCCTCTTGTGAATAACAAAAGGCACTTCTGTCACTGAAGAAATTCCAAGGGTTTTAGGTGCTCTGTGTTAGGAATGGGAGAAAAAGACCAAATATATATATAGATATAATATATATATATATACTATATAAATATGTATATTATACCACACAATACTCTATATGGCTCTTAACCAGGCCCATGTAAATTGCAACTGTGATGTACTTAAAGTGAACGATTGGGTAAGGGTACCACTGTTAGCTCCCACTTATGCCCAGGACACCTCACTGCACCAGTTAGGGTTTCTAACTGCAAAGAACAGAATCCACCCTAGCTAATAAATAGCAAGAGCGTTTATTAAACGACAGAGCTCAGAAAAATATTGCTTACATTTACCAGTTTATTATAAAGGATACAACCCAGGAACAGCCAAATGAAGAGGTGCATAGGGCAAAGTGTGGTGGTGGTGAGCACACCACCCTCCCAGCATATCAACGTGTTCACCAACCTAGAAGCTCCCTAATCCCATCATTTAGGGGATTTTAACTAGGTTTCATTTCACAGGCATAACTGATTAAATAACTGGCCATCGATGATTGAACTCAGACTCCAGGTCCCTCTCACCTTCCCAGGGGTCAGGGAAGTAGGGCTGAAATTTCTAACCCTCTCACCACCTGGTTGGTTTTTCTGTCGATCAGCACCCCATCTTGGAGCTATTTAGGGGCGCCCACCCAAAACATTTCATTATCATACAAAAGACACTCATCAATCCAGAGATTCCAAGGGTTTTAGGACCTCTGTGCCAGGAACTGGAACAAAGGCCAAGTGTTTAATTTTTTTTTTTTTTTTTTTTTTTTTCAGTAAGACATTATCCTTTAGGTTAAGGAGTTTACACTTTAGTAGAGGAAACTAGTATTGAAATAGGTAATTTTTTTTAGAAATTCACGTTCTTTTTATTTATTTATTTATTTATTTATTTATTTATGGCTGTGTAGGGTCTTCGTTTCTGTGCGAGGGCTTTCTCTAGTTGCGGCAAGTGGGGACCACTCTTCATCGCGGTGCGCGGGCCTCTCACCATCGCGGCCTCTCTCGTTGCGGAGCACAGGCTCCAGACGCGCAGGCTCAGTAATTGTGGCTCACGGGCTCAGTTGCTCCGTGGCATGTGGGATCTTCCCAGACCAGGGCTCGAACCCGTGTCCCTTGCATTGGCAGGCAGATTCTCAACCACTGCGCCACCAGGGAAGCCCCGTTTAATTTTTATTGTACCATAATTTCATTTGAAAAATACAAAATTTGCCATGGTTTTGTGAATGAAAGGTCCTCCTCCTCTAAATTTTATCTGTCTTGTTGGGTGTGAAAGTTAACAAGTAGCTATGTAACATGAAACTGCAGCTGTAGTGATTTGTCTACCTTTCGCTGATTCAGAAATTTTTTTTTTTTAAGTATTTGTTTATTTATTTATTTATTGGCTGTGTTGGGTCTTCGTTTCTGTGCGAGGGCTCTCTCTAGTTGTGGCAAGTGGGGGCCACTCTTCATCGCGGTGCGTGGGCCTCTCACTATCGTGGCCTCTCTTGTTGCGGAGCACAGGCTCCAGACGCGCAGGCTCAGTAATTGTGGCTCACGGGCCCAGCTGCTCCGCGGCACGTGGGATCTTCCCAGACCAGGGCTCGAGCCCGTGTCCCCTGCATTGGCAGGCAGACTCTCAACCACTGCGCCACCAGGGAAGCCCTGATTCAGAAATTTTTGTCCAAGCAAAGTTCATTTTAAAAGCAGAATTTTATATATATATATATAACTGAATCACTTTGCTGTATACCTGAAACTAACACAACATTGTAAATCAACTATACTTCAATTTAAAAAAAAAAAAAAGCAGAATGAGTGTTTTATATGAACCATAATCAAAAGAAGTGCTTTAATTTTAACTGATTTACCATGATTGGTACTTGGCTAGCAAATGTCCATAACATAACAATTTTCTTAAAGTGGAGAAGGATATAAAACACTATCTCAGGAATAAAAGACTAAGCAATAGTACTTTCTAAGAAGGCAGACCTTATAGTCTCAGTAGGTTAAAACACTCCTCAGAAAGAGTAAATTTAAGTTGTGAGTCCATAAATAGAGGTGATGTTTTCTTCTTGTCTGGTTGATCTTTAAGGATATTTATGTGACATTTATTTGACAAAATGAAATGTTTTACATAGCAAGCTAGGAATGGTAATTTCAAAGTAAACTGGGAATTTTTCTGGCTTGTGGAGTCATTACTTTTTTTAAGATAGTTATTTTTAAGAGATATTGCATTAGTTTGTTAGGGCTGCTATAGCAAAGTACCATAATCTGGGTAACTTAAAAGAACAGAAATGTGTTCTCTCAGTTCTAGAGGGTTGAAGTCTGAGATCAAGGTGTCCACAGGGACGTACTCCAGGGGAGAAACTGCCCTATGTTCTTCTCTCAGCTGCTGGTGTTTCCGGCAATCTTTGGCATTCCTTGTCTTATGGACATTCCATGTTACATCTTAATTATGTCTACAAAGACCCTGTTTCCAAATAAAGTCACATTTGCAGATATGGGGGGTTGTGTGTGCTTAAGACTTACACATATCTTTTTGGGAGATGCAATTCAATCCACGATTTAGGGTCCCTGGCTGTTCTGGAAATTAAAATAACGAAGGATAATGGGAGAAAAGCACACAAATTTTACTGAATTTTTACATGTACATGGGAGCCTTCACATGAGAGTGAAAACCCAAAGAAGTGACCAAAGCAGGAAGCTTTTGTACCTTTAGACAAAGAAACCAGAAATTTGTGTAGAATTGACAAGACAAAGGGGTTTGAGCTAGGGGTAGTAAGTGGTGAAGAAGTAACTAGGAGGACAGGGGTTAATTTAATGAGAGGTTTGTTTATATAGATTTCTTGGCCCCAAATTCCCTGATTCTGGTGATAAGAATTTCTCCCTTCCTCCTGGTAGAGGGAGGGTGCATTTCACTTGGGAGTTTTAAGACCTGTTTCAGGGAAGAAGGGCAAGAGGGTGAAGTTAGCGTGACTTTCCTGTTTCTTCTGCCTTTTTCTCAAACTTCTTCAGCTTAAGATCTTCAATGTGCCAAGGTGCCATATTTTGTGGTAGCATGTCCTGGACCCCATCCAGATAATAATGTCCTCACCATCTCTTCCATTGTAGGGCATAGTCAATGAAATATGCTAAAAGAAAGAAATTAGAGGCATAGGATTGGGAAGGAGGAAATAAATCTGTCATTATTAATAATAGATTTTAGCAAGGTGGCTGAATACAAGATTCTATACAACAGCAATAAACAACTAGAAAATGTTTTTGAAAGAAGACATCGTTTTCAATAGTGTCAGAGAATATTAAATACTTAGGGAAGACATATAAGACTTCTAAAGGGAAAATTATAAAACTTTACTAAGATACATTAAGGAAGGAAGACTCAAATAAGTGTAGAGATAAAACATGCCCGCAGAAAGGAAGAAGGATCAGTATAGTAATGGTGTCATGTTTTCCCAAATTGCTCTGAAGTTTCAATGCAATTCCAATCAACATCTCAAAAATTTTTTTATGGAACTTGATAAGAAGATTTTAAAGTGTATTAGTAAACAGATAGAACTGAGGAAAAATGGTTGTCCATTTGGGAAAAGATGACATTGGATCTCTAATTTGCACCAACTCTAGGGACTTCCCTGGCAGTCCAGTGGTTAAGACTCCGAGCTTCCAATGCAGAGGACACGGGTTCAATCCTTGGTTGGGGAACTAAAATCCCACATGTCATGCAGTGTGGGAAAAAAAAAAAAATCAACTCTAGATGGATTAAGAAGTTAAATCTCAAAAACAATACTTCAAAACTTTTAATAGAAAATATAGGTCATCTGAGGGAAAAATGTCTTAAGACACAAAAACCACTATCTATAAAAAGAGAATGTAGATAAATTAGACTATATTAAAATTAAGAACTTTGACAAAAGATTCTTTACTAAATGCAATGTATTACCCTGTGTTGGATCTTGGAACAGAAAAAGAACATTAGTGGAAAAAATGGTAAAGTCTAGAATGGAAAAAAACTCACATTAACAATTTTGTTCTATTTGACAGTTGTCAAGAGAGTAGATTTTAAAAGTTCTCATTACAAGAAAAAAAATTGCAACTATGTGAGATGATAGATGTTAACTAAATTTATTGTGGTAATTATTTTGCAGTACATACATATGTCAAATTATGTTCCACACCTTAAACTTATACAATGTTATATGTCAATTATATCTCAATAAAACTGGAAAAAACAAAAACAATTTCTTTCTAGAACAAAAGTGAAAGGTATACTTTATTAGAAGGTATTAGGTATTACTTTATAAAGATGATACAGCTCGATATCCCCAGTTTGTATCTTTTATTTGCCAGCACTATCCATGTAGGAACTGTAGCTGACGAAAGAGACAGAGAGAAAGAGAGAGAGAGAGAAAACAAACCTCAAAACATCAAAGCATATCAATTTACTCCCTCCCTTTCCCTGGAAAAGACCTTCCCATCACACCCTCCCCCGTGATTTCTCATTGGATGTCTCTTCCTGGGCTCCTCCTGCCTCTCATAATAGTCTGAATTCTCCATCTCAGTCTCTGTGAGCCTCCTGCTCAGGTTTGCAGGGTCAGGATTTCTCATCTTTGTCCATTGTTGGACCTGCTTTATTGATGCCTCAAACTACTGATCAGTTACTCTCCGGAGGCCTAGTGAAGGGGTTCTGCACCCAATTCCACAGTGAGGGACAGGGCTTTCTGTTCCCCACAATGAAAAGCTAGGAGTCCAAGAATTTGGCTCGATTCTGACTCTATCTACCTGGAGATAGCATCAGATTCCACAGGCTGAGGGCTCAGTCCCACAAGACTCACCCCTTCACCACCACCCCCGACCCCCCGGCCCCAACTTCAGATGCCAGTAGCAAGTCCAGGTTGTCACCTGTACTTCTGATAGACTGACTGTAAATCAGAGGTTCCCACGATCCCCTCCTTGGGTTTGATTAATTTGCTACAATGACTCACAGAACTCAGGGAAACAGTTTACTACTTACATTTGCCTGTTTTTAAAAAAAATTAATTTATTTTATTTTATTTGGCTGTGTCGGGTCTTAGCTGCGGCATGCGGGCTCTTTGTTGTGGCACGCAGGCTCCAGAGCACGCGGGCTCAGTAGCTGTGGAGCGCAGGCTTAGTTGCCCCACAGCATGTGGGATCTTAGTTCCCTGACCACGGATCGAACCTGCGTCCCCTGCATTGGAAGGGGGATTCTTAACCACTGGACCACCAGGGAAGTCCCTTACGTTTTTGTTTTTTTGTTTTTTTGTTTTTTTAAGAAATTCACGTTCTTTTATTTATTTATTTATTTATTTATGACTGTGTTGAGTCTTCGTTTCTGTGCGAGGGCTTTCTCTAGTTGCGGCAAGTGGGGACCACTCTTCATCGCGGTGCGCGGGCCTCTCACCATCGCGGCCTCTCTTGTTGCGGAGCACAGGCTCCAGACGCGCAGGCTCAGTAATTGTGGCTCACGGGCCCAGTTGCTCCGTGGCATGTGGGATCTTCCCAGACCAGGGCTTGAACCCGTGTCCCCTGCATTGGCAGGCAGATTCTCAACCACTGCGCCACCAGGGAAGCCCCGTCCCTTACGTTTATCTGTTTTTAGTAAAAGTATCAGGATAAAGACTACAGATGATCATCCTGATGGAAAAGATGCCCAAGGTGTGTGGGAAAGGGTGTGGAGCTTCCGTGCCCTCCCCAGGTGTGCCACTCTCCCAGCACCTCCATGACCAACCTGGAAGCTCTCTGAACCCCACACTTTCGGGATTTTTATAAAGGCTTCATCATATAGGCATGATTGATCATTAATTCCATCTTCAGCCCTTTTCCCTTCTCAAGAGAATGGGGGGTGGGATTGAAAATTCCAAGCTTCTAATCATGGCTTGTTTTTTCTGGTGACCAGCCCCCATCCACTAGGCTGTCCACTAGAGTTGCTTCATTAGAACAAAGGCACTCCTATCACTTAGGAAATTACAAGGGTTTCAGGAGCCCTGTGTCAGGAACTGGGGACAAGGACCGATACATATTTTCCATGGTCTCACACCTAGTTGCTTCTTTTCACCTTGCCGACCACCTAGCTTCTAGGTCTGCATCCTTCTAACCATCGCACTGGCCGTGTTCTCCATGGTCCCATGGTTCCAAAAGGCTCCATCCCAATTTGGTTAGTAATTTTAGGAATCCCATAGGCTCACTGTCATTTTCCTGATGGTGATGTGCAGAAGCAATGGACAGGGGCCTCTGTTCTAGGTCCAGCTTCACTAACCAGTGGGACCTTAATTGACCTGATTTTCCTCTTGTAAAACAAGAGCACTGGATTCAATCATCTCCAAATTTCCTTCCAGTTCTTTTCTTTTCTTCTTTTTTTAACTGACGTGCAACATTATATTAGTTTCAGCTGTACGACTGAATAATAATGATTCAATGTTTGTAAATATTGCAAAACGTTCACCCCAAGATGTCTAGTTAACATCCGTCACCATACATAGTTACAAAAATTTTTTTCTTATGATGAGTTCCTTTCAGACCTAAAATTCTGAGTCTGCAATCCCAGGCATAACCTGTTGACTTTCTTGGGTATTGTCCTAGAGCCTGGCCACAGCTCCTGGACCCTGCCCCTGCCCTGTTTCCCCTGCCTCAGTTCCTGCTTGACGTGTGTCCCTCTGCAGCTCATACATGAGCACAGCCTCTTCTCCCAAATGCTATGGGCTTGGCTCCAGCTCACCTGCATTTATATGTTGCCTTGTGTTACCTTTTTATGTGCATGCATTTTTATCTCCTCAGGTGTATCTTAAGTGCTTTTAAGGTTAGAGCCCTGACTTGTAACCCAAACCGACCTTTCCAGGTCACCTGCCTATAGTGGACATTCAGTAAATGTTTCTTCATTGAAGAGTGCCTTGAGAATTTATGTACCATCGTTATGAAAGCTTTTTTTTTTTTTTTTTTTGAGACAAGCTAGTAAAAATAGCATAGCTCTGGCTTGCCTGAGTTAACTTGTTTCAGTGTAAAGACACTATGCTTTCTTCCTCTATAACCCTCCTTGTGAGTTCCCCTAAAAGAGCTGTCTTTATAAACGTTTTGAAAAATTTATGTTCTTATGGGAAACATTTCTCCCCAGGCATTCCATTAAACTTGTCTGTCAGGTTATTTGATATTTTATGTTGTTTTGTCAGAGAGTTACTCAGAATTATTAGGTCATTCCACTACTTAAAACCCTCCAGTGCCTTCCTGTCTCACTCAGAGATCCCAATGCCAAATGTGAATTCCTGACCATGGCCTATTCCGAGCTGGCATCCTCACCACCTCCCTGATCCTGATACCTACTGCCTCCTTACTCTCTGCTCCGCGGGCCTCCTTGCTGTTCTTCAACCACATCAAACATATTCCACCTCCAGGGTTTTGTACTTCCTGTCCTCTTGGCCTGAAATACTTTTGACCCCCAAATATCAGTATGCTTTGCCTCTTCACTTCCTTCAGGATTCTTTTTATTGAGTGGCCTTCCCTGATACCCCTACTTGAAGTGGAACACACATCGCCCTTCCGTTCACTCTCAAGTCCCTCAACTCTGTTTTGTTTCTCTTCGTGGAACTCATCATCAACTAATATATTTCATATTCATCTACTGATTTTCTCCCCCACTACAACCGTAAGCTCCACTGAAATCAGGAACTTTGCTTGTTTCTCTGCTGTAACTCTGGCACAAGGTAGCACCCAATAATTACTCGCATGTTAAATGACTATGTGCTGGGAAAAAAAAACAACAAAAAAAACCAGATCTGACTTGAAAAAATGTGGTGTTAGATCACAAATTTTAGTTCAAGTACATTACAGTTATGTAATTATGTTGCTGGTGCTGTTTTTTTCTGCTGGCTCTGTGATACAGCATTGATCAAGTCAGTAAAAGTTGATAAAAATTTGATAAATTGAGAAGACTGATTCAAAGTTCCTAAAAATAGTAACAAGATTTGTTTCATTAATTTTCTTAATATTAGCATAGTTAAAAATGAATTCTTTGTGTGGCCACTAGGTGACAGAATATACACACATACTCTGAAAATGGAAGTTTGTCTTCGGGTTCACCTTTTGGGAGCAGTGATACTAATCCCCTCTATTTGAAGAGTACTTTATAGTAGACAAAACACTTTCACAAAAACTATCTATCTCACAAAGCCCCTGTGAAATAGGGAAGACAGGTATTTGTTTGTTTGTTTGTTTGTTTATTTTTAATCCGTTTCCTTTTTTAAATAGGAAAACTGAGGCTCAGAGTTTAAGGGATCTGCCCAAGGAAGTAAAGAGCAGAGCTACGCCTAGAACCCATATCCTGGGCCTCCTAGTCTAGGGATCTTTTCACAGTTCCACTCAAAGAGGGGAACGTGACAGTCCTGGAAATTTGCTGTTGGGTCTAAACTTGCCGTGATGAAAGAGCCTGAAAATACAAATAATTTCCAGCTTTTAAAAAGTAAATGAGCCATAAAAGCTTTCCAACCTTCCCCGCTCCCCCCTTTTTCTTTTTTGGCCGCGCTGCACGGCTTATGGGATTTTAGTTCTCTGACCAGGGATCCAGCAGTGAGAACGCTGAGTCCTAACCACTGGACCGCCAGGGAATTCCCCCAACCTTCCCCTTTGACTTGGGATAGATCCTGAAATGCTTCTCTTTTTGGATCTCCCCAGACTTCAAAATACGTTTAGGGGAAAAAATAGTTTAAGTTATGAAGCTTCCACGTTGTGTCAGCAGACAGTCTCGGTGGGTAGCAGGGCGCCTAGGCACATGACAACATGTGCCTGATTCTTGGAAGTTTCTGCCTCCTAAATGGTTGAGTGCTTTGGGGGGTGTTTTCTGTGAAGAGCTGGGGTGTGCGATCCCCGTTAGCATCAATGGGAACTGCACATGTGTTGAGCCCTGGATGGATCTGGAAGAACACTCGTGGAATAGCAAAAAAATCACCTGCACATAAAAAGTATCACTTAAATTCATTAAATATTGCTCTTAGCTTTACCATAAGCAACGTACTGGTGTATTTTTAGCACAGATTTCTATTGACAGAAATGGGATGTAACAAAGTCCCCTTTACTAATTGCACCTTGCTGCAGTGCCATGTGGCATATTAGAAATAACTTAGGCTTTGAGGCTAAATTCTGGGGTGCGATTCTAGTTTAGCTACTTAGTGGTTGTGTGATCTTCAGCAAGTGATTCAGCCCCTCTAAACCTCACTTTCCTCCTGTGTAAAATGAGTATAATAATAACTGCTTCACTGAGGCAGTATGAAGATGAAATGAGATAGTAATTATGAAAAAGGTTTATAAACTAAAATCCTTGTATACAAAGTTATTGTTTTTATCGGAGAGGCAGGGAGAAAGCATGTTTTTTTGTTTGTTCGTTTTGTTTCGTTGTTTTGGGGGTTTTTTCTTTCCTTTTTTTTTTTTTTTTTAATAAAGCTGGAGGTCTTGGGCTTTGTCATTACTAGCTGTTGACCTTGGGTTACTTTATTCAAATTGCTGAGCCTCCATTTTCATGTGTGTGTGTGTGTGTGTGTGTGTGTGTGGAGGGGTGGGTGGTGAAATAATAAGCAACTCATTTATTGAGAACTTCCTAAGTGCCCAACACTTGTCTAAGTTCCTGACATAATAACTGACTTAATCTCTACACCTACTTCTGAAGTGGATTTGTTAAAATTGATTATTAAAATCTTGGCATATTAGAGCTAGCGGAGTCTTTAACTAACGTGCTCTACCCTTCTGTTTTATCCACGAAGAAAATACACTCAAGAGATGAGGTAAAGTGCTTGAGGTCACATGGCTAGCTGTGAAGGCAGCTGAGACTAGAAAATAGCCAGTGGCTGGTTTCCAGGACATTTCATTGTCTCAATTCCTATAATGTCAATTCAAAGAAGTGCAAAACGGAGAGTTACTCTTGTACCTTTTAGTCCGGTTGGAGGGATGAGTAGCGATGAAATTGTGGGAGAGAGCAGAGTGGTAAGAGAGAACGACAGAGGTGGAGGGCTTCCTGCAGGAGAAGAGATTTGAACTGGGTGTAGAAAAACAACTAGGATGTGGTAAACAAAAGGAGGGAATAGATATTGCAGAAGGAGAAAATGGCGTAAATCAAAGAGGGGAGGAAGATAAGAATATGGAAATTGCAGGCACCAAAGCTTCCCCTTAAGGAGAAGTTGCAAATGAGGGAGGATGGGTGATAGGTGAGGACTAGAGGCCAGGGACCTGGGATACCAGGCAAGATTTGTCCTTAGTCCTATAATCAATGAGAACCGTTAATTAAGCAATTCATTCAGTTGTTTAACAAAGGTTTATTGGGCATCTACCGTGTGCTGTGTTCACTTGGGCACTGGATATATATTGCTGAACAAAAGGGGCTTGGTCCTTACCTTCGGGGGGCGTTCAGTCTAGTTTGGAGAGATGGATGATAAACTGGTAAGTCAATACAAACTGAGAAATGCTAATGGAAGTCCTGGACAGGGTGCTGCCTTAGAGAGCAGGGGAGAATGCCTCGTTACACAGGGAAGCCAGGGGCAGCCTCTCTGAGCAAGTAAAGAGGCCCATGTGGCTAGAACACTGTTAGTGTGGGGCTGGAGGACAGGCTGGGGAAGGGAGCTGGGTTGGGTAATGCGGGATTTTGTTCTAAGTGCAAAGGGAGTTCTAAGTGTGCTGGAAGTTTAGTTATAGGTTAGTGATATAGTCTGACGTAAAAACTGTAAAAGCCATTCTTGGCTGCTCTATAGGGAATGAACTATGGAGTGGGGAGGAGACCAGAGTGGAAACAGGGGGACCAGTGCTGCTAGGGGGCCATGGCAGAAATTCTCAAGAAAGACAAAGGTACCTTGAATTGGGGTCATAGCAATGAAGCAATGAAGCATCTCATCTTCAGAGCAATGAAGATAGATGGGCTTGGCTGAGTGAGAAGATTTGAAGGTAGGTTCTTCAGAACTTGTTGATGAATTGGTTGTGAGGGGTAATGGAAAGTGTAGTGGGTTGAATGATGGCCCTCAAAAAGATACATCCATGTTTTAATCCTTGGAGCCTCAGATTGTGACTTTATTTGGAAAAAAAGGTCTTTGCAGATGTAATTAAGGATCTCCAAATCCAATCATCCTGGATTATCCACATGGGCCATAAATCCAATGACAAGCGATTTTATAAGAGACACAGACAAAAGTGGAGAAGGCAATGTGAAGACAGTCACAGAGGTTGTAGTAATGCTGCCACAAGGAATGTCTGGAGCCCCCAGACGCCGGACTAGGCAAGGAAGGATTCTCCCCTATAGCCTCCAGAGGGAGCACAGCTCTACTGACACATTGGTTTCAGATTTCTGGCCTCCAGGGTAGTGGGAAAATGCATTTCTGTTGTTTTTCAGCTACCAAGTTTGTGGTAATTTGTTAAGGCAGCCGCAGGAAACTAACACAGAAAAGGAGGTATCTAGGATGACCCTCAGGTTTCTGGGTGTTTGGTGTTGATATTTACTGAGTTGGGGAAGTATGGGCTTGGAGGGGGTCCAGGGGGCACCAAAAGTTCTAGTTAGGTGAAATAGATAAACAACAAGGGCCTACTGTATAGCACAGGGAACTATATTCAATACCTTGTAATAACCTATAATGGAAAAGAATCTGGAAAAGAATATATATATATATGTATAACTGAGTCACCTTGCTGTACACCTGAAACTAACACAACTTTGTAAATCAACTATACTTCAATTTTTAAAAAAAGACAAAAAAATAACAAGTACTGGCAAGGATGTAGAAAATTGGAACTCTTGTGCACGGTTGATGGGTATGTAAAATGGTGCAGCCACTATGGAAAACGGTATGGTACCTCCTCAAAAAATTAAAAATAAAATTGTCATATGATCCAAAAAAATAAGATCTAATTTGGATGTGTTAAATTTGAAATGCTTGCGAGATGTCCAAGCAGAGATAGGTCGGTACGTAGCTGGATGGAGGAGTCCGGAGCTCACAGGAAGGATTGGGAGGGAAGGTATAAACTCGTCATGTTTTTTCTTTTGTCACCTCTACTGCCCACATGCTGCAAGAGAGGAAAATTATAGGAAGAGCATGGCTGACTGGGATGGTAGTGTAACTTCATGGCAAAACAATGCCATTATGCCTTCCCAAACAATTTATCTGTTGACTGATGGCTGGCCTTCCATGATTAGAGATTTTTTAGGTTTTAAAATGTAAATTTTCTTTTGGAGAAGTCATGTACCACCTTTTCCTTTACATCTACCTCAGTGAGAATTTGTTTATCAATCAGATGCTTTCCTCAGAGCAGGTTATGACCCGGCGGTGACAGGAGTATGAGAGAACAAAGGCATAAAGCCTGGGGTTTAAGCTGGGCCAGCTGAGTACAAACAGGCGATCAGAGAACGCAGGGACCCTGAAGCCTGACCATGACTGCTCCACTGCTTTGCCAGTGAGGGGGAAAGCAGCGAGAGAAAGATTCTCCCCTTCTCTACTAAAACTCATGCTCAAACTTCTTTCCCTCACCCCCTGGAGTACCCCTGATGGAATCGGAGCTGACATGCCCATCTCCAGAATGAGAAGAAAAGTCAGAGAAACACCAATGGCACACAGCAGATGGTTTTCCACAATTACAAGAGGAAATCTATGGCATGGACTTTGCAGCCTTCTGGTAAGCGCTATTCTGAAGTTTCTCCTCTTTCCAAGGCAAGGGCTACGTTCACTGGCCTGTTGATATTATCTCCTCTTGTCTTCAAGGCTACCATCATCAGTCCAGCACCAGCCCACTGGGACTCCTGAGGTACCGCATCAGATACCCACACATGGCCAGATTCCCTGCAGCCCCTCCACCTGCCCTGGACCTTCTTGCTAGCTCTGCTGTCGAAGGGAGGGTTTCAACATGAAGCATGCTTCTCACCCTTCAGTGTCTTCCCACTACTCCTTGGATAAAAAAACTATAAAGCTTGATCTAACTATTCTGTACTTCCGGCTTCATATCATCTCCCGCCCCTACACACTCTGCTCTCTGAGACCCAGCTGCAGGACCTTCATTCAGTTTTTCCAGCTCCATAGCTCTCTCCTTGCTCCCTGGGTCTGGAATGTTCTCCCTGCCTCCACCTCCCACACCCTTACTGGCCTTCCCTCCCCTACCCCCTGCCCCAACACAGAATCACACACTTCATTAGGGAAGCTGGTCCTAACTGCTCCCTCTACTCACCATATCAAATCCCCCTATTTTCAGCCTTATAGCTCTGTATACCTTTTCTGCCTCGTCCTTCTGATAGTTGTAATTGTATATATAATAATTGTTTAAAAATATATTTGTATTTTTGTTAGTGGGCTTATTTATTTATTTATTTATTGGCTGCCTTGAGTCTTAGTTGTGGCACTCGGGATCTTCACTGCGGCTCTCAGGCTTCTCTCTAGTTGTGGCGCGTGGGCCTAGTTGCCCCGAGGCATGTGGGATCTTAGTTTCCCGACCAGGGATCGAACCCACGTCCTCTGCATTGGAAGGCGGATTCTTAACCACTGGACCACCAGGGAGGTCCCTTGGTGGGATTATTTGATTAATGTCTCTCCCTACTAGACTTAAGTCTTCACCAGGGCAGGTGTCTTGTTCATAGTGGCATCCCTAGCATCCAGCCACCCTTGGCCTGTGAGAGGGTCACCTTGTACTTTGGCTGAAGAGATGAAATGAATGGACATATATTGCCACTAATTATTGAGCTGCTAGATGGATTCTAAGAATTGTCAGGATGGGTCTCTTCTATGTGGCTTTTTAGGGTTTGAAAAGTGATTCGTAATGATACTGAGTCTGATTCTCCGCTCGGGGAGAATGCTCATTCCCAGAGAGCAGGAAGGAGAATAATGTTATCTATCAGTTTTCACTTATGATCATCAATTCACACCCCCGAATGAAAGGAGAGAAATTCTTGCTGGTCCCAGGAGAAATGGAGTCGCTTTTTGATAGCAACCAGCAGGACGAATTTCTCTGTGACAGTCACTTTTGAATGAAAAGAAAGCCCAGTGAAGGGCTTGCTTTCCCTCCTAGCCTCCGGAGGCCCTCCCCCCGCACTCACACCTTAACAATGTGCAGTGGTTATTTGAGAATGCGTTTGGCCTCCCTGAAAGAAGAAAGAAGATGATAACCAAACTCAATCACTTTAAATAAAAAGAACACAGGGGCTAAGCGTGATAAAACTACCAAAAAACATTAATTTAGGGGAAAAAAGCCAGGGACATCTCAAATGTAGTTCAAATGCTGTTTCTTTTGAATATTAAGTCTCCAATACGTGGCTCTAGTCCGCAGAGTGATGAAAATATGGTGTACATCTGTACATTTGTTTTCTCATGGCTTGTGTTTAATTATCCACAAAGAAAAAAGATTCACAAAATGTTTCATGTTCTTCTCTTTTAACTGCCAAAACAGGAACTTCTGAGGCTTTGACAGAATTGGTTGCAATCCTTTTGAAAGTTTTATTAATGTAGCCAGAGTATGTTTTTAATCTTTCGTATTTTGATCACTAAAATGTATTTTCTATGATTTGTTCATGCTTGTTTCTACCGTATTTTAAGTAAACAAGGAACTAGCAGTTCTTACCTTGTAAAATATATTGGGCTTTTTTTTTTTTAACTGCAGAACTATGATGATTAATGAACAAACTAAATATTAAATCAGAGGATTCTTCTTTGTCTAGGACATAAAGGAAGTCTTGAGAACATTTGAGAGATTGGTATCTGCATTCATTTTAACGTAAGCATCAGAGACATTCCACTGCGAACATATTTCTTTCCTCTAAAAAATTCTGTATATGGATGCTGTATTTTCTATGTATTTGTGGATGTAAAAAGGCAAATAAATGAAAGTGCTTATTTTTTGTCTCAATTGATATTTTTTGATACTTCAAGCGTGTGTTTTTAGTAGAGTACTTTAAAAAATAGAAGTGTGCATGAGAAGATATTGAATACTTACTCAACAGAATCTATTATCATAATTGTCTTTATTATTCATATTTTTTAAAGGTTCATTCCAGTTTCATAGATCTCATTGTTTGGGGCGTATTTAAAGTATTTGGAGGATAAATAGCAGGCTACCTATCCATAGTTGCCTGAAGAAAAAAACAAGATGTCTTGTCTTCTGGATGAAAAGACATCTTGTTTATCTCAAACAAAATAGAATTCTTGGGTTAACAGTCTCAAAATAGGCATAACTAAGGTAGTTTTAATGCACTGCCCAAACAAGAAGGCATTTAGTAGAACTACGAGTCAAAGCATTTGATTGAGATAAGGTAATGCCATCTTTTTAAAACTAAAAGTTTTGTCTTTTGGTTTTTTTTTGGCCATGCCGTGGGGCATGTGGGATCTTAGTTCCCCGATCAGGGATCGGGATCGAACCTGTGCCCCCTGCATTGGAAGCATGGAGTCTTAACCACTGGACTGCCAGGGAAGTCCCTAAAAGTATATTTTTTAGTTAGTTATTTTGACTTTGCAGAGTCAAAGCCTCAAATCTTTGTTTCTTGTTAAAATCACACTATAATTTGTACCTACAAAAGTTTACTTAAAAAAAAAAAAACAGTACTTCAACAGATCTCACCTGTGTTACTAGGTTTACAGAGACCTAGATACTCTAGCCTAACAGACTATTTAAAGATTGAAGAGAATGCCTAGAAGTGGAAAGATAACAACTTCTAAACGTCAGGCAATCTGAAATAGGATTTCTGACAGCATGTCATAAAGAACCATTTTTCATCTCTCTTTTATTCACTAACTGAGCAAGTACTTAAGTGCTTCCTACATATCAGCCACTGTTCAAGGTGTTGAGGATACAGAAGTGAACTAAAGAGTTTAAAATCCAGCCTCAGGGATCTTCTACCCTGCTAGGTGGAAGTGAAATGCTTAACATTTAACCACATCTTTTCTTAATCCAATAATCAATCACATGTTATTAAAATATCCCTAGATTTCATCATGGATTAAGTTCAAGAACACCTATGGAATAAATATGATACTACAATATATTACTTTTCTTGATTTAAAAAAGAATATGAAATTCATCCTGTTAGCTCACTTAAAGTTTACCGTATAAGTGGTAACTTTCTCTATGATTGAATTTGTCTACATCTTAGAAAATTATGCTTTTCTCTGTATTTTACAAAGGAAAACCAAAATGTTTGTTACCTAACTAGTTAGTGGCAGAGCTGCTAATAGATTTTGATGTTTTATCTGCTACCCTTTGATCTTATTAGTCACTTTACTTTAAATTTAGAACCTTGTTAGAGTGATCTGTTCTGAACTGGAGAGTGGGAACTGACATTTATTTAGTATCTACTATGAGCTAGGTACTTGACATATGTGGAGAAGCAGGTATGATCAGACATAATTCATAATTCCTCATAAGGAGAAGACCTCTCTGAATACAAATTGATAATGGGTAACAAGGCTGAAGTTTGGACCTTGACCTTTAGCTTTCTACTGTGCCAAGCTACGGCTAAATGAAAACCGTACATCTGTTTAAATTTAGATTGCCTTTTGAATCCAAAATAGGAATAATAATCAACTTTTAAATTAATGTCTAACAACAGATTCTAATGATAACTAACATTTAGTAAGTGCTGTGCTAGGTGCTTTAAATGGAATGCAATGTATCATTTAATCTTCACAGCAACAATTATTATCCCACTTTTATCGATGAGGAAAGTGAGGTGTAGAGAAGTTAAGTGAGCTTTGGTCACACAGTTAGTAGAGTCAGGATTCAAACTTGAGATTGTTGCACGCTAGAGCCCAGACTTCAACTGATTTCTTCAGTAAATGTCACCCAAAGGAAATGGAAAGAGGGGCCAACTGAGGGAGCACTGCACTTCTGGGACAACATCACACATGCTGGGACAACCTCTTCCCTAGTGGGAAAATCCCCAGTAGGATGCACAGTGAGGTGGGCTGTCCCCTTCTTTCCAACCCTTTAATTCGTTGATCTGACTCAAGGAGACTTAAAGAAAGGAAACTGCGGCTGGAGACTGCCTATAGTAGATTGGGTGGGTGAAGTGAGGATCTATAATGAGTATACCTGGAAGGTAACAGAAAGGAGTAGTTCTCTGCGTGAGTCATGAGCATTTGCTAAATGCTCCAGTGAAAGAACAAAAAGTGGTTTCCTCACATTTGCACAGCAAAATGGGATTTGGCAGCAGTGTAAATGCTGGCTGAAAATATGTGTTGGGGACAATATCTCCTTTTGGTAACTTTTCAGAGCTTTTAGTCATTCATTTAAGGCAAAGTTTCTGAACACCTTGTGTGTAAGTGGCTGTGTGCTAGGCAAAGTGGGGGACACGAAGGCATACTTTGCAGGAGACTGGACGTGAAGAAAGGCAGATTGAATCTTAAGCCAAATCTAAATGAATCCAACAATCTAAATCAAAAATGAAAGAGGGAGTTTACAACGAAATTAGAATGTTTAGAGAAGAAACTTGATAATTCAAACAGAGATCTAACATAGAATTATCCAGAATAGAATAAATATCTATCTTAATTATATTGACTGAATAGATTGCACAGTCAACTTTTCACATTTGGTTGTATGAATATCATCACTGAAGGATATTACATTTATACCCTATTTAGGTAAATTAGGATGGCACAGGTGAGTTACTGAAACTCTCATGGTAGAACTTAGTAAATATTTTAAGAATATTAGAGGAAAAATTAGATTTTCATAAAGTGATTCTCGTTAACTACCATGTATAATGGGGCATACTATGTCCATTCGCCTTCAAAAGGGCTCTGGATATAAACCAAAAAAGTCTCGACAATATTTCATTTCTTGGCTGCCAGTTTATTACATATTAATTAATTAGTTAATGTTTGAATTTGATGCCTTCCAGATGAGATTTTGTTGTGGTTGTTAAGGCAAAATACAAACACAGACTTGTTAAATCCTGCTCAATTCCCCAGTGAAGATCCTTCATTACAAAACAGTTTTCCACACAACTTCAAGTTAAGAGATTGGCATCAGATGAGATTTTTTTATGCAATATTCTGGTGATTTAGGAAGATACTCTAATGTTATCAGTAATAACGTTTCAAATTTTGGGTGTGTCACTCTTGGGAAGATATCTTCAGATGGCTCATCTCATTCTTTTTTGTGTTTCCATTGCAGAGGATGACTTTGCTTTTTTCTAACTCTTTCCCCATATTTTGTGACTACTCCCTATTTGGGTTGTGTACCCCCATATGTGAAGTTCAGAGAGTTTATATATATATAGAGAGAGAGAGAGGATTTCTTTTGGGCTTAAAAAAAAAGTTGTATTATGGAGCTTATGTAAATATTTTCCTTTTTCTCCTCCCTGATCATAAACTTGCCCTCACTCCTGGATTTGGAACATAACCAAGCTAAAACATGAGATCATGTTTGCAGTGTACACTGAGGTCTCAGCAAGAATCTTCTAATTTGAGAGGCATCCGTATTTTATGCATTCATGTGCTGAAATGCTGAAGAATGAAATCAGGAGTTTAAAAGTTATTTTCAACATCGGGACTAAACAAAGGAGATAGGGTTTTCCTTTTTTGTATTTTTTAATATTCAAAATAACATTTTCTGTTGCAAATGTATTTCTGTTTCACTTAGAAAAATTTACTCAATAGTCATTTGCTAATGCAAGTAATGCTAATGTCTTCCTTTTACTTTATTTTTTAGTATTATGTAAATTGGTTAGAGAATGTCAACTCTTTTGTTCTTATTTTGAAACTGGCAAAATTTTGGACTATTTTTTACTAATTGTCTGATTTGCTTTTTCATACGGAGAAATTTTTTCCTTTGTTTCTTTTTCATGTAATTGTACATTATTATTTATTACTGGTCTTATTTGCTTTTTCAATATGGAAAGGTAAATTTCCCGCTTTTTCATGTAATTACACATACTATACTGCTTAGGATGCAGAACATATGAGGATAACTATTCTTTTTTTTTTTTGCAGATGTTTACCACATGTGGAGCTTAGCATGAAGAATAAGCATGAATCAAGAATGTCCCACCCCAGTGCCCTTTTGAAACATTTTTATGTGGTTCCATGAAATAGTGCGTATTTTAATAGTTGCCATGATGGCCATGCTGAGGTCTTTGGTCTCAGACAATCCAACTCATACTCTCTGCTATGGGCATCCATTGTTTTTACTTGCTCATTCTACCATCTTCATTTGTCAGGAATCAGGTCTTGATTTTCTCTTGGGAATCACCTCTCCCTAGGCCATGTGGTCCTAGTGAAATGACTACAGTGTCCCACCTACTCTGAAACAAGAAGAATCTTCTCTAAGATTTGTTTCTGTAAGATTTATAGCTGCTAGGAGAGAGAGGAGTTCCTTTTCTCTGGGTTCTCAAGCTGAAAGAACCATATTTGCCTGAAGCTTATGGTCCTAACCTCAGGCTTCATGGAAGAAGCTCTCTGCAGAATAATGCCAACACCGGGAGAGAACTAGAGGTTTGGCAACATTTAGCACCATTTGAAGCTAGATCAACCCTTAAAGTCCTCAGTTACTGGAGGCAGTACATTCCCTTTTGCTTAAGCTAATTTGAGTTGTATTTCTATTATTTTCAACCAAAAGATCTTTGGATATTGTTTTTCATCTAGAGGTGAGAATGATCAACTTGGTACAAGCAAAAGTAACTTGCCAACAGTTCTGAGTAATAGAAAATACTATCAAAATCTCTTTTGGATAAGTAGTAAGTGTTTGTTGGTTTGGGATCCTAAATTTAGAAAGCTCAAATAACTAACATTTTCTTGTACCCTAGAGACAAGTGTTGAATAAACTAACTGATCCCAAGGATTATTCAAAGATGTAATTTCAGGGTATGTCAGAGTGTCATTATAGATTCAGCTTAATCAATCACCTACATTTTCAACATGAATAGGATTGTTCTACAGGAATTGATGCCAAGAGAAATGATCCCAAGGCTCAGTGCTAATAACGGCTACAACATATTGGCACATTCTTTGTGCCAGGAAGTGTGCAAAGCCTGTCATTATTTTACATTTAATTCTCACAGAAATCCTAAAAGGTGGGTGTTACTGTTCTCCTTTTACAGATAAGAAAACTCAGAGAAGTTCAGCAATGTTCTCAAGCCCAGGTATGTCTAACTTTAAAGCCCAGGCTTTTAACCACTGTTTTCTCTTTAAGTTTCCAAAGTTCATAAGAATTCACTCAATTACTGATTTTTTCAACACATTTTGGAGATACACCTGGCTCATGGTAGGTATATCTATATCTATATAGATATAATAGATAATATGTAGTAGATATCTATAAGTTTATATGTATATGTATGTATGTGTATATATATATATATATATATATATATATATATATAAAATCTATAAGGAGCCAGGTATAAGAATCTTTCATTCACATGGCTTATTCCAAAACTCTTATGGATAAACCATAATTTGCCATCAACAATTCAATATCTGAACTTTTAATTCTTTCTCTTACAAGAGAAAGAGGCCCAGGCAGCCATTTAAAAAAAAAAAAAAAAAAAAAGAGAGGCAACCAATCCAGCAGACTGCTAGCAGAACGTGGTGTTGCAGCTTCTTCCAAAATTGCACAAACCTTTGGTGGTTTTGGAAGACTTGGAGGGCCTCTCTGCTGATCTAATGAGATCCAAGGGAGATCTGAGGTATAGCAGGCAGGAAGGAGGGAGTGGAGAGCCTGGCCCTGGCCCTGTCCACAACCTTCTGTCATAAGCCAAGTCCCGTGTGTGGATGTGTGCTCCTGACCTGTATCTGGATGTGTGACAACACCTTGTTTTCATGTTGACTTTTCACAGCTGGGAGCTGTATGGGCACCGCAAGTTTGTTTTAACTTCCCACACAGAGACCAAGTCCAAAATGCAATTAATTGAGCCCTTATTTGAAGAAAAGATGTGTTTTATGTATTTAGAGACCCCAAAAGAGGTAAAAATAATATTTGCAAAACTGAACTAATTCAAATAGAACTATGTTTTCTAATGGAGGAGTGAAAAGAAGTAAGGATTTGGAGAGAGAACACCTAGCTTTGAGTTTCAGTTAACCACTTATTAAATATATGTCTTTGGGCAGATTGTTGTATCTCAGTTTTTCAGCCCATAAAGATGCTGGGAAGATTAAGTTAATATTGATAGGAAAACTTCCTAGAAATCCCTTGAGTCTCAGGGAACACACACCATTCATTTTGATATGTTTATTTCCATAGAATTTCATGAACAGTTAAAAAAGTCAGTTTAAAATTTAATATCTTTAAACACATTACAATGCAGAATACAATACTGTTTGCAATGTTCAAATGTACAATGCTATTATTTAAACAAATAGCTAAATAAAAACAGATTTAAATCCTTGTCATCTTAATCATATGAAAGATCAAGCAATTGCAAAAAAAGATTAACTTGTTTTGTTCTGATTTTTGGGTGTAGTTTCCCTTAATTGCATATTTGTAGATACTGGTTCTTACTGTGCTTTCCTTTCATGCTGGAGAAAAGACTTATTTCTCTTTAGACACCACTTGTATGTGTTCCAGGTAATTACATATTTAGATTAATGAAGAACTATTAGATATTTTTGTCAGAATTAGAACCAATAAAAATACACCTAATGAAACTATATATCACTATCAGAAAAACAGAAGATACGTGTTGTGATCATGTGGAGAAATTGGAAACCTTGTGCACTGTTGGTGGAAATATAAAATGGTGCAGCTGCTATGGAAAACAGTATAGAGGTTTCTCAAAAAGTAAAAAATAGGATTACCATATGATCCAACAATTCCACTTCTGGGTATATATCCAAAAGAATTGAAAGCAGGATCTCAAAGAAATAGTTGCACACTCATGTTCATTGCAGTATTATTCACAATAGCCAAAAGGTGGAAGCAACTCAAATGTACATCAATGAATGAATGAATAAAAAAATGTAGTACATACAATGGAATATTACTTAGCCTTAAAACAGAAGGAAATCCTGTCACATATTGCACCATGTATGAATCAGAGGACATTATGCTAAGTGAAATAAGCCAGTCACAAAAAGACAAATATTGTACGATTCCATTTTTATGAAGACTATAGAGTAGTCAAATTCATAGAAACAGAAAGTAAGATGGTGATTGTCAGAGGCTGTGGGGAGGGAGAACTGGGGAATTGTTATTCAATGGGTAGAGAATTTCAGTTTTGCCAGATGAAAAAGGTCTGGAGAGCTGTCGCACAATAATGTGAATGCACTTAACACTATTGAACTGTAAACTTAAGCATGGTTAAGATGGTACATTTTATGCTGTTTTTTACCACCATAAAAAAACTATATACAAATGCAGTTTAATTTGGGGGATGATTCAGAATACTTCTTTATTATCTTTTCAGGCCTGATGATAATTCATCTTCACATGGGGCCTCAGGATAAGCAGCTCAGATATTTGCTTCAGATTACAAGGCACAGAGGTGCAGGCGTCCTCAAACCCAGTGTTTGACTCAAGGGGATGGCGGTAGTGCCGCAGGTCAGAGAGTTTCTTATCAGTTTGTAAGGACTAAATCCAAGCCCATTTGTAGGGGTGGGGAACTGAATTTTGGTCCAGAACTCTTCCTCTGAAGCATGTGAGCTGGGGAAAGCATTCCAGAACCTCATGTTAGTAGATATCAGTCATCGATAAAGGAAATGTTTGTTGATGAAATACACTGATGAAATGAATTGTTTAAATCAAATAAATCATGTTTGTTATTGCATATCAGAGTTTCCCTAACTGTGTTCCGTAAAACATTAGTTCTGTGGGTATTACGTTTAAAAAAAGGGTTTTGGGGTCAAAAAGTTTGGAAGATATAGGGATAAAAAGAGTTAAAAATGTGATTTTTTACTCCATAACTTCTCAAAAGCTTTACTATGTTAACATTAATGTTACTACACCAATATTAACTATTAGATGTTAATATTTAACATTTAATAGGTTGACATTAATGTTAATGTATTCATTAATATCCATGTTAATATATTAAAACATGTTTTTCCTTATCTCATATAACCAAGGAAGCAGTCCTCAGCACACTAATGTGAGAATGCCACCCTATATCATAAAAGTCATGATATTTTTGTCACCTGCTTTCCTTTAAGATAGTAGCTTTCTTTCATTTCTCCTGAATTTGTTGTGAAGCCCATCTCCTTCACCATGAGCACCACTGGGGAAATATCCAGAGAGTAGGGCAGTTGCAGTTTTAGTATTCGTTGTTATGAGATAC
Organism: Balaenoptera musculus; assembly: GCF_009873245.2. Taxonomy (NCBI): domain Eukaryota; kingdom Metazoa; phylum Chordata; class Mammalia; order Artiodactyla; family Balaenopteridae; genus Balaenoptera; species Balaenoptera musculus. The sequence continues at coordinate 80,774,322 of NC_045785.1, read as the reverse complement.
TGCTATATGATGATTCAGCTTTTCTGTTATTCCAGCTATTTTCCAAACAGAGCATTAATACTGGACAAACTTGCAAGAGTGTCAATAGAAAAGAGTGAGTCAAGAAGAATACATATTGCAAGGTGAAAATGATCAAAGTGTGTAGTTTCTTCAGTGGGATACTTTTTTGTTTTATAAGAAAAAGCTAGCTACTGCATTAGGAAATTATAGTTGGCTTATTTTGAATTCTCATTCCAGAGATTTTAAATGTTACTGTTACTAAAATAATGATAGCTCAGAAATGGCCCATTTAACAGCTAACTGATTAGTTAAAATTAAGCTTGATATGAATGGAGTAATCTCTAGAGGGAGTATATTTTAGAATCTTAAAAAAAAAACAACTACTACAAGTATCTGCCCACAAAATCCAAGTCAACTGAGCAAGAAGAGAGTCAAAGCAGTTTCTTGATATTTTGAGAGTCCTTATATGTGTTACTTTTTCAGCTGAAAACTCAGGGTTGCTACAACTACACTCAATTAATGTTCTTTGTTTTATTTGTAGTCAAAGCCAGGACACACCAACAGAGGGTGGGCAGGGAAGCCTTGTGTGTAGAACTCTGATGGTGAGTCCCTGATAAGTCATCTAGGTTAAGTCATTAGCATTAGAAGCATTTGATTTTGAACCTGAAAAGTGGAACCATGAATCTAAGTCATTACAAGAGATAGTGTGATTAGTAGAAAGAAGTATTGGCTGTGTATTTTTTTACTCTTGTATAGTTTTATCTTTACCAGAGCACTAGTTCTGAAATGCTCCTTCTGAAATTACCTCTTGCCCTACTCCTTTTATTTTTTAATTTAGCAGGTATTTATTGAGCATCTACTATTTGCCAAACATTGGGTGGTGCACCGAAGATATTTGTTTTGCTATCATATTTAAGAAGTATATTTTTTAAAAATTAATTTGTTTTATTTATTATTTTTAATTTTTGGTTGCATTGGGTCTTTGTTGCTGTGCGTGGGCTTTCTCTAGTTGCGGCGAGCAGGGGCTACTCCTCGTTGCGGTGTGCGGGCTCATTGCGGTGGCTTCTCTTGTTGTGGAGCATGGGCTCTAGGAGCACGGGCTTCAGCAGTTGTGGCACTTGGGCTCATAGTTGTAGCTCACGGGCTCTAGAGCGCAGGCTCAGTAGTTGTGGCGCACGGGCTTAGCTGCTCCGGGGCATGTGGGATCTTCCCGGACCAAGGCTCTAACCCGTGTCCCCTGCATTGGCAGGCGGGTTCTTAACCACTGCGCCACCAGGGAAGCCTTAAGAAGCATATTTTTATTTGCACTAAGAAAAATTAAAACAGGTTAGTTCCCATGATGCACAAAAATGAAAACAAATATATTAAGATACCAGTTTAAACATTAACAACCTACATATCAAAATTTTGGTATGATGGCTTTTTGAGAAACTGGTTTTTAAATTCCTTTTAAGATTTGCTTTGTCTAGGAAATGAACATGTATCACAGAGGAGGAAAACTGAGTGGTTAAACATATGAAACGATGTTCAATTTTACCAGAAGTCAGAGTGAAACAAATCACTCTTCAGATTAAAAAAATTGGAAAGTATCAACCATTGGCAAAGATGTGGACAAGTAGAATGGCTCATTCCCTCAGTGGAAATCTAAATTAATACACTCCCTATCTAGTACACATTGATAATACCTACAAAATTTTAATTGTTTATACCCTTCAACCCAACAATTACACTTCTAGTTATACATCATAGACTAGAGAAGTTGTCTCATGCCTGAAGTGGGAGACAGGTTTAAGAATCTCTTGTTTGTTGAAACATTGTAATAATAGAAAGTAGAAACATTTCCAATGACCATCCTCAAGGAAACTTGAAACTTAAATTTAAAATGGTATAGTAATACCGTGGAATATTATCTATCAGCTAAGAGAAATACCACAAAGATGGATTTAAAAATCATAAAGTTGAATAAAAAGGGCAAGTTGTAGATTATGTGCTACTTATGTAACATTTTTAAATGGACAACTGCATTCCTTCATATTATAAAGAATTGCTTTATTTCTATATGTAGGCAAATATATGTATATGAATATACAATACAAATACAAACACATACACATCTATGTATATGTAATAGTATAACAAAACACACTGGAAGGATACACCTAAATTCATAAAAGTGGTTTCCTCTGAAGACACTGGCAGGGTAATCGGTTTGGACTGGAGTTGAGGGGAATGGTCAAGGGGACTTGAATTTTATCTGTAATGTTTTACTTCTTGTATAGAAAGACAAAGAATTTGTCAAAATGTTAACAATGTTCAGTTCTGGGTGTTGACACAGGGGTGTTTATGAAATTCTTTTTGTTTTTCTATATTTTGACATTTTCTTATAAACAAGATCTTTTTTTTCTGGAAATCAATCTTCTACTTTGTGCCTAGTTTTGATAAGTTGTGCACATTTCACACAATAGTAATGAACGGGTCTTGGAACAAAACGTGTGTAATCCCCTGCATAGCTGCCCGGGACATTTTCACCAAGCCAGCCTAAAAATAACTGAAAAGTAAAAGTATGATTGAATAGAGGGCCCCTCAGCTGACCTTCAGGACTTTTGGTTTGTCCATCAGTTAATCTTGTCACAATCACATAATTATGAGGTTGGTTTGAGCTTGATGAACCAATACATACAAGGAAAATACGCTGTAACCAGAACTGTGCGATGTCAAAGCCCTTGGGACACGATGATTTTCTGGTGTTTCTACGTGAGGTTTTCCTAAAGGTAACAAGGCCTTTAAAAATAACTTGCTTTTCAGGCATATTACCCTTTCCAAAGAATATGCCTCTTCTCCAAGCTGAGTTGTATATTCCCCAAAATATGCTGACGCTGCATGTGCATCACATAAACACCCAAATGTCACACCATACTCTAGCAGGTTACAGTTGGGCAGTACAATACCTTTCAAAGGAGTGGGGCTGCAGAATTCTATAGAAAAGACCATTATATCCTCCTCTGAAAGAGAATCTCATAAGCTGAAATACCAGTTAATAAAAAATACAGGACAGAGAAAACTAACCAGGCAAGGATACAAGTGCACTCAAGCGATACTCAAAATTCCAGCTGAGTTGAACTTAGAGTTATTTAAGAAAAGTCAAATATCTGAAGAACTAGTTTGGGAGCCTCAGTGTGTCTTTTTTTTTTTTTTTTTTTAAGGTACATACCACTTAGCTCTCTGGAAAAAAAAAAAAAAGTTGAAAGGGGTTTCTAACCAACAGAATGAAATCTGAGACTGAAATCTCAGGTCACATGCAAAGTTAAAACTCAGCATTCCCAGTAAAGGTTTCTTCCTTCTAAACTTTGTATTTTGAAAAATTTCAGGCCTTGAGAAAAGTTGAAAGAATACCCAGTGAAATTCTGAAGGTATCTGGCACAATGAAAGACTGGAAAATAATTTACATGAGGAAAAACAAATCTATAAAATTTACCAATTCCTATGTTTATTTTTACAAATGTGCACAAACTCTACAAATGTATATGCTTTGCTTATGCATTTAAATTTAGTAAAATTACATTTAAGGAAAAGCAGGAGAAAATTTGGCGAAAAGAGAAGAAACAAGAGTAAGGAACAAAAAGCCACATAGAATGCACAAAACCCTGTGACGCTTCGGATTTTTAAACAGGGCCTGAACTATTGGTTTGCTTGATTTTTAAAACAGAGTTGAAGTTGTTTTAATATTCTATAGAGAAAACTGAAGGGGATCCTAGTGGGACTGTGTAGTGTCAGAGACCAGAGGCAAAGAAGGAAGTATGTTGTCCTTTCTCAAAGGGAAAAGTGAGTGGGAAGAGGGGAGACTGTTTAAGTTAATGAATGCTTCCTTCCTTTCTCTCTCACTTCAGGAGTAGCCAGAGACCAAAGACCTGCTTCCTTCTCCTTTAGTATCTGTGCCTTTAGCATTTAAAGATGGCCAGCATTTTCCAGCTATGTTAACAGTAGTGTGGATATGATTTTTTCTATCAACATAGTATAAAATAAGAGTGATATGCAAAGGCATTACATTACACATTATTTCTACTCTTAGTGGCTCCTGGCTCTTTCTCTCCTTTCTCTCAAGCTAACTTGAGTCAGCAGCCTTATTTGCTCCAGCCCAGGGATTTGGTTTATCTACTCTTTGTTAACGGGTCTGGCTGAGATCAGGAAGCCCCTTCCTCATGCTAAACCTGTGGCTTCCAGGTCAAGCTTCATTCGTGCTGTTTATACCACATACTTGCTTCCTGCCTGGGCAAATTGGTTCCAGTTCTTCCAGGTCAGATGTATTCTGCTGTCTCCTGAGTCCTGGCTTGCGTTAACACCCAAAGCCCTTGTGTCAGTGTCTTGTTGAGCCTCTAGAGGGGCATCTGTCTCAATGGTTGTTGCAAAACTTCACTATTCTCGGTCTCTAACTGTGGGTATCTATCTGTGGAATGAAGCCATCCATAAATTCAATAATTTTTATTGGATACATGTTAGAGGCAAGGAGCATTGTACTCTGCTGGGAGCTGGGAATACAATGTTGGTTAAGATAGCCATGGTCTTTGCCCTCATGGTTCTTATAGTCTAATGTGAACTTACACAGACAGCCTGCTCCAAGGAGGGGCCAGCTTTTATTCACTAACATGAACTGTACACAGAAAATACTGAATAAGTACATGTGTGTATGTTAGTGGGTGGGAAGCAAGATTAGAAGTAGGGAGGCTAGAGCTATCACAATTGTATAGGTGAAAAAAATTGTATAGGTTAGATAGTATTTTGACTGCAATGGAAATGTGAGAAGTGATAATTTGAAGGTAGAGCGAACAGGCCTGGCTAATGGGTTTGTTATGGGGTGTGAGAGACATAGAGGAAGCAGTGAAGACCCATTTGTTTTTGACCTGAGCCACTGAATGAATGGTTGAGCTATTTACTGAGATGAGAAGATGGAAGATGTGTTCGTGGGAATCAGGAGTTCAGTTTTTGTCATGTAACATTTGATTTTCCTACTGAACACATTGAGTAAAGATGTTGAGATGTCAACTAAATACATGAGTTTGGAGTTCAGGGGAGAGGTCCAGTCTGGAGATAAAATTTTGAGAATTATCAATGTGTAGATACACTTAAAGAGATGGGTCTGGATAATAACACCTTGAGAGAGAGAATCTTAATAGAGAAGAGGATCAAAGGTACTGCCCTGGGACAGTCCAACATTTAGATCCTGGGAGAAGGAAGAAGAGCCAGCATCGGTAACTTAGAAGGTCCAGCCAGGAGGTAGGAGAGAAGCCACTAGTGCTCTGTATCCCGGTAGGCAAAGAAAATGTCTCAAGGAGGAGAGAGTGAGTACCTGGGTCATAAGCTATTGAGTGGTTACATAAGATGAAAACTGAGAATTGGCTACTGGTTTGGCCACAAGGTGACCTTGACAAGTGTGGTCTGATTGGATCTGGTTGAGGAGAAAATGATGGGTGAAGAAGCATGGGCACCAAATGTAAATATCCCTTTTGGAGTTTTACTACAAAGGGAGTAGAGAACTGGGAGTGAGATGGGTATGCGGGGTCAAGTAAAATTTTCTAAAATGAGAAACATTACAGTATGTTTGTAAGTTGATGGGAATGATCAGAGAGAGAGAGAGAGATATCTGAGGATGCAGGTGAAAAAGGAATTACTACAGTATGAAAGTCCTTCAGTAGCTGAAGAAATGGGATCCAGTGCACAGGTGGAGGGAGAAGGGCCAACAAGAGAGAAATCAGAGCAGAGAAGAATAAACACAGATAAATTTGCAGATGTGGTGGTGGGAAGCTGAGGATATTTCTTCAGAGGGCTTTGATATTCTTAGTATCAATAAAAGAAAGAAATAAGAAGCAGGGTCATCAGTTGAATTCAGGTAAAGAGTCGAAGGTATTGAAGATTTGAGGAAAGAGGAGGAGAAGTAAAATAAACCTCTTGGAGAATAAGAGAGTGAGCTGATAAGGAAAATATAGTAGGATTGCTGAGCAGTGCTAAGAACCCATTGAGGCTTGTGGTCATAAATTTAAGTGAGACCAATCGTGGTTGCAGACGGTAAAAAAAAGTAGTAAGGACAATGGATTAGAGATCCTGGTGGGGTCAAATCATTGTTGGAATCAAGATACTAGAGGCAATGAGTTGGAACAATAGAGACTGGTGGTCAGAGAGGAATGCTTGAAATTGAGATCTGGGAGGCGGAGCATTTATTTCTGATGAAAACGACCTGGACATGATCATGTTTCTAGGCGACTGAAGTGGGATGGAAGAACAGGTTGCTGGAGGGGAGAAAGTCAAGGAACTGAGAGGCCAGAGCTTTCCAGAGGTGGAATATACAAGGGATCTTACTGGTAATTTGTCATAAGTTCTAGAGGGCAACTGGAAGGGTTTGGAAGGTTGAGAAAGGGAGAAGGACTGAACAGGTTAGGGAACATTCAGAGCCATAGGGTGATAAGAATCCAGGTGATGAGCAATGACTAAGAAGGCTTTAATTTCTTATGGAGACTGAAGGAAACAGGATTGAGAGGTCCTCATAGTCTCTTCAGGGGAGATGAATAGGCTGTTCTCATTCTATTATTCTAGTTTCTTTCTTGGGACCAGTCTCTCAGGTGCTCTCGCATTATAGCCTTTGCCATTGTTCAGAATGTTCTTTCCATCTTCTGCATCTGCTGAATCCTCAGCTCCCTTCTTATCTTGCTCCGATCATCCCAGACCAAGGATCATCTCAGTTCTTCTAGCACTTACAGTCACATTTGATACTTAACATATAATACTGTTCCGTTCCTCCCGGAAAAGTGGTACAGATGAAACGGTTTGCTGGGCAGAAATAGAGACACAGATGTAGAGAACAAACGTATGGACACCAAGGGGGGAAAGTGGCAGGGGTGGTGGTGGTGTGATGAATTGGGAGATTGGGATTGACATATATACACTAATATGTATAAAATGGATAACTAATAACAACCTGCTGTATAAAAATGTAAATAAAATAAAATTCAAAAAAAAATAATACTTTTCTGTTCCTTAGTTATCTTTTTGTCATGTTTCCTGTCATCTCTATACGTATCTTTCACCTCTTAATATGGCTTAGCAAATGTCAATGAATATTGGTTGATTTTTCATGAAAGAGGCTAACATCTTCCAGAAATTATATGGGTAAACTGGGGAAATGGTAAAGGAAAATTTAATTTAAATTTTTGCAGCAAATTTTTCAAATGTTAACAATGTAAGGACCCTTTAAAAGAAAAAAGTTCTTAAGCACCTCTGGAAATGAATTTCCCACTTCGAAAAACATCAACTTAAGAAAAAAGTCTTTTATTATGGGAAAGTCTACTGGTTTTTTTTTTTTTTTTTTTTTTTTTATTTATGTTGGCTGCATTGGGTCTTCGTTGCTGCGCGCGGGCTTTCTCTAGTTGCAGCGAGCGGGGGCTACTCTGTTGCGGTGGGCGGGCTTCTCATTGCGATGGCTTCTCTTGTTGCGGAGCACGGGCTCTAAGCAGGCGGGCTTCAGTAGTTGTGGCATGCGGGCTCAGTAGTTGTGTCTCACGGGCTCTAGAGCGCAGGCTCAGTAGTTGTGGTACACGGGCTTAGCTGCTCCGCAGCATGTGGGATCTTCCAAGAGCAGGGCTCGAGCCCATGCCCCCTGCATTGGCAGGTGGAGTCTTAACCACTGCACCACCAGGGAAGTCCAGTCTATTGGTTTTTAATTATCCCTGTCCTCCTCCCCCCAAAAGAGGGTAAATGCTGCTTTTTAATATTACCATTAAAACAAAAATACAAAATGAAAACAAATTTCTTATTGAAATTATTACCGAATTCTAAAGACTATGTCGGTGGGACCCAGTTGAGGAACTCTCCTTCTTAGAGTACATGGTAAAAAACATTGGGTGAGTAACCTAAAGAAATGTTATAGCAGGTAATTTTAACAAATACGTGGAACTATACATTTGCAAAATATGTTAGAAAATAAATTTTATAGGGCCAAACAAACAAGGGCTTGCACAGAGAGAGTGCTCAATAAAAGGTAATAATAATAGCAGTAATAACAGAAGATCAATAACAATAGCAATAATAATTTTTAAATTTTGGTGTTTTTACAAGTGGAGTTTCAGCATTTCTTATATTTGTTAAATGAAGGTAATAAGATTTGTAACATTCACAGATGCTAATGTATGTCCTGGGTGCTCCTGGTCTTTTTTTGGTCCCCCTGTCACAAAAGAACGTTTTTGATTTTTTCTCTCCTCCAGGCCAAAACAAAAGTTCTCTGCGGGGCAGCTATGGAGGTGGGGGCCAGGAAGAAGCCTCCCCTCTGGAACCCCTGCTCCTGAGGCAGGGAGAGCAGAGGCTCTGCCACATCCCCTACGGAGCTAAGACCACAGGGATCTCAGGGGAGGTTGCTGTTCTTTGAAATGGTGTGAGGTTTCCTGCATTGTCAGTAGACCCGCTGAGGGGGAAATTAAAGGGGCATTGTAGAAACTGCCATTGGAGGCTCTGCACAGGCACAGGAAATGACAAGTGTGCAGGAACTCGGGCTTACTGGAAGGGAATTTGCTTTGGATTTTTATTTCCAAATTCTGTGAGGAATCCACCAGCCTGAATCAGGTGTCTGTTTTGGGCTCTGCTCTGCAAACGGGTTCACCTGACAGTATCTTTTCCTCATTAATTTGAAATTTGCTGGCTGCAAATATTATCAGTGAAAACCATATTCTAATCTTGGATATAGATATAGAAAATGTGGCTTTAGATTATGGCCTTAGGTTATGGTGATATATAAAACACCTACAGGTATGAATTGGAATCTTTATGGGCAAATTTTAGAAATAAGGTACTAAATCTGTCTGTAATAATAGGTCAACCGAGCAGAAAATAGGAGCACAGGCTGTAGTTTGTAGACCAGTATCCTGTCACAACAATTTTGGAACATTTGGTTCTTGTTCTGTCACACATTCTTAAGAGTAGTTACGCAACTGCCTCCAAGATGTTGGCTGTTTCAGACAAACTTTGAAGTTAGCGTCCCTTCGCCTCTCTTTCTTGGGTGAAAGGAATCGATTTTTATGTGGTGGTCGAGGGTCATGTTTCTCCTCAACAAACTTTATCTTTTGAAACTTTTAAAGAATTGAGCTTTAAAAATATAAGACTAAAAAAAAAAAAAATATATAAGACTCTCGCTCTGAGGGAAAGGGGGCTCATTTTCACCTGTGGAGCACAAAGAGGAGGTTCAGGGCAGACTCTGGAGTCACAGCCAAGTCACATCCTCATTCTAATCTGTACAATGAGGATGATAGAGCTGTTATAGGGTTTAATGAGTTAGGATTTGTAAAGTGCAAAGCATATGCAGTACTATATGAGGACTTGTTAAAAAAGAAAAACAACCAGATGATTTTCTAATGATACAGTCTTTTAGAACTTTGAGGTGTTTGCTTCTGTAAGGAACACAAACAGGTTATTATGAATTTGTTCAGCTGTCTGCTAATCAACAGAATCTGGCGACATGCCACTGTCATAAAGAAGTGGGTCCACACCTATAGGAAGGGTGGTTCCTTGCGAGAAACACAGCCTCAGTAAATTTGACGCTCTGCTGTCAAACGTTTTTATGCAAGTGAGATAGAGTGCACCTCTTTATCTCACCCCCCTGCTTGCAATTCTTTTTGAAAAAATTTGGAACGAATGACCAATATACCACCGTGAACCAAAGAAAGTTTGTATCTTATGGTAACAAATACTGTAACTTGAACAAAGTCCTAATTTGTAAGAGACCAGTGAAAGGAGAGGATTCATTCCCCCTAGAAATCAGTTAATATTGCATTATTAAAATGTAGGGGAAACCCCTTTTCTAGAGCTTTGCTGGGGAACCAGAATTTTCAGTTTGTTTTAAACCTTTGCTCTATGCTTCAGGTGTCTGTATTTCTGCAAATAATATCGCATTATTAGTGTAGAGATTTAGAGAAAACACCTATGTAGACATTGTTGGTTTTGCAAATACTGATATAATTTCTTGTGTTTTTGTGTATCATCTACAGAGAATAATTAAATAGCCCTAAATTTTAAAGATGTTTTGAGAAAAAAAAATTCCCAGCCAACCAAACAAACCCCCCAAACCTTTCATTTTGCCAATAATGTAAAGCTTTTGATGACAGGTGGTATGTCCTGTTGGTTGAAGACTTGGGCTCAGAGCTAGATGGATGTGGGTTTGAATCCTGACTTTCCCACTTATTAGCTGTACTACCTTAGCAAGTTGTAAGGCCTTCAGTATATAGGTAGGTTTCTACATAGGCCTCAGTTTGTATACAGCCTTATAGGGCTGTGAGAAGTAATTGTGTTCATATGTATAGAATGTTTAGAACTCTGCCTGGCACAGAGTAAGTGTTCACTGTTGAGTTACACATAACTGGTTACACTATTGAGAATCTGACTACTGTGGACAGTTACTTCATCACTCTTTAAAGACAAGACACTGTTAAGTTATCTAGGACTTGGTTTTTCTCTCTCTTCTTCTATGCCATGTTATTTAGAAATTAAAAAGCCTTAATGTGATTGATACGTTTAAATGTAGGATTAAATATCCAAACACAGCTCACGTGTTCATGTCTGCTCTTGAAACTAAAACTTGACAATTTGAGGCACGAATACTATGTCATTTGAGTCTATGAGAAATCTAAGGCCTTGAATCTAGAGAGACTGTATCACAGCTGAGGCTAACTCTACCTAGACTGTTGCTCCAACAGGGCATTATGCCTATGGCTTTCTCCAAGGCCTCACCCAAGCCTCTCACACAGTAGGTGTTCAATAAATATTGGTAAGGAATGAATTGTTCATTTTAGAGATTTTTGCAGGAATCCAGTTGATCAATAATGATTTGACTTTTGTCAAACTATCTCCAATCGGGTGAGTTCTGTATGTATAGGTACAAGCGAAAAAGGAGGAGAAACACTTCCTCTTCTCTCCAAGTAGGGAAACCCAGTAACTTTCCAAATAATAATACTGCGTAAGTAATAATATCAGAAACCTCCCCATTCTACTCTCCAACGTTTTGAAGGCCTAGGACCATAACATTTTAGGACTGGAAGAGGTCTCCTAGGCCAAGCTCCTGATTTTACAGAGGAGAAAACAGACTTGGAGAGTTTAAGCCTATCGTCCAAGGTTCCACAGCTAGTCGAAGGGTAGAGTCAGGACTGGAAGTCTGGTCTCTGAAACCTGTCAGCCCAGAGTCATTTCCCCAGCCTCTTGGTAAAACAGTGTCCTTTGATTTAAGCATATCTTTTAATAGACAAACCGGGTGTAAAAAAGGAGAATCAAAGTGGCGTACTGATGACAGCATTCGTCAACTCATGCAGCGACCGGTTCATCCGCGCATGTATGCAGGGAGTTGCACGCCGCCAACACCTTCGCTTATATCGCGCCAACCTTAGGGTAATGCCAGTATCGCTGACCTGACTCCTTTATTTGTATTCATTTATTTAGCGAGCGGGGGGAATGGCTGGGTAAAGCACTCTCAGCTGTTAAAGAGGAGGAGGCAAGACCCACCATCAGAGCGCATCTTGAGAGAGCAAACAGCATTGGAGGTGGGAAAACAACCAGGGACAGAATGAATGTGTGCGTGGGGACTTTTGCTAGCGAGTGGGCAAGAGGGCGTGTTCAGATTACTGGAGGTTTTAGAATTTTTAGATCAAGACGGAGGGAACCAAATAACCCAACTCTTCCAGAGTGCCCTGAAAAGTGGGAAGGACCTAGTTTAAGGGAGGGAATCCCTGCAGCTCGCGCCCACGTTCCACCCGCCCCCCCCCACGCCCCAATCCGGCTCTTCCCCGACGACTGGGACCCCCACCCGACGCCCCAGCCAGGGCGCACAGCAGCCCCGCAGTTCCCGGTACTCCCCTCCTCTCCCTCCCTCCGCGGTCCGAAGGGAAAGGCAAGCTGTGGCAGCGCTCGGGGTTCATCCGTCAGCCTGAGAGGAAAAGGGGGAGGAGAGAGAGAGAGGAGGCGGGCGGCGGGAGGAGGAGTTTCTCGGCGGCCCGGAGCTCCGGGGGGGACGGCGGAGGAGGAGCGCCCTTCCCCCCGCACGCTGATTGCTGTGGCGTCCTGCCCGTCCCCGCCCGCGCGTGTGAGGGGGAGCGAGTGCGCTGGGTCGGCCTGATGGGGGTAATCGAGGGTTTCGGGGACGCCGAGCGGCGCTTTCCTCTTCCCAGTGAGTGAGGGAGGGAAGTCGGCGGCTCTCGTGCCCGGCCACTTTCCCTGCGCGATTCCCTGAGCTCCCTGCAGGAGGAGAAAGTCCCCGGCGGGTCCGGATGGCGTAGTTGCGCCGCGGCGCAGCAGCTGCCGGAGCTCGCCGCCGCCGGGCGCGGGGCGGGGAAACTTCGCTCTGCTTTCCTCCAGCTTGTGGCGGGTGGATCTCCGCTTGACATATCGCCTCCAAGGTACGCGCCGGCTCGGCCCCGCGGCACTGCCGACGGCGCCGGGACGCCCTTGGCCGCACCGCTAGCCCAGCACCCGTTCCGGCCGAGGGCTCTGCAGGCTGCGCGGTGCCTGTCGGCGTTGCGAGGGGGTACGCGCCTGTTTCCCGGCCGGGGGTCGCTCCGGCCGCCCGGACCCCCGGGCTTGTGGGGGCGGCGTTGGTCTGTTAGTGTTTGCACTCCGAGGTGCGTGGGCAGCGGCCGCCCCGGGATGGGCAGCGCTCGGGGCGCTGCACTGTGCTGGCGAAGACATCTACTCCGCGCCTGCCCTCACTCTTCCTTTCCGCGGTTTCTTCTGACCTCCGCGGGGCGCGCTGGCCACTTCCCACTGCGCTCGTGACAGCGTCGGTGGGAGAGATTTGTTGTGGGTTTGCACGCAGTTGCCGTTGCAGAAGCTGCGGCCCCGGGACTCGAGCACCGACGTGAGCTACGCTCCCTGCGGGCCGCGCCCTCGGGGTGCTGTGCTGGAGGCTCCGAGCGCTGCAGCTCGGAGCCCCGCAGAGAATCCTCCTTCCCGCGTTAACTTACTAGCCACCTTAGCCAGTTTATTTGGTTAGAATACGCTGGAAACTTGGACTGTTGCTAGGAGAATCTTCTTGCAGTCTTGTTCTTATTAGGGCGTTTGCCCCACTTTCCAGAATCATTTAGTGTAGGGAACCGGCTTGTCAAGCTTGAATTACCTTGACAGTAGAACTTAATGTGCCTACAAAAAGAGCTGAGAGAAATGGGAATTTCTCTTAGCTGTGAAATGGGAATAATAACAGTATTGGCCTCATAAGGTTACTGTGAGGATTGAATGATTTAAAATATATAAAGTACTAGAGCAGTGCCCGGCGCCGAGCAAGCGCTGCATGGCTATTAGCGGTGCTTGTCCTGAGCCCAGTGGGGACGAGAAGAGCAGGGAGGGTACGGGATGGTAGGAATGACAGACTGAGATAGGGCACCAGGCTTTTTCTGAACTCCGCATCCCTTCCAAGAGAAGTAAGCGAGCGGTTTGGGAGGAGAGAAGTCTGTACAAGTAGCAAAGTACATGTCAAGACCTTTTAATTTTTCTGAAATGGTACTTTAGATTGCAAACAGGTACTTCAGTGTGAAATTAGCTATTAATTTCCGGTAATAATAATAGCTCACGTTTATTGGGCTCAAACTCTGTGCCAGACACTCTCCTAATACGGGCACTTAATCGTTACACCAACCCTCTGGAAAAAACACTATTAATAGCCCTATTTTACAGGTAAGACACTAGAGGTTAGTTACTTGCCCAAGCTATTACACAACTGTTAGTTCTGTCTGACTCCAGGGCTAGCTTAGTCACTCAGCAGAGAGCAGCAAGTGCAGTCAGATTTGTGTGCAGTGAGTCCAGGCGTCTTCTCCCATCCTGCAGCTTCCCATTTGAGTTGAACACAAATCTCTTGAAACACAAATCAGGTATCTGTGATCAATTTAGGTGATCTGCCCAGGGGGGCGCCAAATTACAACTCCTCTGAAACTGACTCCAAGTAATTATACATAGAACTCTGATTTGTATTAATTAATTCGGATCTTTCATCTTCATTTCTTTTATTAATTCTCCGGACATCGTTGGTCAGTGTTACTTGGCTTCCTTAGGAAACAGCTTGGGGTTGGCACAGGAGGCAGGGAAATAATTCTTACCCCCTTAAGGGCTATTAAAATGAAATTGATTTCATGCCATTGTGTCAGCTAAAGGATGTTGCTCTGTTTCTTGATGTTCTCTGCTTTTGGCTTTAATTCTGCATTGTTTAGTGTTTCAAGGCTTCAGCATGTTTTCAGCTCTTCAGTTTGTCTTTGTCATTTGTCAACTTTAATTTTTCCTGTTTTGATGGAATCTGACCATTACATGGCAGCTTGCTTAACAACTGTTGATCCAGCTCATGTTTTTAAACATAAAAATCACCAACTTACTTTTGAACCCCAGCACTTCAAAGGCAGCCCCTGGGGAATTCATTGTTATGTTGAATATTAACCAATAGGGGGAGCATAACACACTATGTATTGATGTCCATTAGGCACCTAAACCAGTTTTTAGAGTATTAAACATACATTTCAGGAATGGACAATGTTGTGGCTTTATCTAGCAAAAAATAACCAAGTTGCCTTCTGAGTTGACTATGGAGAACTGGGTTTAGTTTCAACTGATTACTGTTAAGAATGACTTTGAGGACAGGGCCTATATGTTGGATATATGTCAAGAACTCTCTGGTGTCCGGACAGATATTAAGTACACACACAGTTTATTGCCATTTGTTTTCCTTAAGAGGCATATGTAAAATAATTTTGTGTACTTTGAATGATATTTCAGATTAGGAGAACTGGGAGTCTGGAGAGATCCATTGTGAATCCTTTGTAATGATGCTCATTTGTCTTTTGTAGAAAACTGGATATAGTGAATTTTGTTCTCAGGGAGGTTGGTGTACTCACAATCCTGTCATTATCATTTTTCATTAACATCTGAGTGCAAGACAATAAGGGATTGTTATGCTGAGTAACAGCATTTCTATTCCAGTGCATTTTTCAGAGGCTTGTATTTTAGTATGGCAATAGTTCAGAAGTATCATATTTGTTTAATATAGATGCAGTGTGTCTATAGATAAATATATAAACCATATTTAGGAATTAGCATGCTTGCAAAAACAGTTAAACTGACTTTTAAAAAAGGTTTTCAATCTTTGTCTGAATTTTGTAGGCCAGTTTCCTTTCTTGTTTCTTGAGTATCAGGTAGGAGGGACTTAACTTTATTTACCAAGTTAAGGGTCAGGTGGATCCTATTTTATTTTATTTTTTATTATTCGTTTTCTTTTATTTACTTACTTATTTATTTATTTATTTTTGGCTGCGTTGGGTCTTTGTTGCGGTGCGCGGGCTTCTCACTGTGGTGGCTTCTCCTGTTGAGGAGCACGGGCTCTAGAGTGCAGCCTCAGTAGTTGTGGCGCATGGGCTTAGTTGCTCCGCAGCATGTGGGATCCTCCCAGACCAGGGCTCGAACCCATGTCCCCTGCACTGGCAGGCGGATTCCTAACCATTGTGCCACCAGGGAAGCACGTGGACCTTATTTTAAAATACCTTTCAAATTTAGTTCTTTCTTTCTAAATCTCAGCATTGCAGTTACACTTCAGAGTAGCATTTTGTTTAGAGTCTAATTTAGTCTTCCAGGGTCTCATCTAGTTTACTTATTCAGCAAACATTTATCAGGCCCCAACTCCCTAATAGGCTTAAGGTTCCTGGTGTTGGAGTTGGCAAATTAACCATCCTCTTTCAGTCCTCTGATAGCAGGAGACCTTAAGGCTTCCTAGGGCTTAGGAAAGCCTATACACATTCAAAATTTTTTGCTTAAAGAGAACTATTGTCCCATTCTTTTGAAGACTCAAAGGAATTAATCTTTCTTTTTTGCATGCAAACTTGATTGTATCTTGTAAAAGTCAGGTGACTCTTGCTTTTCTGAGGGCCTGCTCTGGGCCTAAGTGCCTAGGGAACTCAAATGTCCTTTGAGTACTAAGAAGGTGATCTTTGCTGACTTCTTTAGTACCTAAGTGATGACCAATTTCTTGGGATCATAAATTTGTGGAAATTCCTGACTTTACATCTTAAGCTTAACAGACAGAACCGTTAAAATTTAGAGGATGACTGCTAACTGTTAACATTGCTGTAATATTTTTCATGGATGAATTTGCTCTGTGGTCATTTAAAATTACCCCTGTTCTTGATAATCCATTTTGAAAATGTATTTTTTTTTTTCTTCTTTCATTGCTATTGGACAAAAACTAATTATAATCGTCAGGTTCATTAGTTAATGAGGACAGTCTTCGTGTTTTTCCTTTTTTTTTTTTACTCAACAGTTATTTTGAAAATGATTTTATCACTGTTTCAGTCTGTCCACTGGAGTGTTTTTCTTATGTTTTTCAACTTCTTTTGAAATTTTGAAACTTAAAAAATGTTAACTACTTTTTGAACTTTGCATGACTCAAGTTAGATAATGTTTTTAAGGGTCTTTAACTTAAAAGCAATCTTATATTGCCTTTAGGAACATGGATAGTTTGGAATATGAAAGAGTGAATCTAAGGCATTTGTGGCTTTGGAAGAAAATTACTGCACCAAGATTCATGGCAGTAATTTCTCTGGTTCCACATCTTCAGAGTAACACTTGGAATGATAGCATTGTCTTTTTGTAGCATTTCATAAAACACAAGCTTTTGCTAATTTGTTTGGTTTCTAGTAAAGCAGAAATAAATCAACAGAGCTTGGAAGTGCCTTACAAAAAAGGATTTGGGTCCATTTCCTGGGCTCTGTCCACTTCTAGACTTCTTTTATATCTTTTGAAATAGCACATTTGTTTGTTAACTGACATTGAGATTTATTTTCTCTGCAAAGTTTTAAGATTTAGCACAGATTTCTGAGCATTCTTCCTTCTCTTAGGGAGAAATTTTTATTTCTCAACCAAGATGTGTGCAGTATTTAGTGTTTGAAGCAACATTCATAAAATTTCTGTGTTGAGGCCCCTCTTATTTGGACCTTATTTTACTTGTTTTATTCTTCAGTTTTCCAGGCCAAACAGCAAGACTTAATAGGCTGACAAGTAGGGGTATGAGGGATGGAGACCATATTTAAAATTGAGATTATCCCTGAAGGTCTGAAACATGGGCTCCAGAAGCACGCCCTTAGGCTATCCTGATATCTCTTGTTTAAGATAATTATAGGAAAAAAAAGATTAGAGTCTGTTGTTAGCGCTGGTAATTCCTTTAATGCTGAAAGCTGCAAGTCTGGGAAGAGGACTCAGAGTGATATAAAAGTTCATTTTTAGGATTTAATGTTAAATTGTTGCCACAGTAATAATTTAGAATCAAGTCTGAAGTGTTAGCTCTGTCTTCACTTTAAGGAAAAGGATGGTAATCCAGAAGCATATACTTTCCCTACCTCTAGGGCACTGGGCTCTGGGAGAAAGGGGACTTCAGAATTTGGTGCTGTTTGCAGAAGAAGGAAGAATTGGGTGCTGTTTGTTATGTCCTTCCAAGCACATAATTCATTTTTCTGGTACATGCTGAAGGTCAGGTTTTTGTTTGAATTTGCAGATGGACCATTTGTAAAAACACATTTAAGTTGATTAGTCCCTGAAAAAAAATGATCTTTAGAAAATAGTCTTTACAGATCCTAGTCCTTGAGTTTTCCTGTGATCAGATTGCCCTGGGAGAAGCTCTGGAGTTTACAGGCATGATGACTAACCACCAGTGATGGGTAAGAACACCAAGTGGACCAGGTGGAGGGTCTAGCAGAACTTTGGAGTTCTTTTTTTAAATTCTTATTATACTATTTTATTAATGGAAACTTGATGAATACTTAATTTCATTTGGTGTGTGAAAAAATTCCCTTTTGGGAGTATAATTCAGTTAGCATTTTTAGTAATTTATGTGTTTTGACATATGAAATTGGTCATTGGATGGAAAAATACACTGGTGGCTCTTTGCAAATTTCATTTCATAATTAACTGCATGATGATTGCTGGAGCAGAATGTTGCTTTTTTTTTAATACTTGGAAGGTTATTTGGGGTGAAATACTTAGATTCCAGTCTCAAAACCCTGTGTTCATGTGGTACCCTAAGTACTTTTGTGTGATACTCCCTGTGTTGTTTTGAGTTATCTCTTTTCTGTTTTTTTTTTTTCTTTAAAACAAAACATACTCAAACACAAAACTCTCCTTCTAAGTGTCCATAAAGAATAAACGTCTCATTTGGTTATATTCTACTTTGTGCAGTTGGCTGGCACATGAAATTCAACTTCGAGGGAAAGCACCATTGACTCATTACATACATTTTGCATCACTGCAGTGTAAGGTCTTCCCTATGTGTGTGGGAGAAGTTTCTGATCTTCTAAATGGGCATGTTTACTATTGCTGGTCTATCTCTTTTTGTCAAAGCCTTTCTGAGCAGACATTCCTCTTAGTTTTCTTATTTTTGTGTCTTTATAGTTACTTGTTGTGTATTCATAATATACCATGTGAATCACGAAAAAATATGTAGCACCTGCCTTTTTGTTTTGAGTCCCTCATACTTATCCATTACAATGCTGTGCAGCCATTGGATGAATCATGTTTTTGACACAGGAGCCAGGGGAAGGATGACCTACTTGATACATTTTAATTTTTTTTTTTTTTTTTGGTACTTATGCCTTTTTCAGTTTGAGGCATCTTTATTTCATTATTAGAGTGGCTGCTCTCTATGATATTCAAGGTTTTAATTTCATTCAGTGTGTGGGCAAACAGGGAGGTTTCATGTAGAGGCAGTTCTACTAAATAAAAACAAACAAACAAAAAAACCAAAAAAAAAAAAAAAAAAAGAAACACTTCCAGAAAGTATCATATATAGATACGTTGTTGGGTAAGGCTTTGGTAATGTTCAAATGGGAGATAACTGAACACACAGCAGGGTCCCACTTAGCTTAACTGAGTAGGGAGGCTAGGAGAGAGAGGGGAGTGTCTAATTTATTAGGAGAAAATTCACTTTTGCATAATAATAAGCATTTAAATGTTTTCTTTGGAATTAATATATTTATTTCAAGTAGTTATACAGGTAATAGATTTGCAAAAGAAATTTTGCTAAGGTTGAGGTTCTGTAGTTGGCAACTCTTTTAACTCTGAAGATCCTGTTCTCTGAAGCCAGGAAAAAACAGCCTGTTTCCAATTATAAATCACAAAAATAGGGAAATTAAGCCAAGAAAAATGATCATTTGGGGGTTGGGTTGCTTTTTTTCAGAGGGTAAAGGAGAAAGGACCATAGATGCACGTTTTTAAAAAATCTGTAGTTATTCTGTTGGTTTTCAAATGTTTTTCAAGCATTCTATATTGGAAATTAAGAATAATTTTAGGATTAAAGACTCTCCCTCCTTCAGCTCCTTTTTGTTTCTCAGAGAGCAAACAGAAGAGCAGTTAGGCAGCTTCTGCGGAGACTGAGGGGCTTGGTCTCAGTGTTTTGGGACCCAGCTGGTAATACTGGTAAAGCCTTTTCCTGTCTGAATGGTGCCCGGTTATGGGCTTCCAGCATCATACCAGGTAGTTGATGCTATGGTTTTTTGTTATACTTTATACTATGCTTCAAACGGAGATGTAGTCCCTGTGGATTAGCATTACTCTGCTCGGGGAGAAAGACTAGCGATGCTAGTGTGAGAAGAATCAGAGGTGAGAAGCCTAACTGGGAGTTGGATGATGTGTGGGTGAAGATACTGTCCTCAGCACTTGTCGGAAGCAACTAGCCTTTCTTAAATAAAGCCTGCTGCTAGTTTCAGGATTAGTGGTCCCATGAGACCCAGGTGTTAACTAAGAAATCTCCTTTCTACCGCCAGAAGATCACCACCAACAGATCCTAGTTCCTGTTTCTCACACCTTACACCTCCAGAGTGCTGAATAAAACTTTCCTGATGGTACAGAATCTTTGATAACAACGTAGTCCGTCGGGGCCAGTGGTGTGCAGCTATTGGCTCTTTTCTTCTCACCTCGGGTTAACAACTCGGCCTGCGGCAGGCGGGCTCCCACGCCCACTGCACCGTGACCCATGATGGGCGGGCGCCAGAAAAGGTGCGAAGTGCAAAATTCCGTGCTTGTTTTCAGTCAGCATCTTCATTGTCCTCTCTTTGGTGCATTTGCTGCTTTACTCTCCCCCCCCCCCCACGTTTTATTACCTTGGTTTCCGGGAACTACTTGTCCTGGTTTTCCCCATTTCCTGCCCGATCTGTCTTCAGTTTTCCTTCTCAGTGCTGGCTCGGTGCGGGTCGGCGTTCTCCAGCTTGCATCTGCCCTTTCCCTCCTCTCCTCGGTTTTAAAGTGGCTCATGTTTCCATGCCTCAGTGGCCTCGTCTATGCCAGTAACTCCCAGTTTTATACGCTATGCCCTATTTCCAGCAGCTACCTGGCTATTCTGTAGGTTTTACTGTTAGAACTAAGTCCCAAATCCGACATACAATTTCTCTGTGGTCCCCAGTCTCAACTCCTTTATTTCCCATGTCAGTAAGTGGCACCAGTTATCAAGCTAGGAGCCTCAGGCATACTCCGTTTCCTTTCGCTGACTTCCCCCAGCTGAATCCCGCAAATCCCATGGTGTGTTACCTTTAGCAGATCTCAACTGGCATTTTTCTTTTTTTCCCCCGAGTTCCAGGAAACTTTATTTATGGACACAGAAATTAGAATTTCATATAATTTTCAACTTATCATGACGTATTATTATTCCTTTGACTTTTCTCCATCATTTTAACATGTAAACACCAATCTTAGCTCTAGCGTAGGAATTGGCAAAATAGGCCTGTAGGTCAAACCCTGCAATTGACATTTTCTTCTCCATTTCCAAATCATCATCTCACCTGGACTACTGCAGACGTACTCCAGGTGGTTTTCCAGGCTTCAGCATCTCTATCTCAAATTGTTCATCCATCATGATTGGTACCTTCTAAAATACAGATCTGTGTTTTCTTTTCTTACGTTTTAAAAGTGTCTGCTGTTCCATTATCCTTGGCATGGGATGTCTGGTTATTTACAATGTAGCTCAGCCCACTTTTTCAGCCATCATTCCTTCACTTCTTCTGCGAACCTCACTGTGTTCATACCAGACTCCTTATGGTTTCCAGAGCACGCTCTGTGCTCTCATGCCCTGTTTCTTCAGTACCGGTCTCTTCTCTAGCATCCCCTCCTTTCCCTCCTTCCTTGTGGCCCCCTGCTTACTCATCCAGGCTATCTCCATGGTCAGCTTTTCTGGTGAAGCTTCACATGGCTCTTCCTGGCAGGTGGTTGGTTGCTTCCTCCCTGTGTTTCTCTTGCAGCGTTTCTCCTGCTGCCTCGTGAGAACTTACTTTCTTCTTCTGCCAGATTGTAGACTTCTAGAGCAGGATTGAGTCTTACTATCTTTGTATCCTAGGTGTGTGGCATGGGCATGACATACATGTTATCAAATTGAATTCTTCAACTTGGTTCCATTTCTGTTAAAGCTTGGGGGAAAGATCAAGTTTACAGCTGATATAAATTGTAACTTTTTGTAGAAAAGACAAAGGAAATAATCAGCTCAGAATCATAGAGTTTAGCATTAGATTGGGGCTTAGAAATGAGAATTATTTCTGAAGAGAATTTTCAGGTCCCTCTAAAGAGGAGGATAACCAGGTACAGAGAGGTTAGGTGGTCTGCCCAAGACTGCACAGCTGGGAGTAGTGCTTCCCTCTGCCCCTCTGCAGTATTCTCCACCCAGTAGCCAGAATGGCCCTGATAAAACCTAAGTCAGATGCTGTTATTCCTCTGATTAAAACACTCTTTTGTTCCTGTCTTTCTCAGAGTAAAACCCCAAATCCTTATAATGATCCATAAAGCCCTGTACAACCAGCCGGTGACTCCCTTGCCTGTTACCTCTTTGACCTCACTCTTCTGCTTTCTGGCTTGTTTACTCTGCTCCAGCTGCTTGACCTGCTTTACCTTCCTCATACTAGACACACTCTGTCTCAGGGCCTTTGCATGTGCTGTTTTCTTTGCTTGGACTGTTTTTCTCCCAAATATCTACAGAGCTCTTTTCTTTTTTTTTTGTTTTTAATTTTATTTATTATTTTATACAGCAGGTTCTTATTAGTCATCCATTTTATACACATCAGTGTATACATGTCAATCCCAATCTCCCAATTCATCACACCACCACCACCTCCCCCGCCACTTTCCCCCTTGGTGTCCATACGTTTGTTCTCTACATCTGTGTCTCAATTTCTGTCCTGCAAACCGGTTCATCTGTACCATTTTTCTGGGTTCCACATATATGCGTTAATCTATGATATTTGTTTTTCTCTTTCTGACTTACTTCACTCTGTATGACAGTCTCTAGATCCATCCACATTTCTAGAAATGACCCAATTTCATTCCTTTTTATAGCTGAGTAATATTCCATTATATGTATGTACCACATCTTCTTTATCCATTTGTCTGTCGATGGGCATGTAGGTTGCTTCCATGACCTGGCTGTTGTAAATAGTGCTGCAATGAACATTGGGGTGCATGTGTCTTTTTGAATTATGGTTTTCTACAGAGCTCATTTCTTGTAGGTCCTTACTCAAAACAAAAAAAACAAAGACTCCCAAATACTTCCTTTCTCTCTTCTCTGCTTTGTTTGTTTTCTTAGCATTTATCTCTACCTCACATATAATTATATATCTTGTTAATAGTCGGTCTCCCCTGACTAGAATGTAAGCTCCACAAGGGCAGGGATTTTTACATGTTTTATTCCCTGTTGAATCCTCACACCTGGAAGAGTCCTGCACTGACTGAGCAGGCACTAGATAAATATTTGTTGGATGAATAAATAAATGAGAAGAAGCAAGATTTGTGGATTTCTTATAAATCCAGTTAAATGTACATTTATGGCATTAAAAAGGGAAAACCATCAGATATGTCTAGAAGGAGAATCTGATTTTTAAAAAGCCTCGTTATAGACCTGTCAGACTAGAACACTGATCTCTTTAATTGTCTGACTTGATCTTTAATTGTCTGACTTGAAGCAGCAACTGTGGGTTCTCCTCAGCCTTAAAAGTGGTTTGGGAAGACTCCCATTTTACCTCTAAAAGGCTAGGGCTTGCTGTGGTTTCTCTCTGCCTGTGGTTTGCCCTTTAACCCATCGGACTGCAAAGATGAAAAGTAAACACAGCATTAAAGAAAAGAGCTGGGGGAGAGGGTATGGGGCAGAGGAGCAGAATTTCCTTGTGGTCCTGACATCTTCCCTTGGCTCTAGGCCCATCTACAGGGCTGCTCACCGGACCTTCTAGAGTTGCTTTGGGGCTGTGCTCTAAGGAACAGTCTGGAGACTGCCAGGCCAGACTCTTAAGTTTTGCTTTGATGTTCTTATTTCTTTGAAAAGAAATGTTTAGTTTAGACAAAAAGGACATTGGAGAAAGGATTTTTTAAAAATTAAATTACTGTCTTAATTTTGCAGAGAGGTTTTAACCCTCTTCAAGACAGCAGTTGAAATTACCACTTGTGGACTTCCCTGGCGGCCCAGTGGCTAAGACCTCCGCGCTCCCACTGCAGGGGGCACGGGTTCCATCCCTGGTTGGGGAAGTTCCACATGCCTTGAGGTGTGGCCAAAAAGAAAAAAAAAAAAGAAACTACCACTTGCTTCTCTCAGTGGTGCTGGTGGGGATCTGGTCCTTTGAAACCAATGACTTAAATCCAAGGGGTGGTAAATTATACTTCTGAAGCCTCCAGTTCTTGCGGATGGGGGTTGAGTTGGGTGTAGAGCTCATTTATGTTAGTGTAACAGTGATGGTAGAGGCATTAGCCCCCCTCTCTTTTTGTGATAACATCAGTATGGTTCCTACAGAGCCCTCCTCATCAGGACAGGAAGCCCAGCCAAGGAAGTCAGAGGCTTAGTAGGATGTTATTGGCCATGTACAAAGCTGCAGCATAATTTAACCCTGGGATTCAAAACCATCAAATTGAAAGTAAATTGTCTCGAATGGAGTTGTTGTCAATGACCTAGTTAAAAATCAAAGCTACCATTTCCTGAACCCTAAGAACATATGAGGTATTAAGTGCTTTATATGTTATTAACTTACTTAATCCTCATAACAACCCCATTAGGGAAATAGAATCATTATCTCTACTTTATAGACGAGGCATGGAGGTGTTTATCGAGTTGCCCACAGTTACACCACTGGAAAGAGGCAGAGCAGAGGTTTGAACCCAGGTAGGCTGGGTCCCCCCCCTTTCCACTATACTATACTGTACTGTAGTCTGCTCCCAGAACACACCAAGCATGCTGTCAGTGCAGGGCCTTTGCACTTGT
The DNA here is from genome assembly GCF_009873245.2 of Balaenoptera musculus. Lineage (NCBI taxonomy): Eukaryota > Metazoa > Chordata > Mammalia > Artiodactyla > Balaenopteridae > Balaenoptera > Balaenoptera musculus. Next base: position 80,750,066 of record NC_045785.1, on the reverse strand, counting down.
TATCCCCACTGCCTCGGATGCTTTTCCTTCAGATATGCATAGCTCTGCCTCTCATCTCTGTGCTCAAATGTCACCTCATCTGAGAGTCCTTCTAAAAAGGGTTCTGGTCACCGATCCCACTTCGGGGGAGTGTGTTCCCTCCACACCAGCAAGCAATTCTCAGACACTGGCAGCGTCTCAGCTCTGACACTATCTACTGTCCACCCAGAGATAGCATCATCTTCCACAGGCTAAGGACTCAAAGACCACTGTCCACTTCATTCACCAGTCAAAAGCCCAGGTTATTACCTGGGATTTTGACCCACTGGCTGCAGATTGGAGGTTCCCAGGACCTCCTCCTTGGACTTCAGACACCAGTCCCAGTCTCAGGTCCACATTGTTACCTGTACTTCTGACCAGGCTGGCTATAAATCAGAGATTCCCATGACCCCACCTTGGATTTGATTAGTTTGCTAAGAGCAGCTCACAGAACTCAGAGAAAGATTTTACTTATTAGATCACCACTTTATTATAAAAGGATATAAGTCAGGAACAGCTAGATGAAAGAGATGCAAAGGGCAAAGTATGTGGGAAAGGGGCGCAGAGCTTCCATGCCCTCTCCAGGTGCCCCACTCTCCCAGCACCTCCTTGTGTTCACCAACCAGAAGCTCTCTGGACCTTGTCCTTTTGGATTCTTATGGAAGCGTCTTCACATAGGCACAATTGATCAAATCATTGGCCACTGGTAATCTCCCGAGGATGGGTAGGGGTAGGGGGTGGGACTAAAATTTCCGATGATCCTCTAATCACGTGGTTAGTTCTCCTGACGGCCACCCCCCATCTTTAGGTGGGGTCTAAAACTGACCTCATTAACATAACAAAAGACACCTTTATCTCTCTTGTCACTTAGGAAATTCCAAAGGTTTTAAGAGCTTTGTGCCAGAAACAGGATGAAGACCAAATACCTATTTCTTATAAGTCACAATATCACACGTTCCCTGACCACCCTATCTAAAATAACATTTCTCCTCTCATCATTCTTTCTCTTTAACCTGCTTTATTTTTCCTTCACAGGATTTACCACCATTTGACACATTATAAATATATAATGTCTCTCATTAGAAGGTAAACTCCATGAAAACAGTGTCATGTTTAGTTCACTGCTGTGTCCCCAGCTCCCTGAACAGTGCCTGGCACATGGTAGGTGCTAATAAATAATGAATAAATGAAGTAAAATAAAACTGCTGATTGAGCCTTGCCTCCGTGGTTTCGAAACAAAATAACTTATCCTTTATGTCAGATCTAATCAGACTGCCCCTATCAGAAAGTGAATGTCTGTGCAGGGCCTGATTGGTGTCCATAGTGGAGGAGCTCCTGTTTGTAGTGGTTAAGAGCATAGGTAGAATCAGACAGACCTGGGCTCAAATCCTTGTGCCAGGATTTATTAGGTGGTGACCTTGGGGGTGGTTTAGCATCTTAAGCCTCACTTTTCTCACTATGAAGTGGAGTTAAGGACATCTGTCTCCTTGGGTTGTTGAGAGGTTGAAATGAGAAATTGTGAAAAACAGTGTAGGTGTTCAGTAGATGTTAACTGAGATGTTTTGTGAGGTCAGAAGAAGAAAGCAGGGTGTTAGCCTCTAGTCGGAAGGCGAATGTTGTAGAAACACGGGAATTACCACAGAATAATTACAAAGCAGCCTGTGGATAAGTCTTGGCTGTGCTACTTACAAGTTGTGTATCAGTGGACCAGTCATCGAGCCTTTCTAATTCTTGGTTTGCTAATCTGCAAAATTAAAGGCTTGGAGTACATGTTATCTATTTCTAACATTCTGACTTGGCTCTGAGCAGAAGATAACATGGAACAAATCATACACAAGATGTTAAGGAGACAGTGTTTACAGTGGGCTGGGATTGTTCAGAAGTGGCTTTTGGAATGAGGTGAGGGGAACGAATAGAGTTCGTGGAGTTGGAGGAGTGGAATAAAGATGGCAGTTTTGATGAAATGGGCAAATCTGACAAAATTCAGGTTTTGTGGTTGCTTGCATTGCTTGTAAGATAATTCATTAAACAATTTTTTGTTTCTGTAAGTTGTGTGTTAAAAATAGCTAATGTAGTATTAGTATTTTATTTACACTTACACTGTCAAGTTGAATGTTTTTTTGGGATAATACTTTCTAGTTTTGTTGTCATTCCTGCTAGCCATTACATGATCATGCATTTCAAATTTCCACAAGTGTGTTTGAAGTTTCATTTTATAGGAGAGATTCAAGATTAGTTGTTAGTCCTTATAACGGCAATCATAAGTAAGGTAGAGAATAAAAGGCTTTCTTGTTTAATCTCTTCATATTAGAGATGAAGCAATTAAAGCCCCAAATGAAGTGACTTGTCTGAGCTTGTAACACATGTTGATGCCAGAATTCTTGCCTCTCTTGTCCCTTTGAGGCTGCCAGAGGTGTAGGTTCTTTCTTATATACAACTCTTACTTGTTGGCGTATCATTTATTATTGAGAAATGTTCTGATAATTCACCATCTTTTCATACTGTTTCTCATTGTAATGTACAAGATAGTATTTTATACTTGCGATCCATATGGTACCTTCATTGGATGCCTACTATATGCCAAGTGAGCCAGGGAGACTGTCATCCCTCTTTCTGGAGTGAACAGATGAGTGCGAAAACCATACCCGGAAGGAAATAATTACATGGAGATTTACCAACAGGGTTGAATTGCACTACGTTCTGCTTGGAGAGAATCAGAGGAGGCCTCCTTAAAGAAGTAATGCTTATACAAAGACCTGAGGCCTTGAAGATGTTTGAAATTGACCATATTAGGGGGACCATGAAGGGTCATTGAGTTGCAAAATGTGAACATCGCTTCTGGAAGCAAGGGCTTGGCCCTTGTGTAAAACTGAATTAAGGCGAGCATGGCTGGAGACAATGCAGAAGATGAGGTGGGACTAAGTTGGCAACACCCAGCAACCACGCAGAGTGTTTTGGTCTTTATCCTGACCGCAGTGGGCAACCATCTTAATTCTTTTGTTTTAATTCTTAATGTTTCACAATGCCTGGGCTGCTGAGCCCTTTCCTTACCAAATATATCAGTTAAGTGATTGAAATGTATCTGTTGAGGGATTACCCCACCCAAGAGAAAGAATTTTATATTGGAAGTCAGTGAGAGGAATAAAAAAATGTGCTTAATTGTGATTAGTAAAATAGTCTGTTGCTGGAGTGTTTATTCTGAATTCATATATTTGCAGAATCCCTGCAAATATAAATAAAGATGTGAATCAGATATTTTAGTAAATTAGTATATATTGTACAAAATAGTCTATTGGAGGTCTAGAAGGTGTAGCTTCCCCAAAGCCTTTTTTTTTTGTTTTATTTTATTTTTATTTTTAAATTTTTTTCCCCAAAGCTTTTTTTAATGGCTTGGTGCTTCCTAGGGCCTGAGACTATTCAGCTGTGCTGACTTTGGTGGAATAATTGCAGCTTTGTGATTTAATAAGCCCTTTTGGTGATAGCTGATTCCTTTCTCTAGGCAGCTGGGTTAGTTTGGTGGCAGCCCCCTGGCTAAACCCCTGAAGCTAATTTGGGAATCATAAGGTAGAATTGAGGAGGGCCATGCAGCCACATCCCTGTAACTTAACACCAGAGCTGTTGAGGCAGCAGCTTTACTACCCTTTGGGAACAGCATTGCAATATTAGGGCTATCTTTAGGATTAATATCTTATATTAGGTTTGGAATCATTATTTTTTGGTGATGAAGGGAAGTTTTGAAATTCTAGATGACAAAGTCTAATCCTAAAATGAATACAAACTTTGATGTAAACTGTTATTTATATTATCTTGTTACTGGTAGTTTGCTTGGTTTTTTTTTGACAGACTAGATGTATTTTAATCATAATGACTGCAATGACTATTATTTTTAAAAAATGTACTGTGTGGGCCAGGTGTTGTTTTAGGTATCATGCCCATGTTCTGTCTCATATATTACAATCAAAATATCATTGCTGTTTTACAGATTAGGGGGGTTGGAGGCTAAAAGACTTGTCCAGTGTAAGACATCTGGGTGAGCCAGGTTTGGAACCCCAAGAATCGTTCTCTATTAATTCTAGCTTAAAATTATAAGCAACGAAAATCTTTGGATGCAGAAATATTAAATGTGAAAGGTAGTTCCTGGAATACTGCAAGGGTGGGTAAAAAAATCTGTCCTACTTCCCTGGTGGCGCAGTGGTTAAGAATCCACCTGCCAACGCAGGGGACACGGGTTCAAGCCCTGGTCCGGGAAGATCCCACATGCCGCGGAGCAACTAAGCCCGTGTGCCACAACTACTGAGCTGGGGCTCTAGAGCCCATGAGCCGCAACTACTGAGCCCGTGTGCTACAGCTAACGAAGCCCACACGCCTAGAACCCATGCTCCGCAACAAGAGAAGCCACCGCAATGAGAAGCCCGTGCACCACAACGAAGAGTAGCTCCCGCTCGCTGCAACTAGAGAAAGCCTGGGCGCAGCAGTGAAGACCTAACTCACCGAAAAATAAATAAAGAAATAAAGAAAGAAATAAAATCTGTCCTAGTTTGTGAACTTGAACAAAACCTGGTCTTCACAGCCTTGTGAGATGTGTACATGCCCACCCTCCACTTTTTGCTGTATTTTCCTTGGGCAGTGAGGTCTGCTGTGCTTGGGATAGACAGAGGGCTGTTAAGGACTGACTGAAGGTCAGCCCCAAGAAAACTAAGGATGCTGGGGCCAGAGATGTGTTGGTTATACTCTCTGTAACCAACAGGAGTGAGGGTGGGCCAGGTCCTAGGGGGGCAGGGGAGAGCAGAGCCCAGTTTCTCTGCACATCTTGTACCCTCTGTGCTTCCTGCCTTCCTTTACTGGGTCTTCATGTGGAATTTTTATCCACAAGTATAGGTAGTTCAAGAGTAATCCTCCTTTTTTTTCCCCTTCCACTGGCAGCTATAGAATATTGGGACTTTCTTAGGCTTCAGGATAATAATTCTCTTTGGTAGAGATAGCCTGCTAATGATTAAGTCATGATAGCTTTTATGCTGTTATGTGTACAGTTTCATTTGATTCTTGTAATGGCCCTGTGATGTAGGTAAGGTTAGTTTATTTTCTTACAGATGAAGAAACTGAGGCTCCATTCTGATCCAAACCACCTTTCTTATCTGACCTGCTGTCAGTCTTAACTGAACATCCAAGCACTGTGGGCTCTCTTCATTCTCTTCTCCACATGGTACCCAGGGAAATTGTTATTTATTTTTAATTAAAATTTTTTTTCAGTTTTATTGAGATATAATTCACACATAGCATTGCATAAAATACAACATAGTGATTTGATGTATGTATATATTGAAAAACGATCACCACAGTAAGTTTAGTTAACATCCATTACCTCACATAGTTAATTTTTTTTTACTCATGTTAACATTTTTTTTGGCTGCATCATGCGGCATGCGGGATCTTAGTTCCCCGACCAGGGGTTGAACCCGTGCCCACTGCAGTGGAAGTATGGAGTCCTAACCACTGGACCACCAGGGAATTCCCTACTTGTGTTAACTTTTAAGATTTATTCTCTTAGCGACTTTAAAATATACAATACAGTATCGTTAACTCTAGTCGTCATGTTGTACATTACATCCCCAGAACTTATTTATCTTATAACTGGAAGTTTGTACCTTTTGACTACCTTCACCTATTTCTCCCACCCCTCACCCCCACCTCTGGCAATACCAATCTGTTCTCTGTTTCTAAGAGTTCAGTTTTTTAGATTCTACGTATAATTGTGTCCTACAGTATTTGCCTTTCTCTGTCTGACTTATTTCTCTTAGCATAATGCTCATAAGGTCCATCTATGTTGTCGCAAATGGCAGGATTTCCTTCTTTTTTATGGCCGAGTAATATTCCACTGTGTACATACCACATTTACTTTATCCATTCATTCGTCAGTGGACACTTAAGTTGTTTCCATGTCTTGGCTATTGTAAACAATGCTGCAGTGAACATGGGTTTGTAGATATCTCTTTAGCACAGTGATTTAACTTCCTTTAGATATATACCCAGACGTGGAATTGCTGGATGATATGGTAGTTCTATTTTTAATTTTTTGAGGAACCTCCATACTGTTTTCCATAGTGCCTGTACCAGGGAAACTTTAAAAACCTAATCGGATCATTCCACTTTCCTGCTTAAACTCTTTCTTGAACCTATTCCTCTCTTTTCCCTTTGACTTTGCAGCCATGCTCCCTTCAGCATCAGTGACCTGTAATGGTTCCTCTACTGTAATGTCATCCTTCACCAGAGCTTTTAAATCTCTGCTTATCCTTCAGGTTGTGGATACCTTTTCTTTAGGGCCCTTATCATAGTGTATAATTACATATTTGTGTTTATCCCACCACACTTTAAGCCCATGAGGGTAAAAGAACATGTCTCTTTTCATGGCCGTTATATTCCCATTGCCTGGCATGGGGTAAGCAATAAATAAAGATTTACTGAAGGGAGAAATGAAGCTCAGGAAATTAAATATCTTGCCTAATGTAGTAAATGGTGTTACTTTTACTAGAATATAAGCACCATGAGGGCAGGATTTTTGGCTCCTTTTTTTTTTTACTGCTATATCCTTGATATCTTCAACAGTGCCTGGCTCCTAGTAGTAAATATTTATTGAATATTGATTGTACTTAGATGCAATTCCAAAGATTTCTTATCCAAATCCAGGATTTTTCTCCTCTTTGTGCCAAATCGGTCTGAAAATGGGGATTTGGAATTAGCTAGTTTCTCTTTGTGGTAAAGAAATCTGAGAGTTGCGACTCAGTAAGGTGGCTTTGCTCCCTCTGTGTACAAGTCTTAAAGGGCATCCAAATGTCATCAGACAAACAACAGTATCTGTTCTACATGTTGCACACCCCTTTTTACCAGCTGCCAAGCTAGATATTGATGTCCTCCATCCTGCCTCTTTTCTAAATCCCCTGAATAACATGTTGAATATCCATCAGAACAATTCTTCTACCAGCTTTTATTTAACCATTTGCAGACTTAACAGTATACCTTTCTCAAAAAAATTCACTTAAATGGCAGACTAGAAACAATGTAATGATCTGCTAGAAAACCTTTTCATATTGAAGGTACCAGAAAATCAGGTGTTATTTACTATTTGAGTTTAGGGAATGGCCATTTTTTTATTCCACTCATTATATCTCTGTCTTTAAGATCTTCACATATGTTGAATATTTTCCTTGTTGGGGGCTAAACAGTCTTAGTGTTAAGATATGATTATGCAAAGATTTGTGCTTCATCTTCACAGAACTTGAGTCATACAACATCACCAAGGATTGTTTATTTATTATAGCCGCCACCCACAGTCCTGAAGTCAAGTCACAGTTTGTGATCAGTAATGATTTGTGCAGAGTACATATGTCAACATGGAAGTACCAATGTCTGGTGGCAGCCATGGCAGGCTTCCCCCTCTCTTGGAAAAAACATTCTGTTTCCAGAGATTGAGTATGGAGGGAGAGAAAATGATTCCTAGTTTGTGGCAACAGACCTGGAACTGCAAGCTAGGGTGCTGGTCATGGAAAGACCTGGTTTCTAGTCTTGACTCTGCCTTATTATTTGGGGCAAGTGCTGGGCTTGGAGATTGGGCTCCTCTTCATCCATGAATCCTGTTGACTTCTTCTAACTTTAAAAGCTGTTCATGTTATCTTTAGCATGCTAATTCTTTTAATTGAGAAATTGATTGGCTGGAAGCTAATTTAAGTTCTGATTTTGAATAATCTCATGTTCATAGCCACTGTGTTAGCCATCTAAGGGGAAGTTAGCAATTTTTCCTGCTGGCTTTTAGCCTATTGCCAGACATCATTTCACCACATTTTTCCACTAAGATAGAGCAAGATTTTCTCTTTAAAAAACATCCTGGTCAACCCAGGGAATACTGTTCCCAACCAATTCCTTTTGAACATTAGTTTAACCCGTGATGGTTTCTGGGACTTGTTTGGGTGGGGGTTTTCAGCTTATCCTGGTCTTTCCCTGTGAATTCTGTTGGATAACTAGAGAATGTGGGGCAGCACACAGTTTAATGGCCTTAGAAATAGACATAGACACAGGGGAAATTAGAAGAATTAGTATCACATTCTTTTTTTAAAAAATCCGTTAAAGTCCCACTCAGAATTGTATTCTGTTCATTTGCGGATACTATAAGTTCTGGTACCCTTTGAATGGAATACATTACTTTGAAATGTGGGCGAAATGACTACTACACAGTAGACCCCAAATTGTTCTTTCAAGATTTCAGAGTACCCTATTTATATTCTAAAGGAAGCATTTAGTTCTTAAAGTCCAAAGAGATACAGTGAGCTCAGAAAACCAGAGCGGCGAGTCCCTGGTCTTTGCAGACTGAGTGTGATATAACCTCAGAGAAGGAGAAGAGTTTGTGTTTCCCTAGTTTTATTCAAGATCGGCAACTTTTCCGAAGCCTTTGATCATCCTGCATTCTTCTGGTTGGGGAACTGATCCCTAAGTCGTGTGTTAAGGCGCTGACATATGCAAGTCTTGGCCAAAACTGGAGTTCCACTGAATGGAACGACATGCTTCCTTTTTTTATTCTCCTCCGCCTTAGGATCCTGTCACCACATTGGGAAGATTAGACAAAAACTCTCTGCAGTTTATTTTCTTTTTGAACAAGTTACATTAGGGAGGGACTTTTAAGCTAAAACAAGAAAAGCTCCCTCTTTGTTTGAAGCAGCACTGTGTAAGTTTCAACTTGTCTTGGACTTCCTTGGAGATGTTTTAAGATCCGGTGTAAACTTGCTGTGGTTTGCCTTTGGGCATCAAACTGTTTAGCTTGGCTCTATTATATCAGTAATTGCTGCATTTTAATAATTACCCAATATTCTTGTCAGCAATTTGCAGTCTATATTTTTAATAGAACCGTTTGCCTTTCTTTTTCACAGGTTCATTCAGACCTGATTTAAGCCCCAGATTAACATGCACAGCTCCACAGAGCCTCTGCAGCTGCGGGCAGGGGGTGACACAAGCTCATTAAATATTCCCACAAGCCTCCTGCTGGTTATATAGTTTGTGCGCACCATAAAAATCCTCTGGGAAGTCGTCTTCTTCTGAAATCTCCTTACAGGGTTTTGCTAAGTTGCCCTTAGCATTTGTTGAAATAGCATATTCTTTTTTTTTTTTTTTTTTTTTAATTTTTTTTTTTAAATTTTTTTAAATTTTTATTTTTTTAATGCTATTCTTGTCTGCTTACATTCTTTTTATTTATGTATGTATGTATGTATGTATGGCTGTGTTGGGTCTTCGTTTCTTTGCGAGGGCTTTCTCTAGTTGTGGCAAGCGGGGGCCACTCTTCATCGCGGTGCACGGGCCTCTCACCATCGCGGCCTCTCCCGTTGCGGAGCACAGGCTCCAGACGTGCAGGCTCAGTAATTGTGGCTCACGGGCCCAGCTGCTCCGCGGCATATGGGATCTTCCCAGACCAGGGCTCGAACCCGCGTCCCCTGCATTGGCAGGCAGACTCTCAACCACTGCGCCACCAGGGAAGCCCGAAATAGCATATTCTTTTAGAGTTTTTCTTATTGATCCATTCAGGAAATTTAATTTTTAAAAAAAATTAAATTTAAAATTAATTAATTTTTGGCTGTGTTGGGTCTTCGTTGGCTGTGCGCGGGCTTTTCTCTAGTTGCGGCGAGCGGGGGCTATTCTTCATTGCGGTGCTCGGGTTTCTCATTGTGGTGGCTTCTCTTGTTGCGGAGCACGGGCTCTAGGCGCACGGGCTTCAGTAGTTGTGGCTCGCGGGCTCTAGAGCGCAGGCTCAGTAATTGTGGCGCACGGGCTTCGTTGCTCCGCGCACGTGGGATCTTCCTGGACCAGGGCTTGAACCCGTGTCCCCTGCATTGGCAGGCGTATTCTTAACCACTGCGCCACCAGGGAAGCCCAGGAAATCTAATTTTTCGAAGGGAAAAAAATAGGGACAAATTCTCTTTGCTGTCATTGACTTTTAGGTTAACAGAAGAGACTTCCATTACATCTGAGGTGATGTGGAATTATTGTGACAGAAATGTTGGACTTCAGGGGATGATTGAAGTCAATTTTATGGTGTCCAAAATTGTGTCTATAATTTAGTCAGTTTTTGAGATAAGACCATTGTGCCACCAATGGATTGTGCCTCAATTTGACTGGCAATTTTTTTCTCTTAGTGATTCCACTCTTTAGCTTATCTCTTTTTTGTGTCCATTGCAGTGTTTATTTAGCAGCAAACAAAAGACTAAACTGGTTTTCCAGTAGCTAAGAATTATGTGAATAATCACACCCTAATTTCTCCACTTTCTTGGTGTAAATACACCTCAAAGGGAATGGACAAGCATGATAATAATAGCTAACATTTATTCATTGCCTATTATGTGCTAGGCACTGTTGTAAGCAATGTATATATATTAACTCCTTTAATCCTCACAACAGTCCATAGGATAGTTTCATGCATGAAGAGTATTCTGGTCAACATCACCCATTTGGTAGGTGGCAGAGTGGATCCACACCTAGGCAGACCTTTAACTGCCATCATAATCTGTATTTACTCACACTAGGCTTTTAAAATCACTGTCATACCAAGATTGAACTGCAGTGCCTCCTGCATATGTAATAGTTTAGTTTTAAAACATATCTAAAAATTATTTTTGAAATTAGAACTTTATTGTTATTTCTGGGTAGGTAATACTTGTAAAACCCAAATGGGAGTTCAGTGAAAAGGTTCCTGCCCCCTCCCACCACTGTCCCCCAATCATCCTGTTTCTCTCCTTCTCAGGGGTCATTAGTGTTACTACTACAGGGAACCATTTTAAATATCTTTCTCTTAACACTTGATGCGGTGAACTAAGACCATTTGATTAGAAACTCATTTTTCCATTGTTTTTATATTTTTATACTGTATCTACAAGTGCCCAAACTGGCTTTGTCTCTAAAGGTAGCAAACTGGTTCTGGGGATGCAATTTTCTGGGTGAGAGTAACAAGGCTGCGATCTCTAGCTGTTTGAGGTGGGTCCTAGAAACTCTGAGATCTTGCCTTGCCCAGGGCTTAGATCAGGCAGGGTCTTTATACTTTTATCCAGTTGTTGGATAATTTTTTTTCCTGTTGACAGGAATCATGTCCTTACACAATGCCTGGAACATAGTAGGTGCTCAGTAAACATTTGTTGAATTGCAACTTTTATGGGTTGTGCCAGGCTCAACGAGATAAGGCTGGAAATACTTTGGAGTGTCTAAATGACGTGACCTTTAGGGCCATAGGAGGATATTCCAGTTCAGCAAACCTTCACAAAACTCACCATTCAAGGCTCTGGATAGGAAAAGTTTAGAAAAGACCTTCTGGATCCTCTAGTCATGCAACCAGATAGTCTCAGATGGGGTTGAGAGACAGGAAGAGACATTTTTGCTTATTAAAATGTTGGCAAACAGTTGAAATAAGAATCTTGTCTTTTAATGGTTCTTTATTTTTTCAGGTTGACTCTAAATGTGTTTCAATTTGATCCCTGTGATAACTCTGCCACTATAACATTAGATTGAGTTCTTTTTTTAAAAAAATTTTATTGAAATATAGCTGATTTACAATGTTGGGTTAATTTCTGCTGTACAGCAAAGTGATTCAGTTATACACATATATATTCTTTTTCACATTCTTTTCCATCATGGTTTATCACAGGATATTGAATATAGTTCCCTGTGCTATACAGTAGGACCTTGTTGTTTATCTATCCTGTATATGATAGTTTGCATCTTAGATTGAGTTCTAATCAGAGTTGTTTGTGTTTTTTATGCTGGCACTAGGGAGTTCATGTTTCAAGTGTCACTGATTATTTTATAACTGATGATGTTATATTATAGGTGTACCTTGATTTTTTTCTATATTCTTGAAAATTTTATATAAAACCAAAGATTTAAAATGTCAAAACAAGCATGTATTTGCAAAAGTATATGCTATAAAATTCTTTATTAGGTAATTACCTCCCCTGCACCCCCAACATTTGCTTGAGTGCTGTCTAGGCACACAAGATAAATTTATCTTATACTTTTTAGAAATTCTTCATTTCACTTTGATGTGTATTTATGAAAAGAAATACCTGCATTAAGTTTTCTTCTTAAAATGTTTATTTTTACAGGCAATTTGAAAATTGGAAAGAAAGATTTTAAGGCCACTTCCAATTTGCAAAGATTATCTATAATCTGAAGAACTGCAGGCTGAGGTCACTGAACGGGACTTTTGGAGAAATAAAAATGGCTTCTCATTGTGTGATTGCCATCTTTGCCCTGATGAGTTCCTGTTTAGCAACTGCAGGTAAGTTGCATAATATAAATTGCATGTTCATTATCTTCTTTTGGATATATTTTTCTTCAGTCTCTTCAGTTTAGAAAAATGTAGGACATGGAATATTTATACAAAACTTGAGTATTTATGTTCTTCAAGGAAATAAAATATTTGACTACAGATACATAGTATGTTTGCCCATGTTATATTTTACTAGACAAGTGCTAGACATTCAAATGTCAGTGACACAGATACCTAACTAACCTTCAGTGTTGAGGTGGCTAGAGAAAAAATATGCAGTTTAATACCACTTAATTTTGTTACATGCATAGATTACATTTACTTTCTTGTTGTAAATAAGAATTTCAAGAAAGCCTTTTTGTTCTTTATTACAAAATAAATAGATCTTTTACATAGAGGTGACACTCCTAGCATAGGCTACTTAGGAAATATTTAATTTTGCCTATTTCAGGTAATTTTTAAAAAGTAATTTTTAAAAAAGTACAGAGGGAATTCTCTGACGGTCCAGTGGTTAGGACTCCGTGCTTTCATTGCCGAGGGCCCGGGTTGGGGGACTGGGATCCCACAAGCCACATGGTGCGGCCAAAAACAAAACAAAACAAAACAAAATAAAAATATTAAAAACGTACAGAAATACACTGTGCTTCCTAGAGGCCATCAGAATGGGAGGTCGGAGATGAGAAGAAGCAAATGATTTGGTTGGAACATTGTTGCTTAAATAAGAGTATCATATCCCCTATGGTGTCTTAGTGTGGCAGTCAGGGTTACTTAACAAATTTGGAAACCTAATTTGCTCTATTTTGTTATAATTTCCTTTGTGTCTCTTCTATAATGAGCTACATAGAACTGATTTGTTGGGCCAGTTCTGGAAACTGGCTGGCCTCAGGAAGAAACATAGTGACTTAAAAAATGATTAGCCTCTTGGTTTTAGCTGTTGAATTGCCCATACAGATGACATGAGAGTGATAATAATAACCATGTATTGAGTGTGCACTGCAGCCAGGTACTGTGCTAAACAATTATAGCCTCTAACAATGAGCAAGGATATTCTTAGTTCATGAGCTCACTTAGTCACAACTCTGCTCTTCACCTCTGAGTTATACTGGAGAAGCGGGACCACCGTTAATGCTCCAGTTGACTCAGATCAGGAACCATATGCAGGCACAGACTGAGTGGAAGCCAGTTTGCAGAAACTGGTTTATGAGATTGGAAAGCAGAATGTCCCCCTTGTTGCAAATATCTTGAGAGAAAGTTGCTAGTTTTTTTTTTTTTTTTTTTTGAATGCTGGTGTGTGAATTTGAACTGCCCATTCTCTCTGTCAGCAGTTTCATTTTGTCTCATGATTGAAAAGTTATTTGCCTTTTAGCCTGTGTATTAAAGCTGATCTTAATTAAAATCTCACTGAAAAGTAGCAGAAAAAAAAAAGAGAAAGAAATGGCTTGATGGAAAAATGTGCTGTTTTTGATGACAAGATGTATAATTATACCTGGTGGGTTTGAGGCAGAATTTTCTGCTTTCATTGATGAAAAAACATAACTTAAGAAGGTACTTCATGGGAATGTGGTGAGTTTGGTGGTTCTGTATAGCCTTGATGTATTTGATAGTGAATCAGTTTTGCTTGAGACCTTCCTTCCTCTTTCAAGCCGCTGGTAAAATATTTTTTTGAGTTGTGTACACACTGAAAGCTTTGCTGAAGTGTACAGTAAGATTGAAGGTACAGTAGAATTACAGATTTTATAACAAACTGAGGCAACTGATCAATAGTACAGAGGTAGAGATGCTTTTTTGAACAAGCTGATGGGCCAAATGAATGAAGAAGAAGGGAGAAATGTTTTGTATATAGTACTGACATCCAGTAGCTTTCTGTATAGGCTCAGCATACTTTACAAAATACTTTTTTGGGGCATTCTGGATGAGCTGAATTTCAAGAAGATAGTAGAAGATAATATAATAATGAATATTTATAATAATTAATTAATTACTGTGTATCAGGCCCTGTTCAAAGTGCTTTAAATGTATTATCTCATTCCATCCTCATAACTCCCCTAAGAAATGTAGGTTCTTTGTTTATCCTCAGTTTATAGATGGGGAAACTGAAGCATAGACAGGTTAAGTAACTTCCTCAAGGTCATACAACTACTAAGTGGCAGATTTAACCATAAACCTACTGAGTCTAGGTCTACAGATTGAGCCTTTAATCTCTACACTATGAGGGAGTCTTGATCAGAAAGGTGTTTTAAAAAAATGATAATGGGTTTGCTGTGTGTCGTCTGTGCCCTCTTGAAGCGTCAAGTAAATCACTTACTCACTGAGTCTCCGCTGAGTGCAAAGCACAGTACTAGTCACTTAGGGATGTACAAAGAAATGTAAGATTCATCCTTCTTTTGAGTTGCTTATACTTTAGTTCGGCATATAAAATATAACCATATAACAAAATAATCAATGCATGGTGAGGAAAAGCCAGAAGACCTCAGAGGGGTCAGGAGGGTGGATTAGAGCAGCTGGGGAGGGCTTTGTGGAAGCCTAGATGTTGAGCTCTGTTTTGAAGACCAGGAAGGATCTAGAAAGGGAAAGGCATTGGGGTGAGCAGAGGGGAGAACAGTGCTTAGCACAGAACATGGCAGTTAGGAGCTTGATGTTGTTTTAGAGAACGGATGACCCAGAGAACTGGTTGGGAATGTAGAGGAGGTCTGTTTGGAAGGAAGGATGAGGGTAGATTGTGGAGGACCTTAAATGTCAGAACAAGGCTGTGGATTTCATTCTGAGGTTTGGATTCTCTCTTCTTCCATCCCCCGGTAGCCAAAAGCATGCACTGTTTAATCTTAGAATTCAAACTGCGGCCTCACAAAGTTAAACTGAGAATATGGCCTCCTTGGCTACAAAGGCAACAGTGCCTGGCACATAGGCTGACATTCAGCTAGGGCTTGCTCTCTGCCAGCTAATTTATTTTGTTTTTATAAGAAAACCCTGTGAGGTGGTATTAGTATCATTATCATCATCTGCATTTTACTCACAAGGAAACTGGGACTCAGTAACTAATAAGTGGGTCTTCCCTGGTGGTCCAGTGGTGAAGAATCCGTCTTACAATGCAGTGGGTGCGGGTTTGATCCCTTGTCAGGGAACTAAGATCCCACATGCCGCGGGGCAACTAGGCCCGCGCGCCACAACTACTGAGCCCATGCGCCCTGGAGCCTGTGCACCGCAACTAGAGAAGAGAAAACCCGAACGCCACAACTAGAGAGAAGCCTGCACACCACAACGAAGAGGCTGTGCCCTGCAACGAAAGATCCCGCGTGCCTCAATGAAGATCCCACGTGCCCAGCTAAGACCCGACACAGGCAATAATAAATAAATAAATAAGTAATACATAAATCTTTAAAAAAATACATTTTATTAAAAAAATATCTAATAAGTGGCAGAGCAGGGACTTGAACCCAGACAATTTGGCTCTAGACTCCAGCCCATCCACCGCTCCACTGGAGCCTCTACGTAGGAGACACTCAGTGCGGAATGAATGAGCCTCTTCCCTTGATTGATTCAATACCGGATGAGTAGCCACCAGTGAGACATTCTGGAACCAGATGAAACCCCTTTGGCCTCAGAAGAGACGTATGTAAGTCATCAGAATGGAAAGACCCTCAAGTAATGGGCCTTCTTTATTCGCATTCTTGTTTCACTGACGGGGCTGTGGAGCTCTACTGTAGAGTTCTTGGCAGCAGAAGGGGTGAAGGCCTCCTTTAGACATGCGGCCAGGGAGGAGAAGAGCACAGCACAGCACCTAAAATGAGCCCGAGCTGGAACGGTAGGTACCCACGTGTGGGCCTTCAGTGAAAGCCTTCCTTCCCTGCTTGTGGCTGAGGGTGAAGGAGGCGGGGGCAGCAGCCACAGCCCAGGGTTAGTGGTTGCTTTGACAAAACTCATACTTTTCCTTCCCTCCCTTGTTCCTTGGTTATTGTACAGCATGTGGGGAGAGAGGACCGTGCTCTTGGTGAACAAGAACTGTGTAAGGACCCTAATGCCTCCTGATTAGAAATTACCTTAGGTTTTTGGTGCCTTATCTTAGGTCCTGTAATGTGTCTAAGAAAAGTGGGAAGTTATAAAGGTAAATGCTTGCTCCTGTGGGCTTAAGGCTCACTAAGTTTTCACTTTAAAAACTGTTCTGCTACACATCTTTAAAAAATATTAACTGCTGCCTCTGAGGCTTGCCAGTGTTAGGTAGGGCTGTGTTCCCAGGAGCCTTAATAATGGGAAAAAGAGGCACGTATGGAGAATTCAGGGAAAACAGTTTGGTAGGAGGGGATGGACTTGTCTGCACCCTACTGGTCCCTTGTGTCAGGCCAAAGGGGAGGTCTGCAGAAACGCTGCTGGCCTCTGTGCTGGCCAGTGTTGATGGCACGGCTCTTTCCCTCATTCCGTGGTTTCCATTTGGTGCCTAGGTGCATCCTTTTGGAGGCTTGTCTATGACCCGCACACACATTTATTTCTATTGAACAAACTCATTTCTTTTTATCTTTATTGCAGGATGTACCTGGAATTCCAGGTACAGTCCACAGGAAAATAGAGATGTTTTTAGTTGGAGCTATTTTCCTGCTAAGAAAGCTCTGAACTCTTTGGGTCCGTAGGACAGCAGGCAGAGACACTCGCTGGTTAATACTTGGTTTGGAATGGGACAAGCTGGCAGCCTTGAGGGGAGGTAAACATAGTAATATCATTTTAATTTTATTGCTTCCAAAATGCTTTTGTGTCTAGTGTTTCATTTGATTCTCCTAGTGGTCCCTGGGTGGGCAGGGTTGTTTTCTTCATTTATGGAATGGGAGTAAGGGGCTTTAGAGAAAGTAAGCAGTTTAGAAAGCTGGTCTGCCTCTTGATTGAACCCGAACCCAGCGCACTTCTGCAGATGAACTGCACTGTTGAGTCTTAGCGCGCCCCTCAGCACCTCTTGAAACAATGCAGCCAGGTGCTCTGCTGGGTACTTTGCACCAATCAGTTCATTTAATCCTTACGGAAACCCAGTGAGGTAGGTATTCATCATTATCACTGTTCTTGTAATTATTACTACTGCCACCACCCCTACCATTATTATTATACTAATTTTACAAATGATGAAACGGAGGCTTAGAGAAGAAAAATGTCATAGATAGTGAGAGGCAAATTTTTAAAAAAGTTAAAATGGTCCTTTAGGTAATAATAGTCATACGATGAGTAAGTGGCAGCATGGCAGCAGACCCAGAGTTCATGTTCTTTCCGTTGTGCTGCCCAAAGGGAACTGGCACTCTCTCTCTTGGACTTGAGATCAATGGCCTGAGGACCGCAGAGGTGGTTCTGCCATAGTTTCCCCGCTCTGCCAACTGAGGGATCAGAGGCTGTAACTCATAATGGCAGAAAGGCAGGGAGGGTGCCGGTGGGAGCTGCCACCAGGGAATGTAAAGGGTAGAGGAGGAGTAGACTTGAAGGTTCAAAGCAAATTCAAAAAGATCTTCTCTTGCTAACCCCTAAGTCTTTGGACACAGCTAGTTGATTTGGTCTGTGATTATTATTGTTTTCAGGTGGTTATTATAACCACTTTTGTGTTTAATTCCACTTTTGGATACATAGGCAAAAGATATTGTCAGTTGTGATGCCAGCTATCACCAGGGTGCCAACTTTCTATTTATTTTAAAGAGCAAAGAAATGTTATTAAAAGTCCCAGAGTGAATACCATGGCCTGCATTTTAGGTAGTGATCTCGTTGGGGGGACTATGCACACCCTAGCACGATGAGGTCCCTGCCTCCCTTTCTTTAGTTTTGCACAGAAACAACACACACACGCACACACACTCACACACACTCTCTCTCACACACACACACACACACACACAGAGTTGGGGCTGTTAGCTGTAGTCAAGAAAAATATGAGTTCATTTCTCAAAGATTACCTTGCCCTGCATATTCCACCCACAGAGGTGGAATATGATATGATATCAAATGAAAGGCCTTTTTCTTTTTTCATTTGCAAGGAGAATAGATAGTTGGGTAAGCAGATGTTCATATAGTATGAGAAAGATATTTACCAAGAGTGTGAGTAAGATTATACATAGATTTGATGTCAGACAGGTCCACAGAACCCAGGTTTCTCTCTCCTTTGCACCCTTATCCTAGACTGTATTATTGCCACCCAGCTTTCTGAATTGTTGATTTATCTGGGTTATTTTAGGGTACAAATGATGGGGCATTTTTATAAACACTGATCAACTTTTCCATCAGGACAGAGCTATCTGTATGTGACCACATAGCTGTTTAATTGCTCAGGGCTTATACTCTCACACACTGTGGATTTGGGAAATTAGGCTTTCTCAGCTTGTTTGCTTTGATAACTAAACCTTCCTACGCTGGGGCCACCTTGAATCATTGCTAGAGCTCTGAGCTCCGAGTGCTGGTTTTGGAAGTGTTGTAGGAACAAGGCGGGTTCCAGGAAGTGTTTCACTGTGGTGCCTTCCCTCAGGACCGGCCCTGCACATGGGGGCCTCAAGGCATGGAACAGTTTGCCTGTCTTGGAAGATTGGCCTGGCCGGCACTGCATCCACGTGAACCGCTGACTTTCATTCTCTTTAAAACATTCTCTGCCAGAGTGGCCTAAAATAGATTTATCCTGAAGTCCCATATAATCATATTTTTGTTCTCTGAGAGGACACTGTAAATCAGGCAGAATTCTAGAAGGCTTAAAAATGCACTTGCTCTCAGAATGTTCCTTCCAAGGACTAGGCAGCAGGTGCTCTGGGGACTGAGGCCCAGCTATTCTCCTGTCCTATCCTGCCAACTCTTAGAAATCTTAAGGAATAAAAAACAAACAAAAACTCTAGAGTAGAATGTGGAAAATCTTACTGCCTTCAAAGGAAAATATTGATTAAAAAAAAAAAAGTTATTCTCTCTGTGGGCAATGAAGGGAACCATATAGTGATAAGTGGTGTAGTTATGGCAAAAGGAAAAAGTTCCAATGAGACTGCTCTGAGTTCTTTGTGTTGCTTCCCTTTGTCCTCACGTGCCTGAACAACTTAGTCCTGGTCTGGATGATAGATGAGCCATTAGTAGTAACACCTCCCTTCCTCCCTACCCTCCTGCCCCATCCGGAAAGATGCTCAGGTAGCAAAGGCCTCAGGAGAGCGCACAGCACCTGCTTCTGGAGGCAGTTCCTGCTCTGTTGCTTCCAGTGGTGCCAGAGCTGCTCCTGCGATGAGCTTTTCCAGCGGGACGCACCTGTGTGGCCCACTTTGGCATTTCGTTGCTGCTTGGTGAAACAAAATGCCACATAGCTCCCACCTGCCCCTTTCTTTTTTTAGACGAAAGAACCATTTATCATTTCACCATTTCTTTCAACTTTTAAATACTGCTATGTTCAGGTGGGAGGTTGTAGTCTGGTGAATTAGCTTTGAGTGCATACCAGGTCTCAGGTACTTTGCTAGCTTCTGTGGCACAGAAAGGGGATACTTTGGGGTTAGTGCAAATAATGAGTTTTTTCCACCTTCTAACATGGTTGTTTCCTAAAGTGTTGATTGATTTATTCAGAAAGCATCTACTGAGTACTCTAGACACTCCTCCAGGTGTTGGAGATACAGCAATGAACAAAACAGACAAAAATTCTTGTACACCTGAAGCTTACATTCTAGTGAAGAGAGATCAGAAGCAAAAAATTATGCATATTTTAGCAGGTTCAGTGGAGAAAAAGCAACAGGGCTAGGAATTACTCCTGGGGGAGTACAATTTAAAGTAAGGTGATCAGGGAGGGCCTCACTGGGAAGATGACATTTGAACGAAGATTTGAAGGAGGTGAGCTAAGTGGATATCTGGGGAAACGAGGACTCCAGGCAGAAGGAAAAGCACGTGCAAAGGTCCTGAGGTGGGAGCTTGTCTGAAGTGCCCAAGCCCTAGTAAACAGGCCAGGTGGCTCCTGGAGTGAAGAGTCAGAGGGTTACCTGGGGGACAGGTGTAGGGCTGCATATAGCCTTGTAGGCCATTGTTAAACTTTTACTCTGAGTGAGAAAGCGCCATTGGAGAGTTTGAGCAGCAGAATGGTGTGATCTGAAAGATATTGTAACAAGATTGCTCTGGCTGCAGTGTTGAGAATAGACTGTTGGGTAATGGTGCATTTGGGGATACTGGCTGGTGGCTATTGTAATAATTGAGGCAAGAGATGATGGTGGCCAGAATCAGATTTTAGAAGGCAAGACCCTTGGGAGTAAAATGCTTATGAAATTAAGAATGATTTTATGGTTTTCTTTCAATTTGTTCCTTTTTTTTTTTTTTTAATTAATTAATCCATCCATCCATCTGTGGCTGTGTTGGGTCTTCGTTTCTGTGTCAGGGCTGTCTCTAGTTGTGGCAAGTGGGGGCCGCTCTTCATCGCGGTGCGCGGGCCTCTCATCATCGCGGCCTGTCTTGTTGCGGAGCACAGGCTCTAGAAGCGCAGGCTCAGTAATTGTGGCTCACGGGCCCAGTTGCTCCGCGGCATGTGGGATCCACCCAGACCAGGGCCCAAACCCGTGTCCCCTGCATTGGCAGGCAGACTCTCAACCACTGCGCCATCAGGGAAGCCCCAATTTGTTCCTTTTGAGGAAGAGATTATAAAGACTGATATATCAGTGGAATACTATGCCATAACTTAATAGTAAAGATAATTACTTCTATGTAACAGTAAAAACTGTATCTTAAAACACAGAACAACCCCCCAAACTGTCTAGAGAAAATCTCTTTGCACTGTGAATGACTGTCCTCGAAAAATCACTGTCTTAAAAGCCTGGACTCTCTCTTCCTAATTTACCTACTGTCCTGATTTCCAAGTCTCATCCTTTTCATTCCCCATGTGGTCTGTTTTTCAGGATTATGGATTTTGAGGGTTTTACCACCTTTTGCAAAATTGCTTCTCGTAGCAAAACTAGTGTTTCAGAGAAATACATTTGCATCCAGCTTTACATAGTAAATAAGCGTGTTGTGTGTAAACTCATTTTTATAAATTAAATTACATATTAGGTGTGAGCAAGGAGCTGGATACTTACAGTAAACTTTACTCTGTAGAGCAAAAAATTACTTTAAAATATGTTTTATAGTATGGGTATTCATATTGCTTTTGCCTGAGAGTGGTATACCCATTTCGCTTTTGGAGTTGGAAGTTATAAACAGACAGACATTAGACCAGTGCTTTCTAAACTTTAATGTGCATATGAATCACCTGGGGGTCTTGTTAACATGCAGATTCAGTTTTCATAGGGTAACAGACTGCATATTTTTTTTTTTTACCATTGAATTGTATGCTTTATTTTTTTAAATTAATTACTCAATGCATATTTTTTTTTAACAGGCCCATACGATGTTGTTGCTGCTGGTCTGAGGACCACATTTGACAGCATAGATCATCTGTTTTCTCTATGCACAAATTGTAACACAGAACCTGAAAACACCTTCTAGAAAAAGTCTTACTGTCATAAAGGGAGCTTGGTTTTAGCATGCCTTTGAAACAGCTACCTTGAAAACCTTTCAGTGAACTCATTTGGGTCAGAGGGATCCATGTGCTGGAAGGGAGATTGGTTTGAGGGAGTGAGTTCCACAGACAACTTTAGCTCTCCAGCTGTAGGTGTGGTGCACCTGCAAACACCAGGTGCATCTTTATTGGCTGGGGCTACACCTTGGAATAACGGCTGTAGCTATAAGAAGAAGGAATTTTCCCTCAGTTCTTCCTTTCATGTGCCTCTTTTGCCTTTTCCCATTTCTTGCCTCGTGACTTAGTAGAGCATGGGGACAACTGGTGCAGGCAGCTGTGGCTGAGGAGACTCTAGGTAATGCGGGATGGTACCAGCTGACTGGATAACAGGGGGAGATGAGGTAGGTTAACAAGGGTGTTAAAAAAAACCCAGAATGTTAAGTGGGGCACACCCCATTTCTGCTGGAGCCGTTCTAGTTTTTAGCTCTGGCTTCCTCACTGATTCCTATTTTATTCCTGTAATCAGATTCTAGGCTAGAACTTTAAAAAAATTAACAATTTAAAGAGGGGAGAAAACTCCCCAAAGTTGTTATTGATATTTATTAAGCATCAATATCATATTTATTAAAAATTGGAATAAGACACTGCGAAGATTTAACCTCTGTGCCCGAAAAGTTGTCTTTTAAAATAACTTCTGTTTATTTATTTTGCAACTGAGTAGTTTATAAAGTTTTCTGATTTGCTTTCTCAGATCTCATCACTGTCATCGGCGGGGTGGTAGGGGGTGGGTTTCGGGGTGGGTGGGCAGTGATAAGCAGCTTAAGTCTGGCTCTGGAGCTCGCCACAAGCCCCAGGTGGTGGTCGTTCTGTTTTTGAAACTGGAACAGAAAAGTCCAGAGGAATGCAACAGCATTTTTACTTCTTGCCCCCCTGCTAGCTTTTTTCTAGGCCTCCCAAAAATGTGTTTATCTTGCTGGCCATGCATGTAGAGCAGCCTGGAATTCTGTGTGGCATTAGATAGTAAAAAAATCGAAAGATTTCTCACATGACTGAGGCTATGGGAGTGGGAAATCTTGGATTATGCAGGACTCTTTGATTGAAAGAAGGGAATTTTGGGACAAGATTTATTCTAATATTTAGTTGTTTTTTTTTTTAAATAAATTTATTTATTTTGTTTATTTATTTTTGGCTGCATTGGGTCTTCATTGCCGCGGGCGGGCCTTCTCTAGTAGCAGCGAATGGGGCCTACTCTTAGTTGTGGTGCGGTGGCTTCTCTTGTTGCGGAGCATGGGCTCTAGGCGCACGGGCTTCAGTAGTTGCGGCTCGCGGGCTTCAGAGCGCAGGCTCACCAGTTGCGGCGCAAGGACTTAGTTGCTCCGCGGCATGTGGGATCCTCCCGGACCAGGGCTTGAACCCGTGTCCCCTGCATTGGCAGGTGGACTCTTAACCACTGCGTCACCAGGGAAGCCCTAATATTTAGTTTTTAAAACTATTATTCACCCCCCCCCCTTTTAAAAAATTAAAACCAGTCTTTTGGGGGATGGAGGTATGGAGGTGTGGAGGTGTGGATTAGAAGCAATATGAAACTTTTAAGTATCAAATTAAGAATTTCCACTCAATAGAAGAAAAAAAGTGTCTTTAGGGTGAAAGAATAATTTGAACTTTAAGAGCCTGATCATGATATAATTTGAGAGCAGGGTCTGGCGTATTGTGGAGGACCCTAAGGGCCTGACCCCAGCAGCCCTCCACTTTGTCACCCCAGGATCGTTTGCAAGGATGGCTTCACTGTCAACAGCCAGGTCTCAGCCTGGCCCTCTTGGGTTCCTGGGGAGTCTGTGTCCTCTGGTTTGCCATGTTTAATGAGCTCTGGAAATATGTTATCAAAAGCTGTCTGGCAATGTTTCATTAATGGTATGGGGTGAATTCAAAAGCACTAATTAATTGTTTTAGATCATTTGCAAAGCCCATGCTGAAAAACCTATGACTGTAGGAGAAAGTTGGCAGAGAGGCTGTTCAGAGATAGCCTGGACCTTACCCAGCTCAATTGCTTTTGGAGTTGGGCCAAGAGGGGAGTTGTTTTCTTTTTGGAGAAGTGCTTGTGGTCACATGTTCCCTGGAATTCCCAGTTTACTGCTCCAGGCTCGTGGCTGATGGAGCTCATGTGGACCTTGCAGAGCTAGGGAGCCCAAAGAGCATCTTCTAGAAGTTTTGTTTGTTTTTTTTTTTGTGAGTAAAACACAATTACTTAACATTCATTAACTAAATAAATACTTCCCAAGGATCTCTTCTTGGAGGGAGGAAAGGGAGCTCTAGTTTATTATGAAACAGTTTAGGTTCCAAGTGTTAACTGTTCAAAAGGTACCAGGATCAGGCCTTAAGTAGTTTTTTTTTTCTTCCTCTTAAAATAAAACAAGTCAGATTCCTCATTTCCTCTGTTTGGCCGGCCCAGGGCAGCAAACTGCTACTGCATTTGGAAAATGGTGTTCAAAAATCTCAGTTTGAAATCAAGTGCACACAATATAAGTTCAGAGTATACTGTATGTATGAAGGAGAAAAATAGACTTGCATTATTTTGTTACATTTGACATATGTTATAGAATAATAATACCTAGAATTAGCTCAACTTGATGAATTATAGAAAAATAATGGAAGTCCCTGCCCCTTAAAGATGAAAGAGATTTGAGGCTTGTTGAGCCAAGTGCCAGTTCTGGTGACTCTGAGAGCAGTGTAGGCAGTTGAAAATGAAAGCAGAGAAGAGTATTTCAGACTTATCTCA
The DNA here is from genome assembly GCF_009873245.2 of Balaenoptera musculus. Taxonomy (NCBI): domain Eukaryota; kingdom Metazoa; phylum Chordata; class Mammalia; order Artiodactyla; family Balaenopteridae; genus Balaenoptera; species Balaenoptera musculus. The sequence continues at coordinate 80,725,526 of NC_045785.1, read as the reverse complement.
GAGCCAGTCAAGTGTTCTGTAAGGGAGCTCTTTTCTAAGCAATATATAGCTTTGTTGGAAAACATTTATCCAGAAATCTGACAATTCCTGGGCCTGGGCCTGGCTCTGCCTCCTACTGACAGGCCTCAGTGTCTTTTCCCGTCCTTCTGGGCTTGAGCTGCTTGTGAGTAAGTAGTTACGTATGAATCCGAGGCCAAATTGTACTTTATTAACATGATTCAGGAGAAAAGAATTCTAATGAAAAATTTCAGAGGACTGTGCTGAGCTATTTCATGATAATGTCAGATCTTCCTGAACTCAAGAAGGCCCAAGAAAATCTATTATTTCTGTTTATTCCTCAACTTGGAATCTATTGGAAAGAACTTACATGCAAACCTCAGGAGAGTATGTGCTGGTTGAGGAATTTATTCCTGAGTGCACAGCGGCTCTGTTTACTCTGTGTGAGGCTGGCCATCCTGAGGTTCCAGGAAACCTGCTTCCTCCTCAGCCAGCAAGCATGGAGTAGCAACTTTGACTTTTAACCCTTTCTGCAGGTGGTCCCCAGGCAACTTGATGGAGTTGATCTCAGAGCTGTGAGGAATCATGAAAGATATTTTTAAAGTTGGGAATAAAGCCTTTGAATGAATAAATGACTGTGATTTTTCTTTGCTGCTTTATTTTTTGCCATCTCATTACACTTTTATTTTAGAAAGTAATTCTGTGCCACAATGTCAAGACTTGCTGGTATATCCCAGTTACGTTGTAAGATACCATGAGTAATGTTACCACTAATAGTTAAAGTGCTGACTTTAAAGAGTGATTTTTCTTTAAAAAGACAAGATTCAGGTTTACCCTAACCATGGTTATTTGCATTTAAATATATCTGAGTGAGAGAGAGAGGGGTTAGGATTGCCCTTGATAGAATGAAAAGAGTGGTACATATATACAATGGAATATTGCTCAGCCATAAAAAGGAACAAAATTGGGTCATTTGTAGAGACATGGATGGATCTAGAGACTGTCATACAGAGTGAAGTAAATCAGAAGGAGAAAAACAAATATCGTATATTAATGCATATATGTGGAACCTAGAAAAATGGTACAGATGAACCGGTTTGCAGGGCAGAGACACAGATGTAGAGAACAAACGTATGGACACCAAGGGGGGAAAGTGGTGGGGGGTGGTGGTGGTGGTGGGATGAATTGGGAGATTGGGATTGACATATATACACTAATACGTATAAAATAGGTAACTAATAAGAACCTGCTGTATAAAAAATAAATAAAATTCAAAAATTAAAGAAAAAAGAATGAAAAGAACAGAATCTGTAGCATGTCATATCTGTTTTGCCATCCATGAACATGGTACACCCCTCAATTTAAGTTTTCTTTAATTTCTTTCAGTACTCCTTGGAGTTTTCAGGAATTTATTTTGAAGACTATGGTGTGTCCAGATGTGAACAGTGTTCATTATGCATGTCTGTTTCATTAGAATTAGGTTTGAGAACCTCTGTTTTAGAGATAATAATTCTATCTTCTTTAAACTACCCTTGATTAACAGTGATAAAAATTAATACTCCCTCTGGCCATCTGGAGAGTGAGCTCAGTCACAGATAACTAAGGCCATCTGCTAAAGTGAGTTATTGGCCTGCTGGCTTTGCTCTAAGTTGTAGGAACTCAGAGCTCAGTGTGTACTATAAGAGATGTCCTTTAGCTGAGGCTTAAACTGGTGTTGCTGAGCAGGGGAAGCCATCGCACCTCTTCAGTATGGTAAAGTGAGCACTCTTGTTCCTTTGGACAGTCTCAGAACCCAGAGATTGAAAATTGTGCCCTTTTGCCAGGCCCTTGGGTTTTCCAAGCAGATTTTTGCTGGAGCATAGTCACTAGTGAAGCTTTATTTGGGACTGGTAACTAAAGGATTTTGTAGAGATTTTACCCTCCAAATGTGAGCAATGCCTAAGGATCCCTGTTACACTTTTATGTAGGAAAAGTAATTCTCTACCACAATGTCTAGTCTTAACAGAGATGTATTAAAGTCAGAGAGTCAGGATCTTACAGTAGTTACAACCATGGGCTTTGGATTCAGACACAGGTTCAGGCCCATGATTTGCTATTTGAAGGCTGCATGACCATAGCCTCAGTATCCTTATATATAAAATAGAGATATTGATTATATCCACTGCACTGTGTCCTTCTGAGGATTATAAATGAGATAATGCATGTAAATCAGAGGGTCATGTTTATTTAAATGAAACTATTGAAAATGGTGTTCTTTGAAAAATATGAGCATGTTGAACATATTTACCCAGTCTTTTAAGTTGGAAGTCTATTGCTTAGGCATATTTTTAGTGCGAAAATCATATCTGATTCTGAAATCCAGTGTTGCAGATAAGACAGACTCTATCAATGCCCAGTTTCTTTATTTTCCATATGTTCTGTTCAAAGCAGTACAGTGGGACTGATGAAGTTGGGAGGAGGTTGTGAATAAAAAACTTTCTTCTTTTTTTTTCTGTATTGAAGATTTGAATTTGAGTCCCAAATTTATGACTTTCAGAGCTTCTCTTGCCTTATCTATAGATTATTGCTAATTATACTTATTCTGTTGATTGTTATGAGAATTAAATAACATGTAAAGCAGCCAGCAGTTTATGGCACATAGTAGGTCTTCAAAAAGTTATTCCTTATTTAGAGAATCTGTGTGTTTAGAAAAAGAAAGAGAGCTAGAACAAATGTAGCACGGGCCGAATGAGTTTGCTGTTTAGCTCTGTGCTCCCAGCAGAGAAAAGGCAGGTCAGGGTATTTTTCTGGGAGATGGCTGATTTGCTGTTGGCTGAACCAGGGCTCAGGTGGCTTTGAAATGAGAAGAACTAAATCTGGGGCCTGGATGGAAAAAGACCCTTGTTCCTCTTGAGGAAGTAGCTTGGCCTTTAGCTGGAAGTTGGAGGGTAAGCCTGAACTTCAAGAAAGGTAAGTAGTGGCACTGAGGATTATGCCTGGCTGAGGACAGGAGAACTTGGAAACAATGGAGTGAGACCACCTATCAGCAATTTTCCTCATCTGTGGTGGTACCCCTGGGCTCAGTCCCACCCTAACCACCTTATTTAAAATTGTAATCCCTCTCAACCCCTGGTATTCCCATTCTTATAATCTTGTTTTATTTTTTCCCTCATAGCACTTATCACCTTAAAACAAGTTTATGATTTATTTTGTTTATTACTTGTCTTCCTCCACGAAAGTGTAAGCTCCACGAAAGTCAGGTTGGTTTGCTTTTGCTCTGGTATAGCCCTTCCATCTATATGAAAATTCACAAGTAGAGGAGTTTCTATGTTTTTGTTTGACCCTGCTTGAATGTGACCATCGAGGTAGAGCATGGGGACAGTTCACTGGTAAATCCCTGGTCCCCAGCACATAGTGGGTGCTTAATATTTGTTGAATAAATCAATAATTATAACTCTTGTTCATAAAGTACAATAAAGAGAAACAACTTTGCTAAAATAATAAATCTCAAGGCTACTCCATGAAGACTGGGTGAGGGTCACTGTCTTTTCAGATAAAACAGTGTCTGAGTGACGTGTGGGCGTCTATTTAAAGATAGATACTCGATCTGTCACTAGATTGTTATGAGTCTTTGACGGCAAGAAGCTGTTGTTTCTTATATAAATTTATTTGTTTTATTTATTTATTTTTGGCTATGTTGGGTCTTTGTTGCTGCGCATGGGCTTTCTCTAGTTGCAGCGAGCTGGGGCTACTCTTAGTTGCAGTGTGTGGGCTTCTCATTGCGGTGGCTTCTCTTGTGGTGGAGCATCAGCTCTAGGCATGCAGGCTTCAGTAGTTGTGGCTCGTGTGCTCTAGAGCACAGGCTCAGTAGTTGTGGTGCACGGGCTTAGTTACTCCACGTCATGTGGGATCTTCCCGGACCAGGGCTCGAACCCGTGTCCCCTGCATTGGCAGGAGGATTCTTAATCACTGCACCACCAGGGAAGCCCCAAGATGCTGTTGTTTCTTGGTAAACATTCTATGAAACTTAGCATAGGGACTTTCCTGGCAGTCCAGTGGTAAGACTTCGCCTTTCAGTGCAGGGGGTGTGGGTTCAATCCCTGGTCGGGGAGCTAAAATCCCACATGCCTCGTGGCCAAAAAACAAAAAAATAAAACAGAAGGAATATTGCAACAAATTCAATAAAGACTTAAAAAAAAAAACACAGCATAAGACAGTACTCTACATGTTGGCTAAAGTAGTGGTGCTATATTTCATTCAGGAGCTGAAGGTTAACTCTTTAAACCATTGGTTCTCAAAGCGTGAATTGTGGATCTGAGACCTTTTCAGGATGTCTGTGAGGTCAGAACTATTTTTATAATAATTCTAAGATGTCTTTTTCCCTGGGTTAATATTGCATTGATGATGTATAAAAGCAATACTGGATAATACTGCTGGTGCCTTATCAGGAATTGAGGCAGTGCTTCACTGCCACACACCAGCTTCATTTAAGAATACTCTTGATGAAGCAGTAAAACCCCTCAAATACATGTCTTGTTCATATTCTGTATGATGAAATGGGAAGTATGCAGGTAGCACTTTGATACTTCAAAGTACAATGGTTGTCTTGAGGAAAAGCACTTGTGCAGTTGCTTGAATTGTGAGCTGAACTAGTCTGTTCATCATCGAATACCGTTTTGCTTGAAAAAAAAACGAGTGACAGACAAATGATGGTTATCTAGACTTTGCTATTTGCCAGGTATTATTCAAAAATAAACAGAAGGAGCATATTATTTCAAGGAAAACAACTGACTGTATTTGTTGCTAATGATACAATTTTATTTCAAGTAAAAATTAAAATTTTGGAAAATTTATATCCATCACCATGACCATGGCAGTTTTCTCAATAGTTAAATGCTTTTCTGATGAGGTCAATGGAGATATTAACAAATGTGATTTTTTGATATCATGTAAGAAATACCTCAACATTTGGCATATTTGTATAACTCAGTGAACCATTATTTTCCAGATGACCAATACCTGATGTTATAAAATCATGTGTGGATAAAAGATCCACATCCTGATAGTACAAGATAGAGCAATTGATTTTTAAAAACTTCATATTTTGAGATTATTTTATTTATTTATTATTTTGGCCATGCTGTGCAGCTTGTGGGATCTTAGTTCCCCAACCAGGGATTGAACCGGCCCCTCGTAGTGAAAGCATGGAGTCCTAACCACTGGACTGCCAGGGAATTCCCAAGATAATTTTAAACTTACAGTTGAAGTTGCATATATACTACAGAGAGTTCCCATAATCCCTTCACCCAGCTTCACCTTATAACATCTCATATACCCATAGAGCTATTATCAAAACTAAGAAATTAATTTGATATAATATTATTAACTGAAGTATAGAATTTATTTGAATTTCATCAATTTTCCCACTAATGTTCTTTTTCTGTTTCAGGACCCAAGTCAGAATCTCACATTTCATTTAATTGTCAGGTCTTCTTCTTTTTTTTAATTTAATTTTATTTTTGGCTGTGTTGGGTCCTTGTTGCAGTGAGTGGGCTTTCTCTAGTTGTGGCGAATAGGGGCTATTTTTCGTTGTGGTGTGCGGGCTTCTCATTACGGTGGCTTCTCTTGTTGCAGAGCATGGGCTCTAGGCACGTGGGCTTCAGTAGTTGAGGCGCGTGGGCTCAGTAGTTGTGGCACGTGAGCCCTAGAGCATGTGGGCTTCAGTAGTTGTGATGCGTGGGCTCAGTAGTTGCGGCGTGCAGGCTCTAGGGTGCACAGGCTTCAGTAGTTGTGGCGTATGGGCTCAGTTGCTCCACAGCACGTGGGATCCTCCCAGACCAGGGATTGAACCCGTGTGCCCTGCATTGGCAGGTGGATTTCTAACCACTGTGCCACCAGGGAAGTCCCTGTCATGTCTTCTTAGTCTCCTCCAATCTGTGACAGCTCTCTGTCTTTCAGTGACCTTAACACTTTTTCAAGAGTACCGGTCAGTTTTGGAAAATGTCCCTCAATTGGGGTTTATCTGATCATGATTGTGTTGAGGTTATGTTTTCTTGACAAGGATGCCACAGAGGTAATGGTCCCCTCTCAGGGTATCAAATCAGGGTTACATTATGTTAGTGTGTCTTATTAATGGTGATATTAATCTTGATCACTTGGCTAAAGTGGTGTCTGTCAGAATTCTCTGCTATAAAGTTACTATTTTTCCCTTTGTAATTACTCAGTATTTTGGGGAGAACAATGGATTTTAATGTAACAAGTTATGAAAAGTTCATTATGTGATTCAGATTACACTTTGCAACTAATCTTTAAGAAATGACTGTTTATTTGTTGAGTTTAGGTAGACTATACAAGATGAGGAGGCCACAAGTATATGAAAACACTAATAAGATTTGCCTCTCCTTTCCAACTACATATCTGTGTGAGGCCAGGTTTCTTCATATCCTTCAACCAGAGCAATGTATCACAACAAATTGAATGCAGAAGTAGATCTGAAAACCCAGCTGTCTTCTATTAAGCCAGACATTAAAGAGATTTGCAAAAATGTAAAACAATGCCGCTATTCTCACTAAATTATTTTTTTTTTAATTTTTGAAATTTACTTTATTTATTTTCTTATACAGCAGGTTCTTATTAGTCATCCATTTTATACACATCAGTGTATACATGTCAATCCCAATCTCCCAATTCATCACACCACCACCCCCACCTGCCACTGCTTTCCCCCCTTGGTGTCCTTACATTTGTTCCCTACATCTGTGTCTCAATTTCTGCCCTGCAAACCGGTTCATCTGTACCATTTTTCTAGGTTCCACATATATGCGTTAATATGCAATATTTGTTTTTCTCTTTTTGACTTACTTCACTCTGTATGACAGTCTCTAGATTCATCCACATCTATACAAATGACCCAATTTCATTCCTTTTTATGGCTGAGTAATATTCCATTGTATATATGTACCACATCTTCTTTATCCATTCATCTGTCGATGGACACTTAGGTTGCTTCCATGTCCTGGCTACTGTAAATAGAGCTGCAGTGAACACTGTGGTACATGACTCTTTTTGAATTATGTTTTTCTCACAGTGTATGCCCAGTAGTGGGATTGCTGCATCGTATGGTAGTTCTATTTTTAGCTTTTTAAGGAACTTCCATACTGTTCTCCATAGTGGCTGTATCAATTTACATTCCCACCAACAGTGCAAGAGGGTTCCCTTTTCTCCAAACCCTCTCCAGCATTTTTTGTTTGTAGATTTTCTGATGATGCCCATTCTAACTGGTGTGAGGTGATACCTCATTGTAGTTTTGATTTGCATTTCTCTAATAATTAGTGATGTTGAGCAGCTTTTCATGTGCTTCTTGGCCATCTATGTCTTCTTTGGAGAAATGTCTATTTAGGTCTTCGGCCTATTTTTGGATTGGGTTGTTTGTTTCTTTAATATTGAGCTGCATGAGCTGTTCATATATTTTGGAGATTAAGCCTTTGTCCGTTGATTCGTTTGCAAATATTTTCTCCCATTCTGAGGGTTGTCTTTTCATCTTGTTTATGGTTTCCTTTGCTGTGCAAAAGCATTTAAGTTTCATTAGGTCCCATTTGTTTATTTTTGTTTTTATTTCCATTACTCTAGTAGGTGGATCAAAAAAGATCTTGCTGTGATTTATGTCAAAGAGTGTTCTTCCTATGTTTTCCTCTAAGAGTTTTATAGTGTCCGGTCTTACATTTAGGTCGCGAATCCATTTTGAGTTTATTTTTGTGTATGGTGTTAGGGAGTATTCTAATTTCATTCTTTTACATGTAGCTGTCCAGTTTTCCCAGCACCACTTATTGAAGAGACTGTCTTTTCTCCATTGTATATCTTTGCCTCCTTTGTCATAGATTAGTTGACCATAGGTGCATGGGTTTATCTCTGGGCTTTCTATCTTGTTCCATTGATCTATGTTTCTGTTTTTGTGCCAGTACCATATTGTCTTGATTACTGTAGCTTTGTAGTATAGTCTGAAGTCAGGGAGTCTGATTCTTCCAGCTCTGTTTTTTCCCTCAAGACTGCTTTGGCTATTCGGGGTCTTTTGTGTCTCCATACAAATTTTAAGATGATTTGTTCTAGTTCCGTAAAAAATGCCATTGGTAGTTTGATAGGGATTGCATTGAATCTGTAGATTGCTTTGGGTAGTATAGTGATTTTCACAATATTGATTCTTCCAATCCAAGAACATGGTATATCTCTCCATCTGTTGGTTTCATCTTTAATTTCTTTCAACAGTGTCTTATAGTTTTCTGCATACAGGTCTTTTCGTCTCCCTAGGTAGGTTTATTCCTAGGTATTTTGTTCTTTATGTTGCAATGGTAAATGGGAGTGTTTCCTTAATTTCTCTTTCAGATTTTTCATCATTAGTATATAGGAATGCAAGAGATTTCTGTGCATTAATTTTGTATCCTGCAACTTTACCAAATTCATTGATTAGCTCTAGTAGTTTTCTGGTGGCATCTTTAGGGTTCTCTATGTATAGTATCATGTCATCTGCAAACAGTGACAGTTTTACTTCTTCTTTTCCAATTTGTGTTCCTTTTATTTCTTTTACTTCTCTGATTGCTGTGGCTAAGACTTCCAAAACTATGTTGAATAATAGTGGCGAGAGTGGATATCCTTGTCTTGTTCCTGATCTTAGAGGAAATGCTTTCAGTTTTTCACCATTGAGAATGATGTTTGCTGTGGGTTTGTCGTATATGGCCTTTATTATGTTGAGGTAGGTTCCCTCTATGCCCACTTTATGGAGAGTTTTTATCATAAATGGGTGTTGAATTTTGTCAAAAGCTTTTTCTGCATCTATTGAGATGATCATATGGTTTTTATTCTTCAATTTATCAATATGGTGTATTACATTGATTGATTTGCGTATATTGAAGAATCCTTGCATCCCTGGGATAAATCCCACTTGATCATGGTGTATGATCCTTTTAATGTGTTGTTGGATTCTGTTTGCTAGTATTTTGTTGAGGATTTTTGCATCTCTATTCATCAGTGATATTGGTCTGTAATTTTCTTTTTTTGTAGTATCTTTGTCTGGTTTTGGTATCAGGGTGATGGTGGCCTCATAGAATGAGTATGGGAGTGTTCCTTCCTCTGCAATTTTTTGGAAGAGTTTGAGAAGGATGGGTGTTAGCTCTTCTCTTAATGTTTGGTTGAATTCACCTGTGAAGCCATCTGGTCCTGGACTTCTGTTTGTTGGAAGATTTTTAATCCCAGTTTCAATTTCATTACTTGTGATTGGTCTGTTCATATTTTCTATTTCTTCCTGGTTCAGTCTTGGAAGGTTATACCTTTCTAAGAATTTGTCCATTTCTTCCGGGTTGTCCATTTTATTGGCATAAAGTTTCTTGTAGTAGTGTCTTAGGATGCTTTGTATTTCTGCAGTGTCTGTTGTAACTTCTCCTTTTTCATTTGTAATTTCATTGATTCAAGTCCTCTCCCTCTTTTTCTTGATGAGTCTGGCTAATGGTTTGTCAATTTTGTTTATCTTCTCAAAGAACCAGCTTTTAGTTTTATTGATCTTTGCTATTGTTTTCTTTGTTTTTATTTCATTTATTTCTGCTCTGATCTTTATGATTTCTTTCCTTCTGCTAACTTTGGGTTTTGTTTATTCTTCTTTCTCTAGTTCCTTTAGGTGTAAGGTTAGATTGATTATTTGAGATTTTTCTTCTTTCTTGAGGTAGGCTTGTATAGCTATAAACTTCCCTCTTAGAACTGCTTTTGCTGCATCCCATACGTTTTGGATAGTCGTGTTTTCATTGCCATTTGTCTCTAGGTATTTTTTGATTTCCTCTTTGATTTCTTCAGTGATCTCTTGGTTATTTAGTAATGTATTGTTTAGCCTCCATGTGTTTGTGTTTTTTACGTTTTTTTCCCTGTAAATGATTTCTAATCTCATAGTGTTGTGGTCAGAAAAGATGCTTGATATGATTTCAATTTTCTTAAATTTACTGAGGCTTGATTTGTGATGCAAGATGTGATCTATCCTGGAAAATGTTCCGTGAGCACTTGAGAAGAAAGTATTATCTGCTGTTTTTGGATGGAATGTCCTATAAATATGAATTAAATCTATCTGGTCTATTGTGTCATTTAAAGCTTGTGTTTCCTTATTAATTTGCTGTTTGCATGATCTGTCCATTGGTGTAAGTGAGGTGTTAAAGTCCCCCACTATTATTGTGTTACTGCCAATTTCCTCTTTTATAACTGATAGCAGTTGCCTTGTGTATTGAGGTGCTCCTATGTTGGGTGCATATATATTTATAATTGTTATATCTTCTTCCTGGCTTGATCCCTTGATCATTATGTAGTGTCCTTCCTTGTCTCTTGTAACATTCTTTATTTTAAAGTCTATTTTATCTGATACGAGTATTGCTACTCCAGCTTTCTTCTGATTTCCATTTGCATGGAATGTCTTTTTCCATCTTCTCACTTTCAGTCTGAATGTGTCCCTAGGTCTGAAGTGGGTCTCTTGCAGACAGCATATATATGGGTCTTGTTTTTGTATCCATTCAGCGAGCCTGTGTCTTTTGGTTGGAGCATTTAATCCATTCACATTTAAGGTAATTATCGATATGTATGTTCTTATTACCATTTTCTTAATTGTTTTGGATTTGTTTTTGTAGGTCCTTTTCTTCTCTTGTGTTTCCCACTTAGAGAAGTTCCTTTAGCATTTGTTGTAGAGCTGGTTTGGTGGTGCTGAATTCTCTTAGCTTTTGCTTGTCTGTAAAGCTTTTGATTTCTCCATCGAATCTGAATGAGATCTTTGCTTGGTAGAGTAATCTTGGTTGTAGGTTCTTCCCTTTTTTCACTTTAAGTATATCATGCCACTCCCTTCTGGCTTGTAGAGTTTCTGCTGAGAAATCAGCTGTTAACCTTATGGGAGTTCCCTTGTATGTTGTCATTTTTCCCTTGCTGCTTTCAATAATTTTTCTTTGTCTTTAATTTTTGCCAGTTAGATTACTTTGTGTCTCGGCGTGTTTCTCCTTGGGTTTATCCTGTATGGGACTCTCTGTGCTTCCTGGACTTGGGTGGCTATTTCCTTTCCCCTGTTAGGGAAGTTTTCGACTATAATCTCTTCAAATATTTTCTCGGGTCCTTTCTCTCTCTCTTCTCCTTCTGGGACCCCTACAATGCGAATGTTGTTGCGTTTAATGTTGTCCCAGAGGTCTCTTAGGCTGTCTTCATTTCTTTTCATTCTTTTTTCTTTTGTCTGTTCCACAGCAGTGAATTCCACCATTCTGTCTTCCAGGTCACTTATCCATTCTTCTGCCTCAGTTATTCTGCTATTGATCCCTTCTAGTGTATTTTTCATTTCAGTTATTGTGTTGTTCATCTCTGTTGTTTGTTCTTTAATTCTTCTAGATCTTTGTTAAACATTTCTTGCATCTTCTCGATCTTTGCCTCCATTCTTTTTCTGAGGTCCTGGATCATCTTCACTATCATTATTCTGAATTCTCTTTGTGGAAGGTTGCCTATCTCCACTTCATTTAGTTGTTTTTCTGGGGTTTTATCTTGTTCCTTCATCTGGTACATAGCCCTCTGCCTTTTCATCTTGTCTGTCTTTCTCTGAATGTTGTTTTTGTTCCACAGGCTGCAGGATTGTAGTTCTTCTTGCTTCTGCTCTAAATTAAGTTTTATTTTGGAAAATAGTTGTTTTTTCATAAATGATACTATTTATGTTCACATGCAATGGGTTTATTATTATTGGTTTTAAATGAATTAATAAATATTTTAAAAATTTCTGTTTTAATTTCTGTTGTGGTAAATCTTGATAGATAGAACTCATATCAAGAAAGTCTCTTTGGAGCCCTCGGTAATTGTAAAGCATAAATGATTCCTAAGACCAAAAAGTTTCAGAATTGCTCTTTACTGAATACTAAAGAGGAGCTATCTTGGGGTAGGCGTGGAGAGTCCCTGGCGGATCTTGTCTTCTGGCCCAAATGAAGATTCAAAGGAGACATGACCCTGAGGGAAGTCACTTACTTAGCATCTCTGTAATCAGTTCCCTCACCTGTCAGATGAGGGAGGTTGGCCTAGGGATCTCCAAGTTTCTTTCAGCTCCCAAACTATGACTCCAAATCACTGTGGCTGTCAAAGAAGCCATGCTGGCAGCATGGGCATTATGCAGCAACACAGGTAATTTCTAGATACTCACAAGGTTAAAGATGAAGACCTCATGTGGAGGATGTGACACAGTAATATTTGTAAGGACCTTGTTCTAACTTTTTGGGCCTGTAAAATTATTTTTTCATTGTCACCTTGAAAAAATTATAGTTTTAATTATACTAAATTTTACTATAATGAGGAAAGATTTAAGTTATTGCCGAATATTTTTGTCAGTTTATGTATATCACAAATTAAGAAGTGCATGATTTCCTAGAATTTTTTTGCTATAATATTCTTTCTCCGTGTATGTGTAAGCTTATTTTGTGTGAATGTTTATAAGTATTTGCATAAATCATTTTTATTCGCTTAGTGTTCTTAATATACCACTGATATCTATATTGAAGCAGGCTCAAGTTGTATATCCATTTTATACTTACTGATCATCTTCATGAAATTAATTAGTTACTTTGGTACTTTGGTTTTTAAAAAATATGATTAAGACTCTTTGGACATCATTGATATTTAGAAATATAGACTTAGAAAAATGACAGGTGGAATGTATTAATAATCCCAATCTGGGCTTCCCTGGTTGCACAGTGGTTAGGAATCTGTCTGCCAATGCAGAGGACAAGGGTTTGAGCCCTGGTCCAGGAGGATCCCACATGCCGAGGAGCACCTGGGCCCGTGTGTCACAACTGCTGAGCCTGCGCTCTGGAGCTCGTGAGCCTCGGCTGCTGAGCCCGCGTGCCACAACTCCTGAAGCGCGCCCACCTAGAGCCCGTGTTCTGCAGCGGGGGAGGCAGTCGCAGTGAGAGGCCCGCGCACCGCAGCTGGGAGTGGCCTTCGCTTGCTGCAGCTGGCGAGAGACTGCGTTCAGCAACAAGGACCCAATGCAGCCAAAAATAAATAAATAAAAAAAATAAAAAAAAAAAAGAATCCCAAATTTTGGAACTAACACTTTTCCTTTTTTAGTTTAAATGGAAGGAGACTTGATGACATAGTTTTTTAAGACGAGCAAACAAAAGGGAAAGAGAAGCCAATAGTAAATTGTCATATTAAGAATAAGTCTAAATCAGTTTTTAAACAGGATCCTGCATTCCTGTAAAATGGATTTTGTAATGGAAACTGCCACAATTGAGGGCCAGCTCTGTCATAATCACCAATTTGGGCATCTCTGATGTTTAACAGAAATATAAATATCCAATGCAGAGTGTGTTTGTTACATTGTCACAGGAAAATTTTGTAACTGATTTTGAGCCAGATTCTTCTAGTGTTTAAGCTACTGCTTGGAAATAAGACTTGGAACCTGAACTAACTTTCTGAGCACTTCTACAATTTAGTAGTAATAATAATAATAATTTACCTTATTATGATAAGGTAAATTTAGTATATATTATATCTAGAACAGAAATTTATGATTATCTTATATCAAAAAAGTTTCACTTATCAAATTTGAAAGGGTCCTTTAAGTAGTTAACTATTTTAGGATATTCATGTCACTCAGTCTAAGAGAAAAATGCTCCCCATCTCCCAACAAGACAGTTTAGCAGAGCACGGTGCTTCACAGCACAGACTTGAGAACCAGCTGCCTGAGTGCAAATCCCAGGTCTGCCATTAAGCAGCTGTGTAACCTTGTTTGCTTCAGTGTTCATCTGTAAAATGGAGCTAATAATAGTATCCATCTCACTGGGTTGTTTTGAAGATTTAATGAGATAATATGCTTCAAGTGCTTAAAACACTGGCTGGCATTTATTAAGCACCGATAAGAAGGCCGAAACTTTTAGTATTTGTATGCTTTTAAAATTATTGCTTAGTTAATACATGGTATATTTTTGGTTCCTTATTTCTTCATGACATCTGATTTTTTAACTCATTAGTGACATTTTCCTCAAGTAATGTTTTAGGAAAAGTTACATCTGGAAAGATTTTACTTTCATAGGGCACACTACAGCTCTAGATTTGTGGTATGTTGCTGGTATTTTAAGGATCCTTAGAGATTACCTGGTCCAACTCAGCTTGATACATAAATCACCTTTCTAATATCCTGTTGACTGAGCCCCCAGCCTTTGCTTGAATTTAAAATATCTCTGACTCTTGGGAAATTCTTCCTTGTGTTGTGCAATCCACCTGGCTGTAACCTCCACTCTCAGCACCAAGTTTTGTGCAGTAGAGCTGCATAGAATTTGGCTAACAAATAACCCATCTGAATAGTGACCGTGAAACAAATGGATTCTGGATAATTCAGGGTTGTCTAGAAGTGACCAGATAGTATAATTCAAAGTTGAGGGGCTCAATGGACTTTGTTCCCTGTTGGTAAAAGAAGTAAGGCTCCTATTTGTAGATGGAGTTGCCCTGAGCTAGTTGGGAACACATTTGGCATAGAAATTTGTATCAGTGAGCCTGTGGTGGGGCTATAAACCAGAGAGGGGAAAGGCAGTGCCTGGATCTCTGGGCCCCCCTTGTACAAAACACCCCCATGCATTGTTGTGCATGTCCTTTCCTGGAGGTGGAGCTTCTTTGTGTGGAGCTTCCATATTTAAAATTTTTTTGTCTATTTCTTTTACGTAGAATGGAAGCTTCATGAAAGCAGAAGAGAAACTGCTTACTTTGTTCACTGCTGTATCTCTAGCAGCTACAAGAACTTGGAATATAGTAGGTGCTCAATATTCAAATGATGGAAGCAAAGATTGAACACTTAAATGTGAATATAGTTTCAATTTAAATAAATAAATGTCACGTTCACTTTTATGTCATGGCCCATTCTTTGGGTCTTGAGCTGAAGGAGAACCTGTCAGAGGATAGGATTGAGAAAAGTATCTGTTATTATTATTTGCAACTTTCAAATATGTTCAGAAAAAAAGTATCTTTTCTGTTTTGATATGTGAGGATTTTCTAGAAAGAAAATAGAGGTTTCTGATATTATCAAAGCCAGAGGTATACCATGCTATGAGAATTGGGTTTTTAAATCAGCCCAGCTGGATAACAGCTTCAGACTGTAGCCTGGGCAATGTTATATGAACTTAGCTCTACTCTTGAGTGCTAATGAAACAAGTTTGCCAGACACATGAATGGTAAAAAGCCATCAAAACATTACAATGTAGAAGAAAAATGTAGTGAAAATTCCAACATATAATGCCTAAATGGTTCCTTTTTTCTGAAGGCTTTAAAGATTTTTCTTAGGTAATTTGCAAAGACTGAGGCTGTAGAAAATATATGTAAAATTAAAATGACATTAGTTGAAATCTGAACCTCTTTTTTTTTTGGTGTATCTCTCTTTAATGTGCTAGTAGCTGAGTTTTCTGTAGCTTGAAGATATATATTTAGGTCAAAACTCATTGGCATATTCCTTGGGATATCTTGAGTTGGCATCTTCTCTGGGAAGAAACACCCTTTGATTTTGGAATTAGAAGGCTGGTTCCTGCATTCTAGCCCAGGTCCCACCCTCCCCCGTATGCTGGTCTTGGCTTAGTTATTTAACTAAGTCTATAACTTACGAAGTCAGTAACTTTTGTGACTTTGAGTGAGTTACTTAACATCATTCTACCTCAGATTTTTCATCTGTAAAATGGAGATAATAGAACTGTATCTCAAGGTTGTTGTAAGGAATAAATACATAAACACATATAAAGTGCTTAGAAGAGAGCGTGGGACATTGTAAACAACCCATAGATAGTAATATCATTGTTGTCAAAGGTGGATATTTTGAAGGTAATTCAGTGGAAAATAGATAAAAGAGCTTTGGAGATTTAAAATCTCTATACAAATTCAAAGGAGTATTGATTATTTGTCTCCATGGTGACCGTAGTATTTGCAAAGTTATTTTGCACTTAGGGCCACTCACTGTGCTTCCATTTACATGTTTCTCTGCGGGGTGTGGAGTTAATTCCTAGGGTGCTTCCTTAATCATGAGCCAGGAATGCTCTGAGGAAAAGAAGTTTAAGTACTGACTAGTTAGAAAATGAAATAACTTTGAATTTTCTAAGCTATACCTTTACTTGGAATTTTAACTTTGTAGAATTTCTAAGTAAGGGGATAAAAAAAAGACTATTCCATTCTTAAGAGTCACAGTGTTCATAGGCAAAATGGAAAAAAAATAGACGATTCAAGGAGAAATTTTTTTTTTGGCCACATCACACAGCCTATGGGATCTTAGTTCCCCAACCAGGGATTGACCTTGCACCCTCGGCAGTGAAAGTGTGGAGTCCTAACCACTGGACCGCCAGGGAAGTCCCGAAGGAGAAAAGTTTTGAAGGGAAAAGTTTTAAAAAATAATTGTCTACATTAATCAAATTCCATAGATGTTGTATCTTAATTATCACTTTGTTTATGCAGAGAATGGAGATTTTGAACATGCCTTTTTTTTCCCTTAAAATATATTGGCATTATATTTAACAGGATCTAGGTTTTTAAAAAAATAGAGGTAATTAATTATGAAGTATTTTGATGTTCAGCAGGCAAAGGAAACACATTACTTTGTGTAAACAGAGGTTAATATAGAGTGTTTGAAGTCTAAATTATTGAACTGTTTGCCTAAGGACAAACTTCTTAACTGTTTAGGTTTCCTCTGGCCTGTAGTAAACTACAGGGGTGGAAATAAAAACAAAAATATTCTATGCGTAAAACATTTGGGGTCTGTTTGCAAAGAATGTTTGATCCAAATTTTCAGGTTTCCCTTCGAGTTACGCTGACGAATTAGGGAACTTTCATTCCATTTTCCTCTCCTTGTAGCGGTCTAATTGGCTCATGGTTGATAAAGACAGAAGCATGTGTTTCTGGGAAAGGTAAGCCTTCATTTGTTTAAGTTTTAAATGATCTCTTGCCTCTGGAACTGGCACAGGGACCAAAGAATATTTATTACTTCCATGTTGTTAACATGGGAATAGATCTGAAAGATGTTAAGTGAGGTTTATGTCCATTTCTATTCTATAGCTTCCTTGGGCCCCAGCCAAGGTGACTTGGTTTTGTAAGGGCCAAGAAGGCCTTGCTTAAAGAGTAGACTCTTTTTTATATCTGTTTTTTTTTTTTAATATTTATTTATTTATTTATTTATTTATTTATTTATTTATGGCTGTGTTGGGTCTTCGTTTCTGTGCGAGGGCTTTCTCTAGTTGTGGCAAGCGGGGGCCACTCTTCATCACAGTGCACAGGCCTCTCACTGTCGCGGCCTCTCTTGTTGTGGAGCACAGGCTCCAGATGCACAGGCTCAGTAGTTGTGGCTCACGGGCCTAGTTGCTCCGCGGCATGTGGGATCCTCCCAGACCAGGGCTCGAACCCATGTCCCCTGCATTGGCAGGCAGACTCTCAACCACTGCGCCACCAGGGAAGCCCCTTATATCTGTTTTTAATCTGAAAATATCTACCTCGAGGACAGAGCTCTACTTTGCAGAGTAAAAGACAATTATTGACTGATATTAGCAACTGGACAACCACCAGAGAGGTGGGCAGGGACACACGTGTTTCTAGACACAGGTTGTGCCTCACACCTGCTCTGCTTGTGTTACTGGTCAAGCAGATCTTGTGGCCTTTGGACAGGGTTGCCTTGGGAAGGTAGAAACACAGTAGTGTTGGTTTCCAACTTAGAAAGACCTCTGGGACTCCAGTCCACAAGTTTTTTGACCTGTGTGTGCCAGCTGGGAAGTAGGGTGTGTGTCCTGCTGTGAGGGTCGGGGGGGGAGCGGTGTCCCACCCTCGTGGGGAAGGGAGAAAGCATCGGATTGGCACGTGTGATTCAGAAGCATCACTTCGCAACTCCACATTCACTTTTCCAAGATCCTTCCCTTTGCCCTGAGGTCTGCCCTGGCCCCTTTCACAGCTCTGGGGGCTGTGGGAGCTGCAGAGAGGAAGTTGCCATTCTTCATGCCCTTTACTCTACGTGTGCCTCCACACTGAGATCTGTCAGGTGGGTCTGGGCCTCACCCAAAATCACATTTGTATTTAGCAGCCTGCTTGGCCGTTCCCTCTCAGGGCCCGGACTCCTGTCTGAAATACTGGCTGGCGTGACTGCAGCTCCCGTTGACCCTCTGTTCACAGAGGCATAGGAACAGATAGCCCCAGACTGTAGAACCCAAAGAAAGCTCTGGGTGACCTCTCTTATTTAGCAGCTGCTCCTAGCACCAGTCACTGTGGCAACTGGGCTCTGTTTATGAAAATGAATGAGGACCTCAAGCCCGGGGCATCCACACCATGGACAGAGCTCCCCCTGGAAATACATCGCCTGCCAGATTGCCAGGGCTAAACCAAAACAAAGATGAACCAAACAAAAGTAGCCAGGGAAGTGTTCTGCCCTGGAGAGACATGCGCTGTGGCTTAACTGCCTAATTATCCTTCCTTACCAAGAGAACCGTGCCAGAGTGAGCTTATCTCGGTTATGCTACAGGAAGACTGAGGCTAAGACCCTGGAACTGGTCTGGGCAGTTTTCTGAGCTCATCCTCGCATTGCACTGGCCAGGCCTCTAGCTGTGGGTTTAGAAGAAAGCAGTGTTTAGTACCAAGGATCTGGCTTTTCGAAAAGCTTATTTTAGATCCTGCCTTTACGTAAACTGTAAAGCTATTTTTGGGTCTGCACCTTTGGAATGGACCCTTGTCTGGAACAACTGAGGTTGGAGTTTGTCCTCTTTGAGTCCTTGCTTTCACAGTGTCCAAAGCACCCTTAGTAGTTATAACTCTCCTTGGGAAGTGGTGAACTATGGATGTCTTTGAGAACTCTGAAACTGGAGCTTCTTTTGAGAGGACTGCTATGTTCTGGGTGCTTCTAGCATTCTTAGGTTTTATGATTCCATGGCTGGACCCGTCCAGCATATGTGTCCTTTGGCCTCACTTAGATGTTCACTGGGGTACTTCACTGAAGTACAGATAGATATGGAGCTAGAAGGACCCGTAGAAATCATCAAACCACACCCCCTTATTTTAAAGATATGTAAGCCAAGGCTAAAGTTCACGTGGCTAGTTTGGCAAAGCCAGAGCCAGTGCGTGGGTCTTCTGATGCCATTGCAGAGCTCCCTTCCCCACACCGTGCTTCGTCATTGTGAGGGTCTGCTTGGGCCATGGCCGAGGTGGAGCAGGGAGAGTTGGGGAGCTTGAGAGGGCTGGCATTGATGGTTCGCCAACAGAGCAGAGATGCTTAGAAACGTGATGTATGTTCAAAGGAAGAGGGACTCCTCCACATCCATGTAAGTCAGTTTTAGCTTTAAATTTTGAAATACCCATTTGCTGCATTGAGGAGGCCTTGAGGTCCCATACCTGCTCTTCTTGATCTGATCAGATGTCAAGGAGTTGGGGATAAAGGGGGAGAGGGACCCGCAGAGGGGGTGCTACAGGTTTTGACTGCAGTGAGAAGAACATGGGCTTGAACCAGAGCTCCTTCCCAGAAGAATTCAGGTCCGCCTCTGCCCCAGCAGCCCTTTACCCCTAACTTTGGCCGCATGTCCTGGGGTTTGAACAGCTCCTACCCCTCATGAAGGCGACCCAGCGAGAGGGACCCTTGCCTGCGGGGAAGGGAGTAAAGCTAAGCCCTTGCTCCTTCAGTAGTCAGGCCTGTGCAGTTACTGAATGGCGCCGCTATTTGCGGATGGTAATTCCTTATGGACTCTCCTGTTGATAAATCAAACCAAGTCAGCAGTAGTTTTCCTTTAACTGAGGATTTAAGTTAAAGTATAACCACAAGTATCCTGTTAGTTTTCATTCACATCAGTGCTGAACATTTGTACACTGGGTTGTGGAGTTGATGTTTCTGAGCTGTCTTGGCTGAGATACCTGTGTGGAATGTGAGTTTCCTCTGGCTGGTCAGTGAAGCTAAAATAGACGGGTTGATTGGTTATTTTTGAGAGTTTTTCATGGGTGTGAATATTGGTACAGGTAAATCCTGTGTTTCACTCTGAGTAATCGTAATCAGGGGAAGAAGGAAACTTTTCCAGGTTTGTTCTGTAACTATCATGACATTCATGTTCCTTGGGGAAAGGATAAGGAAGGGGTTTGTTAGAGGATGTCCTGTGCTGGTGCTGTCAGCTTTGAAAAGCAGACCTCAGGGTGAGCTGAAAAGCCAGTACCCTGGACTGGACGAAGCCATGAACTAAAATGATGTTCTGGACAGTCTGAAGCTGAACAGGTTTCTCTATTATCTACTCACAGTTAGCCGGTGAGGTTAATAACAAGTTAGCTGGGAGTCAATGCCTGCACTGGTCATAACTCACCTGTATTCTGGATGGGGGTCAGAGAAACTGAATAGATTTATTCATTCAGTGAGCAGTGAGTAACAGCAGCCTTAGCTGCAGAACCAGCTCTTTTCAGCTTTTTGATGACATGTATTATTATTGTTGTTAACAGGTTGGCTAAAAAGAACCTGGAAGAGTCAAGGCTTTGTTCCTCTTTTTCCAACACTCAGATGTGTTCTCCTAGTTTCCTAGTTAGTCAGTAAACATTTATCAAATGCCTACTGTGTGCCAGGGGCTGTGTTATCACAACGAGTAACTTATTATTAGTTAATGAATGATCTCATGCAGGAAGCATACAAAGAAGCCTTAAGAAGAGGAGGATAATTGGGATCTTGTGTGTCTCTTCCTGCCCATCCTTTGGTGCCTTCACACCAGGGAAAGGAAGTGGAAGTTGACTTAAATCAGTTTACTTTGGTAATAGCAGTTTTAGAAAAGGTTTGGAGAAGGAAATTGAAACTGTTGAGAAACAGGAGGTTTGGGGATTACTGCTGGAGTTTTCTTATTTCTTTTAGCCCAGGAACTCTGTCCCAGTTACCAGTGATAATGGACCTTTTTGGTGTTTAACTGTCTTGTCAGTAAGTCAGTGACACATGCTGAGAATAGAAACTACTACCATTCCATGTTGTAATCGCTAGTCCATACATGCCCCACTGGTTCTGTTGTTGTGATTGTTGCTATGATGCTTCACATCAAATGTCAGCCATTAGCTCGACACTTTACATCACACCTGCGTGGTCCCTATTCCAAGCAGTTTACCTTCCCTAGAAGCCCAGGGCTTTTTCCACATTGGCACCACAGGAAGTGGTTGAGGGGAAAAGACAGGAACCTTCCCTTTGTGAAATGTGGTCCTTGCTTGAGTCAGTAAAGGGAACTGTGTTTGTCTGTTTTAATAGGGAAGGCTTTTACTGAGGTAAAATTTTTTTCTGTTAAATTCTGCTCTTTAAAGCGTCTAGGGTTGGGTGTAACAAGAACAGAATAACACCTCTGTTCGCTGTTTTCTGTTCTTTCAGAATATGTGACTTGCAATGGTTGACTACGTGCTAGACTCTGAGGGAGGAAATGAAACAAGAGATGTAACCTCTAGTCTCTGCTCTGTAGGTGCCTCCTGACCAGTGAGGGAAGAAAAAACATCAGATGGCGTAGTCAGGAGCTTCTGAAACTTCAGGTGGACAGGAGAAAATGGAAACTTGACTAATTTCATTCAGTTCTTAGGTTGTTTTGTCTCCACTTGCCTGGCCATAACGTTATTGTAACTGGAGACGGATCTGCTGGTGGTTGTAGGAATGGCTGGCAGTAGGTATCAGGGCTGTGGGCTTGTTTATAGTTCAAGGAAGTGTGATGCTGCCTTTGGCTTTCTTAAGAGTGTGAAAGCCTTTTTCCCCAAACTCCAAGCATGCCTCTCTTTGCATTCACTGGCAATTGACTTAGCCCCGCCCATCCAGGAACAGTCACTGGTGAAGAGTAATGGAGTTGCTGTGATTGGCTTAGACTGATCAGCTGGAGACTCAATCACATTGCTGGCCACAGGGTTCTCCTACCAAAGTAAATGCGGGTGTACCTTACAATAGAAGAAATGTGAATCCAGTAGGACCCTGACGTAGGGATAAGAGGTCAAGAGGTAACGGAGAGAAGGTCCTGGCCCTTATTTGTGTTTCCTCAGTTCCCTAGACATCCTTCTATGGGGCCCTCTAATGTGGCGCTGCACTTTGGACCTACCTGTCTCCCCACTCTTAGAGTATAGCTTCTTAAGACTAAGGCACTCTGTCTTATTCAGTATTTGTGGGCATACCTGGCACATCGTAGGGACTTAATATGGGGTTTAAACAGATTGATTGAAAAGGGATGCTTTGAATTCCTTTGTGTTTAACTTTTATCAAACTTGAAATAAATGGACCACTGATATCCTGTTGTTCATTAATTTATTTTATAACAGTTTTATTAAGATATAATTCACATACCATACAATTCATTCATTTAAAGTGTACATTTCAATGGTTTTTAGTATGTTGACAGAGTTGTGCAATCACCAACACAATCAATTTTAGAACATTTTCATCACCCCAAAAAGAAACTCCATACTCATTAACAGTCACTCCCCATTCTCACCTTCCATCAGACCTTTTCCTTTTTATGGCCAAATAATCTGTTGTATGTATATACCACATTTTATTAATCCATTATCAGATGATGGACATTTGTGTTGTTTCTAGTTTTTGGCTATTATGAATAATGCTGCTGTGGACATTCGTGTACAAGTTGTGTGGACATACGTTTTTATTTCTCTTGGGTATGTATATACTTAGGAATAGCTGGATCATATGGTAACTCTATGTTTAAGCTTTTGAGGAACTGCCGAACTGTTTTCCAAAGTGTTGTGCTGTTTTACATTCCCAGCAGCAACATTTGAGTGTTCCTGTTTCTCCACATCCTTGCCAACCCTTGTTATTATCTGCTTTTTGATTATAACCATCCCAGTGGGTGTCAAGTGGTATCTCGTTACGTGTTCATGGATTAAAAAAAAAATAAACAATTGGATGTGGCAGAAGCTCTCTGTTAGGGAAAAAGACATTGAGTAACTTTTGACCCTTTCCATCTTTCTGGCCTCATCTCTTTCATGTATTTTTCTCTTAATTCATATCCCAAACACACTAAATTATTTTGTAGTCCCCACACTACTGTGTTGTTTCTTACCTCTAGGCCTTTGCTTGTGCTCTTCCTTGTGCCTGGACTATGAATACTAATGCTAATGCTAATACTAGTAATGATACTGGGTAGTTCTTACACAGCCAGTAAGTCATAGAGCTAGCAGTCTGGCTCCAAGTCTGTGTTCTTTTTAATTTGATTTTATTTGTTTAATTTTATTTTTTTAGAGTTTGTATTCTTAAATATATAAATATATATTTAAAATCAGTGTTATGGAAGTATATTTACATAGATTAAAAGGCACACATTTTAAGGGTACAGTTTGATGAATTTTGATAACGTGTATATCTTTGTAACTACCACTGCAATCAAGATATAAAAGATGTAGATATTGTCCTATCCGCCATCCCCCACCATCCCAGTTCTCTTATGCCCCTTTGTAGTCAATATCCCCAGTCCCAGGCTCTGACTGATCTGCATTCTGTCACTATGGATTACTTTTGCCTGTTCCAGAATTTCACGTACTCTTTTGAGTCTGGCTCCTTTCGCTCAGCAGAATGTTTTTGAGAGTTAACAACCAGGTTATTGTGTGTATCAGTCGTTTGTTCTTTTTTGATGCTGAGCATATCCATTGAATGGATATACCCCAGTTTGTTTATTCATTCACCTGTTGATGGACCTTTGTGTTGGTCCCTTTGAATATTATGAAAAAAAGTGGTTATGGACATTTGCAAACATGTCTTTTCGGTGCACATATGTTCTCATTTTTCTTGGATGTATACTTATGAGTGCAATTGCTTGGTCGCATGGTAACTGTATGCTTAACTTTATAAGAAACTACCACCTAGTTCTCCAAGTAGATGTACTTATATTGATTTTAATACAGATTTGTCCTTTCCTATCCTTTTTGTTTAGGTAACTTCAACTAATTCTTAAGAATTAACTGAGGGACTTCCCTGGCGGTCCAGTGGTTAAGACTCCATGCTTCCATTGCAGGGGGCACGGGTTCGATCCCTGGTCGAGGAACTAAGATCCTGCATGAAAAAGAGCCCAAGAATTAACTGAGACATCACCTGCTAGGAAGTCTTTTTTGACCCTTTCACTTTCGCCTTCTTTGAGATGGATTGGGGAGGCTGCTCCTTTGTGCTCCTATTGCACCTTGGTTTTTGAAATTGTTCACTTGTCCATCTTTCTCATTAGACTGTGAGCTCCTTGAAAATGGAGAATGTGTTATTATTTCTGTATTCCCAAGATGGGGGATACTTATCATCTAGCTAGGTGCTCAGTAAATGTTTGTGAATGGGTGACTGAATTAAACATTATTCGGCTTATAAGGGAGTTTACAGCCCTGTAAAGGAGTTGAAACAGGCATGCAAAGAACTGTAATGTATAGAAGCTGATAGAGTTGAAGAACAAAGTCTATGTGAATTCAAAGAGAGAGATGACTTTTTTTTTTGAGAGATGACTTTTAATGGGGAGAATTTGGGAAGGTTAATAAGGGAGGTGGAATTTCCGCTAAGCATCAAAAGATAGGTTTAGATGTACAGAGGTATTATTATACATTGGTTCTAAAGGAATTTGACTTGAACTTCTGTTCAAAAGACTGAGAGGCTGGAAAATGAAGGCTGTGTTTGGGAAGGTCACACTAAGATCCTCTATTTTGTAATGCTTTTCTATTCCCAGTCCACCGCAGACACTAGGGGATATTTTTCATTTGGCAATAGAAGAATATGAATGTGTCTGTCTGTCTATTACCTTTCCAAATTCTAAGTCTTCTAGACTGGAGAAAAAAGGCTTCTTTTATCCTCTTTTCCTCTTACCCTGTGCGGTAATGGTCACACAGGTCCCACCACTGCCAAGGCTCTGCCTGGGAGGTTGTCTCATCTCTTTGGTCCCAGACACCTGGCTGCACTTTTTCGCACGTATTTGTCCACTTTTCTTTTTTAGCACATGTTCATAGAATATTAGAGCTTTCAAAATAATCAGGTATCAGGCTCTTGTTTAACAGATGAGAATTGATCTTGAGACCCATAGAGTTACCTGGTTAATAATAGTCATGATAAAAGCTGCCATTTGTTGAGCACTTAGTGTGTGTCATATAATCCCTGTGACAGCCCTACAAAGTGTAGATATGTCCCCATTTTACAAATGAGAAAACTCAGGCAAAGTCTCAGATGGTACACAGCAGAGTTGGAGTCAAAGCCAGATCTTTTCAGTATAGCATCCTTCTGAGCCCAGGCAAGACCCTAGGTCTGCAGGGTCACTGACCACAGAGAAGGAGGAAATTGGGCCAAAGTCCTCAAGTAGAGGAGAGGCTGTTGTGACACAGGTGGAGTAGACCAGGGTTCTCTGCTGCTTAGACATTGGGTGGTGGTTTTTTTGAACCACTTATGATGCTGTCACAAAATAGAGACATCAAGAGCAGAAAAGTAATCAACCAGCATTGGCTTTAATCAGAGTTATTTGTATGATAAAGTATGGTATATGTTCTTAGTTTTTAATTATACAAATACAATTGTTTATCTTCATTATACAAGTAATGCTTAAAATACATTTGCGTGGTAAAGGGGTTAAATAATGTGGAAAGACAGAGACCAAAGTCACAGTTCCCATTCATCTCCCTGACCCCACTCTAGCACCATCCCCACCTTAGGTAAGAACTATTTTACTTAGAATTATGTGTCTAATCTTTTTTCTATACACATGTAGACATATACATGGTTTTAGGAGGTTAATAAATTGTATCATTCTTTACATATTTTTTTTACAATTTTTATAGAAGCTTAACAACATGCCATTAAGATATTTTTGTCAGTACTAATAGACTATTTTAACTGCAGCAAGTGTATTTCATGGTACAGATGTACCCGCATGAACGTTTACATCATTTCTAATATTTCTCTATTGTAAATACTGTGGCAATTAACACCTATGCGTGTAACACTGTAATACCTTTATGGTTAACGCTGTAAAGTTACAGTGTAATACAGTTGGTGTATTTACAATTATACCAATTGTAATTGGTAAGGTGTAATTACAGTTATGGTGTAATACATTTACAGGGATGTTGGGCACTAACCAATCCTATCTGAGGAGATTGTAACAGGTTCAAAATGTTCCTATTGGCCTTTATTATTGAATGATCACACCCTTTGAAAAATATTAATTGAGCATTATTGTTTTATAGGTAAAAGGTTAGTAAGTACGTAATATGTGGTAGGTACTTTCTTATGTATTATCTCATTTAAATCTTTTAATAATCCCAAGGAAAATGTGCTACTATTTACCATTTTCTGAAACTAAGACTTGGAAAGATTGTGACTTGTGTAATGTGACATGGCTTCTAAGAAGCTGGTCCAAAATTCGAACCTCATCTTCTGATTACCAATTCAGTGTCTCTTTCCCCATTGTTCTGAAGCTGGTCCATTTCCTTCTACGAGCCTTTAAGGAGAAAAACTGTAGAAGGTAAAATGTCTTTGAAATAATGGAGTTGTAGCATGAGGAGAGAAAGGAAGAGAGGGTATCCTCTAGGTTGGGGGTCAGGGTGGTCTGGAAGCCTCTTCTCCTGTCATCAGGCTTGGAAATGAGATTCATGACTTCAGGAGGTTGTGGTAGTGGCGACAGTGAGAGGCCTTGGTGCCCTGACAGCAATGTCCTGCTATTGTAAGCTGTGGATTGAATATCATGCTGAGAAAAATAAATCACCACCAGGAAAGGCTGTGTGCTTAGATGCAGCTGGCTCCTGGAGGCCCTCTCCCAACAGGAGAACGGCCCTCAGTGGATGAATTGTCTCAGCTTCCTTTGAGTTTTAATTTCTATATAGATCAAAGGGTTATTTTCAACCCGTGGGATGGCTTGGCCCTTTGAGAAGTGGCCCCTTTTACAGACGCCGTGGAGTGGGGTGATGGTCAGGATTTAAGGGTTGTTTCAAGCTCTTCCTGGACGCTGTAAGTCCCCTGAAGTACATGTGAGCAGCCTTTTCTCCTAGAGGAAGAATTTGAGCAGTTTGGGTAAGGGGAATCAGTTCTGCTCTCTGGCAAAATGATTTGCATCCATTGATCCTGTTGGCAGTAAAAAAAAATTTGAGAACAAGTCATCAAATGTGTTTGAGGAAGAAAGCTTAGAAAATCTGAAAACAAAACATAACACAACAGAACACAAACCCATAACAGAGTAAATAACATTCTTATAATGAATGTGTCAGCATTTTTAACAGACGTGTACTCAAGCATGTGGTGATGCAGTATGTGTATACAAGTCAAAAGCACAAATGTAGTCAGTGTTTACATTCAGCCTCCCACCTCCAAAACACACTCACAAAAGCTCCCACTTGTGTATGTGGAATTACATCTCTGAATACTCCCTGGTCCACTTCTCCCCCTCCTTTCCTCAAACACATATTTTGGTTACTTCCCTAAAGAGACATGATATATATGAGGAAACACCTCTCTGAGT
The DNA here is from genome assembly GCF_009873245.2 of Balaenoptera musculus. Lineage (NCBI taxonomy): Eukaryota > Metazoa > Chordata > Mammalia > Artiodactyla > Balaenopteridae > Balaenoptera > Balaenoptera musculus. The sequence continues at coordinate 80,698,107 of NC_045785.1, read as the reverse complement.
AGTGTATAAAGTGTAATGTTTTGAAACACCAGGGACGTGGGTCCACTGGGAATCCTGAACGCTGGTTTCCAGCCACAACTGTGCTGGAATGAAAATAGAAAACAATGAGGCATGTGCAGAGTCAGCTTTACTTTGTGTCTCAGCTCAGCAGTTTCCCCGCTGTCCTAAACTTTCCTTTAAAAAAAAAAGAAAAAACCAAGGAAAAAGAGGAAATGATCCGGTTTTAAAAATCCTAATAGTGAAGAGTGAAAATATCAGATAGCAGCCAGGACTGTGGGGACACATATAAAAAAAATCAAAACTGAACCAATGGTGAAAAATCTCACTGTTCTTTGCTTGGTTGTGAAGACTCACGTACGTGCTCACTCAACATAGTAAACACCTCACTGCACACGTAAGTACACACGCAGTCATGGATTTTCATGGTGGTGTGGTACAAGCTGTATTTGGTTATCATGAAGTACTAGTTTTATTTCTGCTGACCGCTTGCTGTGGAATCTTGGAAATGTCACTTTTATTCATTAATCAAATAATTTCATTAAAAAAATTTTTTATTTATTTTATTTTTGGCTGTGTTCAGTCTTCGTTGCTGCGCACGGGCTTTCTCTAGTTGCAGCGAGCGGGGCTACTCTTTGTTGTGGTATGCGGGCTTCTCATTGTGGTGGCTTCTCTTGTGGAGTACAGGCTCTAGGCGCATGAGCTTCAGTAGTTATGGCATGCGGGCTCAGTAGTTGTGGCTCACAGGCTCTAGAGCGCAGGCTCAGTAGTTGTGGCGCACGGGCTTAGTTGCTCCGCAGCACGTGGGATCTTCCCGGACCAGAGCTCGAACCCGTGTCCCCTGCATTGGCAGGCGGATTCTCAACCACTGCGCCACCAGGGAAGCCCCAAATAATTCCATTTAACAAATATTTATTGAATGCTGATTATGTTCAAGGCCCTATCTAGGTGCTGTGGAGGGTTAGATCAATCAGAAAACATGTTGTGTGACTTTAATATGCTTAGATGCTGGGGGAATCATGAAGAAACGCTCAGCGTTGCAGCTTGCTGCTATGGTCCATGCCCATGAGGGAAGAACCAGCCTGCTGCAGGAATTCAGAGGAAAGGGCATGGTTGTGTCTAGCTGAAAGAGGCTTCTTAGAGGCAGTGAATACCATTGAGGTGGGCTTTAAAGGCCGGGTGGGCTTTTAGAGATGGAGAGTGAAGATTAATTGCCAGAGCTGGGGAAGCATGAGGCCTTTTGGATGACCAGGCCACAGAAGAAAGTGGGGCTCTGTTTTGGTATGTGCTGACCATCAAGTTAAACTGTGTCTTAATTTCTCTAGTCCTCAGTTTCCTCCTCTGCAAAAAAGACGGTTGAAATTTCTTTTTGTTTCAGTGTGCCAAAGAAAGAAAGAGAGGATTATGTTTGTGGCCAGGCATGCCAACTGCCACTGGTCTTAGGCCTTAGTGCTTGAAAACAAATAGGATTTTAGCCCTTTATAAAATGTAGACATCAAAAGGCTTTCTCCCCCACCACTTCTTTCTTTCTTTTTTTTTTTTAAGGTATAATCATGCTACTTTGATACACTTATATGGTTGCTGTCCCTTTATTTTATTTCTTTTTAAGATTTTTTGATGTGGACCATCTTTTTTTTAAATTAATTGATTAATTTATTTATTTTTGGCTGTGTTGGGTCTTCGCCTCTGTGCGAGGGCTTTCCCTAGTTGTGGCAAGCGGGGGCCACTCTTCATCGCGGTGCGCGGGCCTCTCACTATCGCGGCCTCTCTTGTTGCAGAGCACAGGCTCCAGACGCGCAGGCTCAGCAGCTGTGGCTCACGGGTCCAGTTGCTCCGCGGCATGTGGGATCTTCCCAGACCAGGGCTCGAACCCGTGTCCCCTGCATTAGCAGGCAGATTCTCAACCACTGCGCCACCAGGGAAGCCCTCTTTCTTTTTTTAAAAATTATTTTCACCCCCTTTTTATTATTTTCTTATTTTAGCATCTTTATCACTAGGATACTATTTACTATAGGATGGGCTTGTGGAAACTTATTTGATAAAAAGGGGAAAAAACCTAAGTGATGTGTCAAGCCTTTTTCATGAATGGCACAGAAATCCAAATTTACATACTGTAGTTTAAGTTGAAAGATTTGTTAGTGAAGTATTATTTCAAACATCTCTATATGCATCTATAAAAGGAGAAAAGCCAAGACAGAGGAAGATGTGAACATCAAGTACATTCACATTTTTCCCCTATTATCAGTAGCATCCTTCAGAAAGTACTGATTAAAAGTGAAGGCCGTTTCCAGTTCTTGGTTTACTTGCCTCATATCACACTAAGTCAAGGCTAAGCTGGGGGCCACCTTCCAGAAAGCACAGACTTCCTTTATGGTTGGAAATAATCCATATTTTGTTTGACCTTCAGAATACTCATGGCCTTGCTGGAATATATGGGCCAACATTTGTCCTGGCAAGGCCAGGGCAGTTTAAGTTTGGTGTCTTCAGGGATTGCTTTATAGGCCATTAAAAGCAGTGGGAGGAAGGTGACGGACGATAGTAACTCAGACATTTGCATCCTTTCCGACTAAAAAATCAAGGGGGTGATTTAAAACAGGCAGTATTTGAAAACAAACAAACAAAAAAACTTCTTGCAGTTCCTATTTGTCTAAACCTCTGAGAACTCTCTCAAGGTCAGAGTGTTCTTTTGCAAATGACCTTGTCATGAAGAGGGGATTGCATCTCATTTATTACACTGTGCTAATATCTGCAGTCCTCTTCTGACTGTCAAATATGGACCATGGAAAGAGTACAATTTCCATGCCTTTTGAACAATATGTTCTTCGTGATGCTTTGTTTGTAGAAATATTGTCAGATGGTTAGGATTTGCCTTAGCATACTAATATTAACTGGAATTAGGCCTCATGATAGCTTTTTTTGCTTAGGCCAGAGGCAGAGTCCAAAGCCTAAGAGTTAAAAGTTATTGTTCTGTTTATTTTTTCACTTTAATAGATGGCACTTTTTCTTCCCTTCCAATTTTATTGAGATATAATTGACATACGGCACTGTGTAAGTTTAAGGTGTACAGCATAATAATTTGACTTACATACATCATGAAATGATTACCACAATAAGTTTAGTGAGCATCCATCATCTAAGATACAAAATAAAAGAAAAAGAAAAAGAATTTTTCTCCTTGTGTTGAGAACTCTTAGGATATACCCTCTTAACAACTTTCACATATAACATACAACAGTGTTGATTATTGGGTTGGTCAAAAAGTTCATTCAGTTAATGAATATGTTCAATAAAGTTCTTGGTGAAAATGAAAAATATGTCTTTTATTTTTACTTAAAACCAAACGAACTTTTTGGCCAACCCAATATATTAATCGTTATACATTACATCCTAGTTCTTATTTATCTTATAACTGAAAGTTTGTACCTTTTGTCTTCATCCAATTTCCCCTCCTCCCACCCCTCTTATTATTCTTATTTTAAAGCAAATACATAACTAGAGTTATTGTTGTATACTGGGTTTTTGAGTACTTAGGTCAGTATTTCCCACTACTTAGGGCCAGTTTGGTTCTGTCAGATGTGTTGTTGCAAAGATGATAAATGATAAGGTAATCAGGGATTAGATGGATTCATATGTGGCAACATGAAGATATTGTCTTTAATAAGAATATCCATTATATGGGCATAATTGAAAATAATCATAATTTAGTTGAAATCCTGTATAAATTTAGGGGAAAAAAGTAAAATAATTACTTTTTTTCTGTTCATATAAAGGGATATAAAAGAATGCATGTAATTAAATGTCTTAATGCTTCATTTTGCTTTTGATGTGCTCGCACCAGGTGAAGTTGTACTTGAATGTTAACGCTCATAGCGTGAGTCTAAAGTTTCAGTTGCAGCCAATAGATGGGAACCACGGTTTCTAGTGATTTTCAAAATACAATCCCATAAAGATGAAGAGACCCCACAACTGAAACAGGTGGTGTGCTCAGTTTAAGTGAACATTTGGGAGTCCAGAAAGAATCCGACACTGTCTCATCACTGTCAGAAGTGATTCCAACACCACCACTGTGCACCAGCCCATGTTGTTGGCCGTTACTTGTATGGATGTTTGCTGTTCACTCAATGACAAAAGCAAAATAGCCCCCCGCCCAAAAAAAAGGATATAAAAGAATATGTTATACACTGTTAAGTTCACATATATATGTATTTTCTTTTTGCAGTTGAGAAAGCAAGATTGGTAAGTGAAGCTCAAGGGTTAGGTATGAAAAGTAATTGAGAAAAATGAGTAGAAAGAAAGAAAAATTGATGTTTTGATAATCTTTGTTAAATATGTTCTCAAAGACCAGCCTCAGATTTAAAGTATTATGTACATGTAGACTTTGGCCTCCAGTAGTTTTTTTTTGTTTGTTTAAATAAATGTATTTATTTATTTATTTTATTTTTGGCTGCGTTGGGTCTTCCTTGCAGCGCACGGGCTTTCTCTAGTTATGGCGAGCGGGGGCTACTCTTCATTGCAGTGCACGGGCTTCTCATCATGGTGGCTTCTCTTGCTGCGGAGCACGGGCTCTAGGCACGCGGGCTCAGTAGTTGTGGCTCGCGGGCTCTAGAGCGCAGGCTCAGCAGGCTCAGTAGTTGTGGCACACGGGCTTAGTTGCTCCGCAACATGTGGGATCTTCCCGGACCAGGGCTCGAACCTGTGTCCCCTGCACTGGCAGGCGGATTCTTAACCACTGCGCCACCAGGGAAGTTCCTCCAGTAGTTTTTTGATAGGAATTCAGCCTTGAGTTGAACTTTGAGATACATTCTTTTCTTTTCTTTTTTCTTTTTAATTACCAAGCAACCAACCTTTTGTAGTTTGTTGATCTATTTTCTCCTCTTACTCTCTTTCTATTGCTTTCTGCAGGCGCTGCTGTTTATTCTGGCATGCTGGGCATCCATATGTAGAATTAGGGTTTGCCCACCTCTGTTTTAACCAGGAATGGAGAAAATCTGACCCAATATTTTAATTCACAAGTTGAAATGGACTCAACGGGGTCCTAATCCAGTTCTTTGGTCTAAGCTCCAATTTCTAAAGCCCCCATTTCTTTATGTAGTAAGTACATGAGTTACCGCTGTTTAGGCTTCTCTACTCCTCTGTCTTTGCTTAGCCTTCTGTCTTCAGGTGTTGAGGAAGGGTCTTATCACAGCCAGCTTCTTTGCTTGTCAATGGATTTTATAACAAAGCTATTAAGTCCAAACTCTTTGTTAAGCAAATCCAATTCATTAATCTATTATATAGATATCTCACTTTATAAGAATTATAGAATTCTTAAAGAATTATAAGCTTATAGAATTCTTTGCTACCCATTATGTTAGTTCATTTTGGCAAGACAGGTAGTATTAGCCCCAGTTTACGGGGAGGAAACTAAGTGAGGTGGCCCAGGTCAAGAAACTCGTTAGTGGTAGAGCTTAGAGTAGAACCCAAGTCTTCTAAATCCAAGTTCAACCTTCTTTCTTCTGTGTTTCTATGGTCCATATGGTATGTTATGAGCTTCTTTTTTGATGGGAGAAGGTAGGATGGTAGGGAAAAAAACTGGTTCATTCCTATTGATTTTTCTTATGTTTATTAGTAATTTCTTTATATTTGTATAGCATTTCCTGATTTAATTTAAAAAAACCCAAAAACCCTTTCATTGTTTTCCTAACAACCCTGGGGATTAGCTAGGACAAGTATTTTCCTTATTTTGTCTTATTTTTTTTTAAGGTTTTTTTTTTTTTTTGTTTAATGTGGACCATTTTTAAAATCTTTATTGAATTTGTTACAATATTGCTTTTTTTTTTTTTTTTAATGTTTTGGTCTTTTGGCCACGAGGCATGTGGGATCTTAGCTCCCTGACCAGGGATCGAACCCACAACCCCTGCGTTGGAAGGCGAAGTCTTAACCACTGGACCGCCAGAGAAGTCCCCTATCCTTATTTTAAAGATGAGAACACTGAGGCTCAGTGAAGTGAAATGTTATTAGTTGAATTGGAGCCATAGCCCAGACCAGGTTGGACTAAGACTAAAGTGAATTAGAATTAAATGTGAGCCTTTCCTTTCTGTAACATACATGGAGCCTCTATAGTGTGTCAGTTGCCATGTTAGATGTCGTGGATTTAAAAATACCTGTTTTTAGGAGTTTGGGAGTAACAATATACACACTACTATATATAAAATAGATAACCAACAAGGACCTACTGTATAGCACAGGGAACTAGCCTCAATATTTTGTGATAACCTATAAGGGGAAAATAATCTGAAAAAGATGAATGAATATACATATAACTGAATAACTTTGCTATACACCTGAAACTAACACAACATTGTAAATCAACTAACTATACTTCAATTTGAAAAAATTAAAAAGAAAAAAAAACACCTGTTTTAAAATTGGCCACAGTACGTCAGAGGTTTTTAGAGTTTGTGGGGTGGTGCTGGGGGTTACTTTTGTTTAAGGAAATCATTTCTCTAGTATGGAGGAGGGAGTAAATTTGGAAGACATTATGTTACAGAACTGCAGCCAGATATATGTTTACTTTTGTGAGTGCCTGTTTTATTTGCTGGTTTATTCATTTCTATGCATTAGGATAGAAAAATAAATATAGTTCTGTTTTGGCTCCCTGAAATAGTTTTTATATTTTCTGGAATTTCCTCACGTATTGTCTTTAATATTCCAGAGTTTTACTATGACTCATTTTGGCCATCCAATAATAGAAGAAGTAGGTGTAGGCCTGTTTGAAGAGGCTCATTAAGTAATTTGGGGGAAATATGTTTTTGAAGTCTGTAAATGTTAATTTTTGCTTGGTGTCGAGATTTGTGTCATGGGTATCAGTTTTGCATGTTCTTACATGTTTTGGATGGGAGAGGATGAGAAGTTATGCTAAAAGAGCTTAGTTTAATTTTTCTCTTTGGCTCAAATATGTGGTTTTACCATAAACTACTGAAAGTTTCCTGTTCTTGTTTGATAAAAAGGCCACTTCCATTCATTGTTTCCCTGCAACTTCCCATACTTTTCACAGTAAAAAAGGTTGAAATTGAGGATAAATTATGAGTTATCTCTGGGAGCAAAGAAACTCTATTTCATTTCAGGAAAAAGCTTAAAAAAGTGAGCCTCCCTGAGTCTGAAACTGCAGTAGTCCTCATTATATGCCTTTCCATACATAATCATGGTTTGTGAGGAGTTCATTCTGATCCGTAACTCAAACTAACATGAGAAGGCAGGGAAGAGTCATGTCATGACTTGATTTTAGAAAGCCACAGGATGGTATCACTGTCCTGTACAGGGGCTTTTTGAGTGGCTTTGTTGTGTGTTTTCTTTGTGAAATGGCACTGTCCAGCACATAGCCTGCCCTGCGCTGTATTTATACCGTGGATCATTTGTACTGACTGGGAATAGGGACCACTGGTGGGAGTGTCTGCTAGCATTGAGGGGAGAGTGAAGACGGAAGGAATGGTAGTTACACGTTCCATTGAGAACGACGAATGTGAAAATGATGCTAAAATTGTAATTAATTGGGGATGTGCAGGTTAAATATCTCTTCATCCTGAAAACTAAAAAGAGGAGGAGATATCATGAGAACTTTACATATATACACGAGACCTAATCATATATTTGCTTTCGCCTCTTCTTGAAAAGATAAAATTTCAAAAGTGCTTGAAGCCCTAGAGCACTAGGAGAATAGGGCTTTTAGCACAGTGGTTGTGTGAACTAAATTCCCAACAGTTCACCCTTAGTGTGTAAGCTTCGCTTTCTTTGATGCTTGCCATTCAAATTAGATTAGTGTGGACAGTGTCTCTAATATTGTTGCTAATATTGTCACTCACGTTATTATACGTGGTCAATTCTACACCAGGTTTGTGAGCACATGAAGGAAGCCAAAATGTTTGGTGAGTTACAAGGAAGATAGCTGTCAAAAGCCCATATAAATTACTCTGGAGGGGGGATGGCCCTCATCCAGAGCTTGCTGACTTACAATTGAGTATAAAAGATAGCATGTCATGGGCTTGAGGCAGAGACACAGGCTTGCAGCCAGAGTTGAGAAAAACAGAAGTATAGAAAGTATAAGCAGAACTATAAAACAGGGAAATATGGGACCATTTGATGTAGAGATAAAAACTAAAATACCACACAAGTTTAATAAACTGTAATTAGTATTCATAATGATGACCCTATGTCCTCAAAAAAAAAAAAGAATTATTAATAAGTGATATTTAGGATGCTCAAAATATATAAGATGACCATGAAGTAATTATGTATGTAGTATGTTTTAGGTAGACTTACCTTAGAAATGACAGAAGTCACTTTCTTGAAAAGGAGTGAAGCCTTAGTTGTTTGGAAGATTTGCTTATGTGGGCTATCTCATTGCTAGTCAGTGCTAATTAATGAGGCATTGATTGTGGGGCAGTGAGGTGGTTTTTTGGGCCAGTTGCAGTAGGTGGGAAGAAGGGAGGGAGAATGATATAAAATACTGAGAGAAGGAATTAATTATTACTGTAAATAATGGATTAGTGTAGTTTTGGTATATTTTTCTGTGCAGATCTTGGAACAAAGCCCTTTTTGTTTTAGGAACTGGCATGCAAAGGATTTTATTTTCAAACTGACCATTTGAAAGTATTAGAACTTGTCTCCACATGAGAAAAGGTGAATTCCTTCTGGCAGAGTGGTCTCCGAAAGTTCACTTGAGAGGAAAAGAGAGGAGCTAGTTGATCCAGAGTGGAAAAACACCGAAGAAAAGTTTTCCCCAAAATAACACACAGATTTCAGGAAAACAAAAATTGCTTTGATTTAATGTGACAAACTAAAAAAAAAAAGCTGAGCTTTGAAACATCATATGACACATCTGTTTTGAAAGGTTGCTTTGTCAGATACAGCTGTGTGTTTTACAGTACTTTATTGTGTGTGGAGTTTTATCATGAGCATGCTCAGTAGATATCTTTCTGAACAGGTATCTCATTTATCCCAGTTTTAAAATTTGGGGGGAGAGTTTATTAAACAACAGTACATTAATTTATTTTATATTTATCTTTAGGTTAAATGCAATGTGATTGAATCAAACCCCTCTCTTTTAGCCTTTTGTTAAACTGATAGCTCTGTTTAGATTTTATCCTTTCAGAAGTTGCTTATTGACCCAGGAATATCCAAAACTTTTGATTTATTGCATGGCATGTTTTAAAAAATTGAGATCACAGATTTCCCTAAATACCTTTAGCAAACCAATGCCACTTTGTTTTTTTGCCTTCGTACCTACAGTAATGTAAATTATTGGTTTAAAAGTAAAAAAAAAAAAAAAAAAATCTTCCAATTGTAGAAAGGAGTTTTTGTGCATACTAGATATAATTGCCTAGATCCCTGAATGAAATTCACTATAGAGTGTATTTCCTCTATTTTTAATGAGGCTGTATAAGAAAAGTTATGCACCTATGCTTTTTGTAAAATAACTCTTGAAATCACTGACCCTTGCTTTATAATAGGCCTCTTAAATTCAGACTTAGGAAGAATATTTTCTTATCAAAAGAACTGATTTGTTTCCTTTTTATGAGATCTTGGAAACATCACATTTTCTTTTCTACCTCGACTGCTAGGAAACTCAGAGCTAGGTCTGGTGCTCAAATGAAGTTGTTTCCTAAGTTCTTCAATAAGGTTTTGTTTTGTTTTGGTTTTTTTCATATCCACTTTTTAATTGATTGGCAGCTGAAGTTTTCTGGGCCTGTTTTTTTTATTTTTCTTTTTTTAATTTTTTATTACCAGCCCCTCAATTTCCTTTCTAGAAGTAGTTGAGTATATAAATAATAAAGGAATATATAGCATGACATTTTGGTTGGATCAGTAATTTTCTAGGAATAGAGCCCATTAAAACTGGGGACTCTGGTCAGACCTGTCTTGGTACATTAATTTTGCATCTCTGGGACCAGAAGCCAGGGCAGAACTTACCTAAAAATTAGGAGGAATTGGAAGCAAAGGTCTTTTTACCAAAGATTTTATAGAGGCCTCAAACTCTCAGGGTGACAGTGAGGGTATCGAACTACATGGTACCAAAGTTCCTTTAAACTCTAATATTCTATGCTTCCTAATGCAAAAGGAGGTTGAGATAGGTTAAGAAGTATTTTTTTCAGAACATATTCCATAGTTGGAGAGATGGTAATAATAATTATAGTTATATGACAATAGAAATGAGTTAATCCTAAGAACAGGTTTTGTTTGTTTGATTGAAGAATTCATTACTCAACAAGTCTTTGTGAACACCTGCCTTATGCCAAGCACCATGCCAAGCACCTGGGTGTATAGAGAGTTAGCAAAAGGAACATGGTCCCTGCCTTCATGGGGTTTCCAGCTAAGTAGAAGACACACAAACACATGCCAGAATAAATGAAACAATAGGTTTATAACTAAAAGCTGATACTGGGTATAAAGGAAAAGTGTAATAGGTATGACAGGCTTATGGAGTCGCTAAATTTAATCAGGTATGAAAATGTGGTTCTGGGCCAGGGCTGGTTAGCTGGGCACAATCCTTCTGTCTTTCGAAGGTCTGTTGTCCCTTGGTCTACACTGAGAAGTCCTATCAATGGTGGTGTTTGATTGGCCCATAACTACTGTGAACCTTGGAAATTTCAGCTCCATCAATACTCCTGAGCCTTTTGGCTTCACTGTGAAAGGAGCAAGAGCACATTAGTTCTTCATAGATTTCTCTACAAACTATCAGCTGTTTCTTTCTTAACAGAAGCACCTGAGCAGCGAGCTAGCTTGCTTGAGAAAGGACTATGGTTTCGTATTGTAATTGGATTTGACGTATCACTGATGCTTGGTGATTTGGCATTCCTGTTAAGCATTCCTGCATTCCTTTAACAACCAATTGTTGAGTGCCCTGACTATATATAAAATCCTTAAAGTAAATGTAGTTTAGTTCATGGCCCAGTTTGTACATATGGCTGTAATTAGTAATATTTTGCATGGCCAAACCAAAAGTTGGTAGATTTTCCTTTTTTTAATCTCTTGCCTCCTATTTATAATCAGGACCAGTGGTTACAGCCTTTGATTCAACTCCCGAACAGTTGTGGTTTCCCCCTTCCGTCCTTTCTGACCATTCCCCCACTTACAGCTTCTTGTCTTGCCACTTAACCCAGACCCTGCACCCCAGCCCTAACCGAGGGCTCACCAGTCCCCGAGAATGCTTGTTGCAGCGTGTTATACCTCTGTGTTTCTGTGCATGTCCTTACCTCTGTTTTCTCCCATTTTTTTCTTTCTCATCAGACACCAGTTTACTAGAGGTAAAAAAGAAAAAAGAAAAGAAAAGGAAAGAAAATTAGTTTAGCGACTATCTTAAGTACAAGTTGAGGTCTGAGAGACAAATTTGGTGACATTATCCCTCAGGGTTAATGAGGAGTGGCTTTCCAGCCCTGCAAGTTTCACTTTACCATAAAATGTTGCATTAGTAGGAATTAAATTATAATTTTTATTGGTTACGTACCTAAACTGAATTTAATATTTTGACTCCAGATCAATTATTTTCCTTTTAATAAAGAAGTATTCTTAAAAAAAACCTATTTTGTGTATCTCAAAAACACAGTAGGAGAAAACAGATTTCATTTTCTTCCATCCTCCAGATCTTCAGATTTGTTCTTGGTCCCTGTGCTGAACCATTTAGGCAATAACATTCCATAAATTCTAATCTCCTCATAAATGAATTCTGTAGCCGGTTTTCCCTTCATTCCCAGCTTCCTTTAGACTTGTCCAAAAAACAGGAACAAGTGCACCATCTTATCGATGGAAAGTAAATGATGAGAAAGTTGGCCAAGATAGTGCCAGATTACTGTCTTTCTGGATTGTGGGAATTCCCTGGAGGCAGAAACATGGCCTGTTCTCACCTTTGGGAGCTGTACTTCCAGATTGTGCTCAGAGAATAGGAATTTTTACCCTAATACTGAACATAGTTTTATTTTAATCCTCCCCAGGGCAATTCTTAGAAATAATTTTTGGGGAGTAATGGCTAGGGAGTAGTATGAGAACATCTTATCTTAGATATTTTATTAATCATTCTAAAAGCTCATAAAGAAAACATTTTTTCAATTGGAGAAAATATTTTCATTTATTTATTTCTCCCCCCCCCCAGGGGGCTTTATGTCTCTAATAGTAAGTGAAATTTGTAAAGTATTTGCATGTAAAGGGTTTCATTTGATCTATGAGTCGAGCCTGTCATAAAGTAAGAGAAAGAGAGATTATGGGAATCTTAAAGACAAGGTCAAACACCTAATAGTTGGCAGACCTGGATTTAGAATGCAGTTCTTGGATCTCCTGGTCCAGTGCTCCTCCTGTACCACTATGTCTCTAATGCAAGGACTCTTCTCTTGCAACGCCCAGTGGTGACTTCTGGGACGTGCTCCTTCTGCTACCTTTTCTCTTCAGGTTATAAAAAAATATGAAACAAAACAACCCCACATCCTCACAGAGTTGGGTAAATCCCCTCTGATACTTCTCCGTTGTATAGTGGTATCTTGCTTAGATGGAAGAGTAGAGTGCCCTTTATAGCTTGGCACTTCCCAACACTTGGAGAATTTAGATTCTTAAAGAAGCTCTGCCCACTGTTTCCCTTTGAGCATTTAAAGACACAACTTGAACACAGGAAGTTCTTCAACATGGTTGTACCATGATTTCAACGCAACAATATGCAGCTCTGCAATGGCTTTTGGCCCAAGAAGTTGGCGGTTGACTTCTTGGAAGAGGGTTGGTTTGTCAAGAGAAAGGTTTGGATTTAGATATTCACTTGGAGAATGAATGAAACTACGATAAGATATGCTTAAGGAATTGTTCTGTTTAAAAAAAAAAATCTGGCTGTTTTTTCCTGAGAAATCCACAGTACAGGTTTTAGAACGTTATACGCTCTTCTGCCTATCTTTTTCCTATCAAGGATAAGCTTCAGCCGTAAGCCAGGTTTTATTGTTGAAAAACCCAGGTGGGAGCTGTGGTAGAAGGCCCCCCTTTGGATTTTAATGGTGGTGCATTCCACAGCTCCATCCCCAAGGAGCTGTAGCTCCAGTGAGTTGTAATGTAAGATGGTATAAACACGAACATATGTTGTGTACACTGCGTGAGCTTGGGGCCTTCCAGGTGCTTTTTCCTGGACCTTTGTTTTTGCATCATATCCTGATGCTTGTCAGGTTCCCTCTCATAAAGCTCAGTTAGAGCCAGGCTGTGCTGTTGGCCGAGAAATCACCTTGGGTGTCCTTTCTTACAGATTCTTGCATCCTGTGGAGGTAGAAGGGATTTTCAGCTCAGGGGCAGAGTAGATCCTGCGGTGCCAGTTCCACAGTCTGTGGGAGTTTGTCCCTCTTCGCAGCTGACAGCTTTGCGGAAGTCCCTGTGGGACAATAACAGAAACCCTTATTAGCCAATGGTGTTGTTGGAATAAAATCTCCCCACTGAAGTGTCTTGGTCCCAGACTATAATGTTACCCCTTGATTCCCTCTGCATCTTTACCACTTTTATTACAGCTGAACACACGCTCCTTATTAGTACTCTGGGTGATACGGGGAATCAGTGTGCTGGAAATTATGTGGAATAGGTACCAGATGTTTGTGTCAACTTGGTATGCATTTGTGTTTAGAATGCTTAAGGATCCCACTTATTAAATGTGAAAATTACTTACTATACCTTCCCCTAAACAATAACTCTCCCCCTCCCCAACCCCCAATATTTTTCTTTGTGTTGCATGAGGTGTGATATTAATTTCTTTGGGGACAGATTAAATTTAATGTGTGTGCAGCAAATGCATCTGTTCCCAAATGCTTTGTCTGCATTTTGTCAAGTCTGAGGGCTGGCCTGCAGCCAGTGGGGATGTGGGGTTCTGTAACTGAGACTGGAATGCTATGTTGCAGCTAAAGGATATAATGAAAGGGTGAGTCCGTTTACATTTTTTTCTTTAAGTGGAACTGGGAAGTTAGACATTCATGTTATAGCCAGACCTTAGGAACATTTCCCATGTGTGCAGATAAGCAAGCATTAGTGAGAAAGAGGAAGACAGTTGGTAAAATGAGAAATGAGCTTGTGCTTTCTCATTAAATTTATGAAGTCTTTTAAGTCAACCAAAAGGTTGCAAGTGTGAACCAAGCAGTTTATTTTATTATATTTTATTTTATTAGACATGAATTAATGTCTGTGTTTGGCTAAGGCATTGGCCTGTTCATCGAGTCCTGAGGTGAAGGACTGGAGAATGCAGGGCAGAAGCAGGCAGTGCCTTGTCATGGGAAGAACTTGGATCTGGAGTCTGAGAGACCCCAGATTCGAATCCCACCCTGCCACTTACTGATGGTATGTGACCTTTGGTAAGTTGCTTAACCTCTCTGAGGCCCAGTTTCCACCACTGTAAAGTGGGAGTTTTAGCACAATCTCTACAGTGGTGTTATGAGGATTAGAAACAATGTGTACACAGCATGTGGCTCAGAGAAGGTGCACGATAACTGTTTTCATGAAGAATTAAGCCCTCGCTTATCACAGGGGTCCCACCATATGCTTCAGTGTTCCTCCAGGTGGCCCAGCTGCTGAACAGAGGGCTCTGCTTGGTGAAGGAGGCCACTTGGTCAGGGCCAGCTGGTGAGTTTCTCACCACAGGGTGTACTTGAATTTGTGCTGCCTTCAGGGCAGTGAACGTTTTTACTCAATAGAAGTAGCATTTTATAGATGAATAGGGGCTGTGTGTCTGTCCTGGCGGCCAAGGAGGGTGTACTGAGCAGGAAAAACAGAGTCTGACTTAAGTTGGATTCTTTTGGGAATTACCCCCAAAGAATTCTGGACAGGCCATGTACTAGATGTCTGGAATAAACAGAAATATCCAGATTGGGAGGCAACAGTGAGGAACATCTCTGGGGGTGTGTTACTGTCAGGAAGCACTTTACTGAAATATTCACCCAGCTCTGTGGCTTGCAGCAATTTACTTAGAGTGGGAATAATATCCGTTCTACCCACTTTACCGAATTTCTGTAAAACGCTTTTAAATTATAAAGTACAGTGCAAGATTAACAGGAATGTTGCTTATGAATATTGTTGCTTTCAACTAGCATTTCTTTTTTTTGGCTGCGTTGGGTCTTCGTTGCTCCGCGTGGGCTTTTCTCTAGTTGCAGCGAGCGGGGGCTACTCTTCATTGCGGTGCGCGGGCTTCTCACTGCGGTGGCTTCTCTTGTTGCGGAGCACGGGCTTTAGGCGCACGGGCTTCAGTAGTTGTGGCTCGCGGGCTCTAGAGCGCAGGCTCAGTAGTTGTGACACACGGGCTTAGTTGCTCCGCGGCATGTGGGATCTTCCCGGACCAGGGCTCACACCCGTGTCCCATGTATTGGCAGGCGGATTCTTAACCACTGCGCCACCAGGGAAGTCCCTCAGCCAGCATTTCTTTCCTCTGTCATCTGTGCCCTGTTGATTCTTACTGTGGTAAAGTAGCTTTTGCTGTGCCACTCAGCGTCATCACCAGAGCATGTGCTCACTTGCCTCTGGAGTGTGGGGGAGAGATTGCTCAGGGGAGGAAGGGCTTTGGGTTTCTAGCAGTGGCCACAAGAGAAACTCCCAGCCCTCTGAGGCTGTCAGTGAGAGCCTAGCAGAGCTCACAGGTCACCACAAAAGTGAGGACTTGAGTCAGATAGGGTTTTGGAGCATGTTTTCCTGGTTTCTGAGCCTTTGTGACTGTGAGGTACTGTACTTGGGCCCCGTGGTGGTCGTGTGAGGATCACGGCCACCTGCCTACTTCAGGCTTGTGTGGTAGCGCCTGGGGAGGGGATCAACTCTTCCCAGGTGGAAGCTCTTCTGACTGGAGTTGGAGCTGGCATTGTGTGGGCAGCCTGCTGTGGACACCACCGTGAGGCCGGTGGGGAAGGATGGGAGACCAGTTTCTGGAGGCAGGCCGTGGCTGCAGGAGAGGGGCAGGAGGGCCTGGGGGCCGACCCAGGGGGTGGCAGGATGAGGCCGGGGGTGTGCTGTGCTATGGGAGAGGGAGGATTGTTACGCCACCTGGAGAGAAGGGTCTTGCCAGACCGTGTTTGGCATGAGAGGACAAAAACAGGTTTGCATTTCCTGCCTTCTGTGACATTTGAGGGTGGGGAAGCCCTGATGAAGACTTGATCCTTAGCAACCAAAAACGTCACCTCCTTCAGCTCAGGATCGATTTTTTTCTCTTTACCGTAAGATCGAAGCTTTGGCTACTAGGTAAAGAGTCGAAGGAAGAACTCTAAGATAGAGTCTCCTGTTGGTATGAAATCCTTTGCACATGGATCACCTCATTGTTCTTTCCCTTTTCCTCTCTTACTCCCTTCCGTCATTAATATTTGAGTACATACTGTGTGCCAGACATTATGCTGGGCTAAGGGATACAGCAAAAAACAGAATGATTGGGTTCCTTTATTTTGTGGTATTTGTAGTCTTTGAGTGTATGCAGACGTTAAACAAATAATTGCACAAATAATTATATAAGTATAACCACATGAAGTGCAGTGAAGAGAAATAGAGAGTATGAAAAATGTATATCTAATGTTGTAAAAGAGGTAAGAGAAGCTTCCTTGAGAGATCTGAGTAGGAGTTCATCACACCAAGGCAGAGGAAAGGGATAGGAATGGTAGGGAAAGTGTTGCTGAAAGAAACCTTGTATGTGCAGGTCCCGGTGGGAAGAAGGTTGAAGTAAAATAAAACCTGTATATGAATTAACGCAGGTCAAGCTGTAAGTGTCAGAAAACTCAAAATAATATTGGCTTGAATAAGAGAAAAGTTACATGTGTTTCATATTAAGAAAAAGAAAAACAAAAAACAGTCCAGAGCTAATTCAACAGCTCCATGTTTATCATGACCCAGGCAACTTCTGTCTTACTGCTTTGTCTGACTCAGCATGTTGCTTCCATTTTATGGCCTAAAATGGCTGCTTTAGCTCTGTTCATCACATCTGTATTCCAACCAGCAGGAAGGAGGAAAGGGCAGAAGAGCACAACTCCTTCCTTTCTTAAGAAACTTCTTAGAAATTGCATGTATCACCTCTGGTTACATCTTATTAGCCAGAATTTCGTCACATGGCCATACCTAGCTGCAAGCATTAGCTAGAACTTCCAGTACAATGTTGAAAAGGAGTTATGAGAGGGGATGTCCTTGTCTTGTTGATCTTAGTGATCTTGATCTTAGTGAGAAGGCTTTTAGTTTCTCACCATTAAGTACAACATTAGCTGTGGGATTTTTTGTACACGTTCTTTAGAATAGAAGTTCCCATCTGTTTCTAATTTGCTGAGTTTTTTTAATCACGAATGACTGTTAGATTTTGTAAAACGCTTTTTCTGCTTCTATTGATATGATCATGTGATTTTTTTTCTTTAGCCAGTTAGCGAGATAGATTATATTAATTGATTTTCAAATGTTGCATACCTAGGATAAACCCCACTTGACTGTGGTGTATAATTCCTTGTATACATTGTTGGATTCGATTTGCTAATATTTTGTTGAGAATTTTTGTACCTATGTTCACAAGAGATATTGGTCTGTAGTTTTCTGGCAATGTCTAGCTCTGGTATTAGGGTAATGAGTTAGAATGAGTTAGGAAGTATTTGTTCCGCTGTTATCTTCTGAAAGAGATTGTAGAGAATTGGTATAATTTCTTCCTGAAATGTTCAGTAGAATTCACCAGTGAGCCCATCTGGGCCTAACATTTTTTTTTTTTTATTGAAGTATAGTTGCTTTACAGTGTTGTGTTAGTTTCTGCTGTACAGCAAAGCGAATCGTTTATTCATATACATATACATATATCCACTCTTTTTTAGATTCTTTTCCCATATAAGTCATTACAGGATATTGAGTAGAGTTCTCTGTGCTTTATAGTAGGTCCTTATTAGTTATCTATTTTATATATAGTAGTGTGTATATGTCAATCCCAATTTCCCAATTTATCCCCCCCTTCCCCTCTGGTAACCATAATTTTGTTTTCTACATCTATGACTTTATTTCTGTTTTGTAAATAAGTTCATTTGTGCCTTTTTTTTTTTAGATTCCATATATAAGTGATATAAGTGATATCATATGATATTTGTCTTTCTCTGTCTGACTTACTTCACTCAGTATGACAATCTCTAGGTCCATCCATGTTGCTGCAAATGGCATTATTTTGTTATGGGCCCAACATTTTTTAATGAAAACTTTCACTTTACAGAGATACCAGCCCTGGAGGCAGGTCTGAGTCTGAGGCCTTGAGCGACTGGGGCAAGCTTAGAAGGGTTACTTAAGTTCATTGAACTCACTTTCCTGTTCTTTACAATGAGGATAATATGACGCCTTATGGTGGTATTGAAAAGATGTATAGCACCTAGCACTGCCCAGCCTATAGTGAGCACTTAATGGGAGCTATTTATTTACTTACTTACTTGCTTACTTTCTTTACTTACTTACTAGACCAGACTGACATTGTGTGTTGAACTGTTGAAGGCACCATGTCTTATATACCCTTGGAGGATGGGGTAGATAGTTCCTGGTTTTTTCCTTTTCCTTTCCTTCCTTTCCTTCCCTTCCCCTCCCTCCCTTCCTTCCTTCCTTCCATTTTCTTTCTTCCTTTCTTTCTTTCTTTCCTTCTTTCTTTCTCTCTCTCTCTTTCTTTCTTTCTTTCTTCCGTCCCTCCCCCCCCTCCCTCCCTCTCTTCCTTCCTTCCTTCCTTCCCTCCTTTCTGGGTCTTTTTGGCTTCAGGATGTATTAATAATATGTCAAACTTTTTTCTTTTTTAAACTTGGAGGACAAAAAATTCATCAAGGCACCTCAACAACCAACACTACTCTAGTGTGTCTGATGGTCAGGGACACTCTATACTGAGCATATTTAAACATTGACCCCAGTGGGTCTCTTTAAAGTGCAGCTCTTCCGTCACTTGATCAGAGTGCGCCTTGTACATTGCTTTCTCTCTTTTTTTGACCTTAGACTGACTTGTATAACACATGGCTGGAGCTGCAGCCCATAAAGTGGGGGTCTGCCCTGTCTTAGACTCTGGTAGGACAGAGAACAGACACTCTTAAGGTGAAGAGTGCCCATTTTCAGTGCTGGGGGCATCCCGTCTCTGATTCCCTCCCCCTTTGGGTAAGACCTTATCCTCTGGTTTGTTGCCAGTGGGTTTTCCTCTCACCCAGTGTGGAGATGAGCAGTGTGGTGACTTAAGGAAGACCCTAATGGGTGATGGTGGTATGTAAGGAGGAGGGCAAGTCAAGCAGATTGCAAGCCTTTTGCAGATGTGTTTTAGGTGGAACTATAGTCCAATCAGAGCTTTGTACATACATACAAAAATGGAACTGAAAAGTATTTTTATTTGTGCTTAATTTGTGATAATGGGAAATTCATGGCAGGAGACTGTGAAACCAATTCAGAAGGGTTTCCCAGTGTGGGTAGCAATAGCTACTGTAAGTCGCCAGGGTCGATTAGGAGTAGGAGACTTCTTCTGGAGCTCTGGGCTGTGAAATATGTCACTGTGACTGGTGAGGGCAGGAGGAGGGGGTGGGGGCACTTGCTCATACTGTTTGCCATGCTTGGGGAATTCAGGGAATCATGCGTCCAGTACCTCCTGACTCTGCTGCCGTGACATCTTCCTTCACCACCTCTGTTTCTCAGAAAGCAGCTGGGCACAGGAGAGCAATACAGAGGGTGGCAGTGATTATTTGAGAAGGTACATACTTCATTTCAGATAACAGTTGATAACTGTTATCAACCTAGATAATTTCCACGAGTTCTGAAATAGACTTGCACACCAGGTGGGGTGTCTGCGTATAGCACAGCAGTGGAGATACAGGATTGTCTGCTTTGAACTGTGTTTGCATTTTAGACCGGGGCTAATCCCAGAGAGTATTTTTATTATGTAGAAGTCAGGAAGAACTACTTGGGGTGCATTCAGGTCTTTTATTGGGTTCCATTTGGAAGGTCGGGGTTTAGGATGCTGTATGTTCAAGTCCCAGTCTCGTCAGCTAATTGAGGACAGCACCAAGCTTACAGAGGTATGTGAGGTTTAAGTATCGCTGAGTCCTTTTTATTTCTGGATGTCCTTCCCTATCAGTTCAGCTAATGTGTGTCACACCACTGTAGCAATGTTTCCCGTATTAGCTCCTTACAGCCAAATCCAAGTCCCCAGAATGGGGCCCTAATCACTGATCAGAGAGGGGGCAGTTTTTTCTTTAAGCTCAATGATTCATTTAATAAATATTTTTTGGGCATTTCCTACATGTGAGGCACTGTGATGGGTGCTGAGGATACAAAGAGAGTAACCCACAGCTGTCAGGGAGGTCCCACTGGACTGGCAAAGACGGACATATACACTGGTGGTTACAGTGTAGAAAATGAAACAGCCGAGACAGGCAGAGGAATTATGGGAGCACAGAGGAAGTGCACCTTCCTCAGTTTGGGATGTTCGTTTTGGGGGTGGAGGTAGAGTGGATGAGGAATTTGGGAAAAGGAAACAAGCTTGAATAAAGACATAGAGTGAGAAACATCATGGTATGTTTCGAGACCTTTAAGCCACGTGGGGTTCCTGGAGGTGGAGGGCTTAGGCTGGAGAGCTAGGAAGGGGCTAGATCAAGAAAGGCCTTCGTGTGCCAGGTGAAGGAGCACAGACCAGCAGTTCTCAAGGGATGGGACATAACTGCAGGGCTGGGCGGGGCAGGTCTTTGCATCTGGAATAACCATTCAGTTGAGGACCACTCTGGGTTAGGTGAACCATGTCTGTATGGAAGGCAGCTCGGAGACCTTGAGACCAGAGGCTCCTTTCAGGAAGATCTGCAGTTGTCTAGGGACGGAGACAGTGAGGGCTGCAGGAAGTAGAGACGGGAAGGAAAGGATGGATTTCAGATTTAAGTTCTGATTGCTTAGAGGAAGCGAGAATGAGGAAGCAGGAGCCAAGCATGCCCAGGGTTCTACTTTTTCTATCTGAGGCTCTGCTCATATCCTACCTCTCTTGGGAGGATCTTTCTGACCTCTCTCAAACTTTGCTGTACAACTCTGGCCTCAGTTGCCTCTGCTCATTGCATCTTGCTTTTTGTATGTTCTTAAGATTGTTTTGCTTTCCCTAAGAAGGGGAAGCACTTAAAAAGGTAGAATCCGCATCTTATACCTTTTTGGGTGCAATTTTAGGTGTCTAATATTTATGCATAATATCATTGGGGCTTTCCACAACTTATTCTATTTATCTCTGGTTTTCTTCTAAGAGGGGAAGGAAGAATTGAACACAGATGTCAAATGGGAGGTTTCCTCCATCCAGAGGAATACATTCGTGGCTTGTGTGTCTAAAAGGGAATTTAATCAAATACACATCAAAAGCATCCAAAAGGAATTTAAGAGATTGGGATTTTACAAGAATAGACTAGCTTTTTTGCCATTTAGTTCTGGAAACAACTTACCTGGAAAGGCACCTCTGGTGGGTTGGCAGTGGCTTGTATATTCAGAACAATTAATTTAATCATGGCACAATTAATTGCTGATTCTGAGGGGTTCATGTTTGTGATTCCCTCTGCAGGTCCAGAGCCCAGCGCCCAGTGTGAACTGTCGCCTGTCAATGCCTCCCATCCAGTCCAGGCCTTGATGGAGAGCTTCACCGTCTTGTCGGGATGTGCCAGCAGGGGGACGGTGGGGCTGCCCCAGGAGGTGCACGTCCTGAACCTCCGCACTGCCGACCAGGGGCCCGGCCAGCCACAGAGAGAGGTAGGCGCAGGTGCCGGCTTTCTACCCACTGCCCCTAGGAATTTGTAAAGACATTTTTCTGGATGAAGAGTCCTTTTCTTCCTTTCTGGGTTTAACGAGGATGCTCATGTATGAACATAAGCGGGGAGGAGGACACAAAGTACACTCAAGAGACAGAGAAGGATTTCAGTTAATGCAGAAGGATTGCTCTCTGGACTGGGCAACTCTAAGACTTCTCTCTAGAGAGATTTTTCAGCTTTTCAACTTTCCTGGTCCCCCTCCCTGCCTCATATTGGAAAGAATGTTCTTAAGAATTTCATTTTTAAAACATGGTTGTGAAAAAACAAAATAAGGTGCCATTTCTCTATTATTGTAAAATGTCTTTCTCATCTTCTCCTGTGCCCTGTCTTTCATCTTTCTTTGTTTTGTCTTGTGGACCTATTGCTCCTGCAGGATGAGTCAGAGGAAACAGAAACACTCTGGAATAAGGATGGCAGTACCTTGTATGTGCATCAAAGCGCTGGGGGGTGGGTAGCTCCTTATGTTATCCAGGCAGCTTCTTGAAGACTGTGGTGGTCTTGGTGGTGGTGATGATGACCCAAGCTCATAGTGACTCAGTATTTCCTCTATCCTCAGCCCTGTTTGAAGCACTCATACACTTATTCCATGAAGTCCTATTACTACCCTCAATTTACAGGTGACAGGTGCAATGGTAACTCACTTGCCCAAGGTCATTACCGTAAGAGAGAAATGGCCTCTTCTTTCTTGTGGCTCAGAAATGACCTGGGTTGTGGATAATGGTCCCCCTGCTTCTTTTCAGATAACACGCAGTTGTCATTCTTTCTGTTTCTAAGCTTCTGTGTCAGAAATGTTATCACTCAGGTATTATCTCTCCAGGAAGAGAGAAACCACAATAAACCATGATCACAGGGAAGTGTAGAAAAACTAATACAGAGCAGAATTTATCTTTGAGCTTTCTTCTGGTCAGGAAAGTTAATTTCCAGAACTGTTTGTTTATGTGCCTCAACCACTCTTCTTTTTGTGGGGGGCGGGGTGGGGGTAGGAATAGGAGAGGCGAGGTGTCCAGAAGGAAAAGCAAACTGATTTAATCTTATGAAAGTGTGCAGAGTTGGCTTATTTCAAAGACAAATCATCTAACCTTTCCAGCTACATTGGAAATTATTGTTAATACTCTTGGTTGCTTGCCATTGTTGCTGCAACTCATATTTCAGGTCGGATTTCTTTATCCCAGTAATGCGTCTTTAATTCTTAACTTATGGGGGAGAATTTGGGTGGGAGGGAAAGGAAGGGAGGAGGAAGTGCAGTTCCTATGAAGCCTTGCTGACTCCAGCAATTCTTTAGTGGCAATAATTACTCATATTATATATGCTCTCTCAGAAGAACCAAGAAGGAAAAGCAAGTCCGAGCGATTACAGAAGCGGCAGAAATTCTGCGTGCTAAATTATGCGGTACTGTTGTTGATTCTGAAAATAGATGCACGTAAGACTACTGAAGCAAAAGAAAAATACCTCAAGGAATGACAGCAGAGCTCTCCCACACTTATATGGACTGTATTAGATCAAAATAGACATGGCTGTACTGAAGATACGGAAAATTAGCTGGCATCAAGGGACGTCGTACGTTCAGTGAAGAAGTAAAGAAAGTGGGCCTACGGGGGGTAGTCTCTAAAACTTGTTTAAAAACCTGAACAATTAAGTATCTCTCATGTTCTTCACGTGTGACTCTGGAGATACAGGACTGCAGCCATGCCAACAGCTTTTTAAAATCATTTGAACTATATGACCCAGCAGTTCCACACCTAAGTGTATACGCAAGAGAAAGGAAAACATACTTGTCCAGGATTGTTCACAGCAGCATTATGCATAATAGCTAAAAAGTGGGAACAACCTGAATGCCCATCAGCTGATGAATGGATAAATGAAATGTGGTACATATATCCATACAGTGGAATGTTATTCAGCAATAAAAAGGAATGAAATACTGATACATGCTGCAACGTGGATGAACCTTGAAAACGTTATGCTGTGTGAAAGAAGTCAGACACAAAAGACACATGCTGTCCAGAGTAGACAAATTTATAGAGATAGAAAGTAAACTGGTGGTTGTTTAGGGCTGAAGAGCAAAAGAGAGACGTGGGGGCTGACTTTATGAGTACAGAGTTTCTTTTGGGGGGACAGAAATGTTCTAAAATTAAATTATAATGATGGTTCCACAATTGAATATGAATATAGTAAATACCATTGATAAATGTCAATAAATGTGACTAACCAAAAACCATTGAGTTGTACTTTTAATGGGTGAATTTTATGGCATGTGGATTTGATGTCAGTAAAGCTGTTAAAAAACTAATTCAACCTGTCAGTATATTAATTACCCGTAAAATTTACCTTAACTATATCCACTTTTTTTTTTTTTAAACTAGGATTGCTTCCTCTTCCAACCTAAACCCATCCAACTCTTTCTGATATTCTCAGTGGATGACTTGATTTTTATAGATATGCTATTAGATATGGTCTGTGCTAAAAATCACAGCCAGTCACAGCCAGTCAGTTCTGGAGGTTATAGTGGGAGGACCAGAGGTGGCCTTTGTGCATGTCTCTTACGAAATATTAAGGGCAAATATTTTTCAAGATGAAATGATAAATGTTGTTGCTTATAAATTAGAAAAGAATGCCCTACTGGCTCCAAGCCATAATTACTTTGACTCTTATGACCGAAGTTGTTGTTTTTCATGATGTCCTCCTTAAATGTGAGGGAATTACTAAATCAACCCTATCCCCGCTCCCCACCCCGACCGGCTTGTTTTGGTGCAGGATTAGCATTAAGATCTATTATAAATCATCCCTTCTCTAACATTTTACTAAATTCCTACCTCCCCGGCGCCTTAAGCTTCCTCCGCTGAGGAGAGGCTGCTGCTTTTCCTGTGTGGAGGAGGTGACAGAGCCTACAACTGGAAGTAATAACCGCAGCAGGTTGACAAGATTTGGGGAGACAGTTATACTTAATTAGACAAACAATTTTATAGGCCAGCAGAGAATTTGTATCAGAAACATACTTGCTACAAAAATGTATACAAAGCCCCCTGTGGCAAAGCATGGTTTCGCCATTGACTTCCCTGCTGGGTTCTCATCAGGACAGCACAGACCTGTAGTTGTATTTTTCATCTGAGACCACACCTCTCATTTGTAATCATTGGTTTTGGAAACAACAGTCCTGGAAGTGAACCGGAAACTGGAAAAAGACTCTTTGGCGACAGAGGAGGGCAGAAGAGGGTAAACAGCCCTGAGAGACCAGCTTTGTCTTTTAGAATAAGTGGGGAGATATCATCAGTTTCACCCTATGAAAACCAGCTGCCTGTGCCCTTTAACTTCAAGGTAAAATGTCCCGCCCCTCCCTCACTTCCTGCCCCTACTCTTTTCTGACCACCGCTAGCTCCATCCCCTGCCCCTACCCCTGAGTTCGGTCCCTCTGGGTGTTTCCTGATTCCTGAGAAGGGCTGTAGCACCACCAGAGGCTTGTTTACAGTAACATACTTTCATTAGTTGTTGGAATGGCAACAATGTTGTTTCCGATCATCTAATTTTTATTGTGACCTGCTTTTTCGGGGCGATGCTTCTCTTCTATTTCCCATCTATCTAACTGCTCGCTTATTATGAAAAGCCCTTAGTTAGCAGTACATGTGTGTATAACAGATATGGACGTTTAAATTTATGTATTTGTTTTGACATTGAAGAAGCGACTGTTAATGGGCGTGCCGTGCCAGCGGCTGGCTGTAGGGGCGGAGTGCGGATCTGGGAGGATCCACTGTCATGGGAAAGGGGCCAGGTTTAATAACTTTATCCACACCCTTCAGAAAGCTCAGAACCCTCCATGCTTGTATGTATTTACTTATTCTCTGCTTCATTCCAAAAAGAGATTTGGGATGGGCTTACAACAATAGACATACCAAGAGTGTAAGCAGAAAAGCAAAATGAGGACAAAAGAGAAGTGCAGTTTGTTAGCCATATGGGTTATGTGGTGGGTACGACTGAGTTTGAAATTTGGCTCCAGGCTTCTTGGCAGGCAGGGCCAAATGGGATATGTGGTTAATTACACAGGTGGCTCCAAGTTACTTTTCCTTGGTACCTTCTCTGAGGACTGTGGCATACAATTGTTCCTTTCCTGGTTCTGTTTGAGGGCGGGAGAGACCACAATTGGGAGAAAGAGAAGGAAGTAAACACATCTAAATGCTAACAGTTCTGCTTGCCTCTTAACAGCTCCTGTAGGCCCCAAATAACAGTAACAGCGACCACAGTGGTGGTGAAGTGCCAGCTGTGGGCCAGCCACCTGCCTGGCACCTGTGCCATCTCCGCCCATCCTCACTGTCGGCCGGAAAGGGAGGGAGGCCTAGGGAGGTTCACGGCAGACCCTAGGGCACGCAGCCCATCTCTGAGCTGGTGTGTGACTCTACAGTCCAAGGTTTTCCCACACGTCAGTCCACTTCCCTTTCACCTTTAGCTCTGACCTTGCTCCCAGCTATGAAACCTGCCACCCTGTCTCACTTGGCTCTACCTGTTCCATGAGGCAGCAGATCTCTCACCGAAGGTTTGGGTTTCCTGCATAGGCTTGTGATAGCTCTTTCTGATGCTCAGAGTTCCTTTTCGTTCCCTTCCTTGTGGCTTTGGGGCAGTAGTGAGGGTGTTTTTTTGTGTGGCATTGTCTCTTTTTTCCTTTCTGACTTAGAAGATTATCACGTCAAGTGTCAGTAATTATAAAATGCAGGACTAAGCTCAGGAGCCCTTGCACTCTATGTGGCTGTTAATCCTACACTAAATGTCACCTCCCATCTCTTTTTCACAGTTGATCATTTTCCTCCCCCCACCGCCACCCCAGATAAAGCTTTCAGCTGCCTCCACAAAAAGTAACGGACCTGTCTTCTGCTAGTAATCCATGACTTGTAACCAAACTTGCTTGAACCGTGTGACAAGGGAGAACAAACACATTAAGGGACTCTTCCTGCTATGCGTGAAACGCAGGACCTTCAGTGTGTGGACTTTGCCGTCTGATTTGACATCTTTTTTGCTTACTTTGAGGAATCTTGCAGTTCAGGGATTAAACATTTTGGAGAGCTCTACTACCTACCTACTTACCTATCTATCTGTCGTCTTTCCCGTTTCCACAATATTAGTAGGTTGACAACTTCTCTCTTTTTGTTCCCCTCCCCCTCAGTTATTAAAATATAATGGAACAGTGCAGGGGTAGGGGGAATGGGTGTGTGTCTTACCTTTACCCATCACCACTAAAAGAACTGATAAAAAATTTCAAGACTGGTTTTTTTGAGAGTAATCACATGAGAGCAGAAATATCAAATGAACACTAGCACACTGGTTCCCTTCCTTCTCTTATCCGGGACATTTTCCCCTCTGCTGTTATTCATGAATGACTTCCCAGTGCTAGTCCTGTGTATATGCTGGGGCAAAAACCTCAAACAAACTCAAGGCTATTTATATTTCAGAGATCTTGTGTGCAGCGTGTGCTAATAAGCAAGTGTCACAGTAAACTCCTCACACACAGACACTATATACTGATGAAATTCAGTTACTAAACAGACACCTTCCATGTGTAAACACTGCCTGGTGTTTGTTTAAATGGAAGTTGTTTTGGAAGTCACCCCAGGCTGACAGGTAAGGTTATCTTTGAACCGGCCATTTTGTCACAGACCTACAGCAGATCTATGAGAAAGTTACACCGACAACGCGGGTCACATTTCTCTAAAGCCATTCATCTCTCTTTCTCTCTCTTTCCCGTTTTCTTTCTCTCTCTCCTCTTCCCTCTCCCTCTCCCTTTCTTCTCTCCTCTCTCCCTTCCTCTTTCCCTCTCTCCCCTCCTCCTCCCTTCCCCCATTCGTTTGACTGTTGTTCTGGAAATCATTTCATTAACTTGAAAGGCCACTGAACCTGGCTCTTACATAGGATTGGAGGCCCTAAATGAATAGGGCAGTCACATCATTTAAAACAAGTTGCCACTTCACTTGAAGATACTCCGTGCAGGTTAAATGATGACACCTTGCTGCGCAGTATGAAGGCGCCAGGCCAGGACTGGACAGAGGAGCAAGGCTGGGGCCCAGGCCGCTAGACCTCCGGCTGCTGTTTCCACAGAAGGCAATGCAGGCCGGGTAGAACTGGCCACGCTAGTCATTGATGGCTTCTAACACGTTGTGGCAAGATGTTCAATCTGAAGCTACAGCTAACTTTCAAATGAGAACTCTCCAAAAACCCAGTCTTGGAATCTTAGAAAGAAGTGAAAGCAGAAATCAGAGCGATAATAGTAAACATCGAGATAGAGCAAATAAATTAGGACACAAGAAGAAGTGAAGAAGTTATAACGTTACTACCAACACGCTGGTTAGCCATGTGGCTTAAACTTTGCCGTGTATCACAGTAACACTGCCCTGGGAAAGCATGCCCCCTGCCCCACAGAAGGGCTGAGCCTGGTTGGACTCTGCCATTTTAGCATGAGGTGATGCCGGTTATGTTCTTTGCTGGCTGGGAGCTGACAGACTGAAAGAGCCTCTCTCCTTATTGCCTCTTCCCCAGTCTGGAGGAGAGGCTGCCTTGACTCCTTCTAGAACTTGTCCAGCAGCAGCGTTTTCCAACCAGTGTGGTGTTTGTCTTTATGGAGGTTAGGGTTACAACCCTGAGCCATACTGCTGTTGCCATGGTAACTTCTCTTGACTTTTAAAAGATTGTATAATTTCCCAAAACTGTCGTAAGAAAATGTTTCTAACATTTTCTAGGAGCACCCTCCACATTTGAAAATGTGACTTTTTGGAGAGTATTTTTAAAAAAGCAACAGACCAAAGTAAGGAGCGGGTGTGCAAATCTGAGACCACGATGTGCCGATTGGGCAAAGGCCCAGTTTGTGTTGCAGAGTACCCAGATATCCAACTTGTATTTTCTTGTTTCCGTTGCTGATTTGCTATCTTGACATTTTATTTGAGAATGTCAATTTACTTGCTAATACCTCTGATTTAAATGCCCAAATTCTGCAGAAGAATTTATTACTTTCAAGAGTCCCACTCCTCACTGTGTTTTCTAAATATTTCTGTGGAAATTAGACACATGTTTAATTATTTTACTTTCCTTTCTCCCACAGTGAAGAGGCCGTGTATGAACTTGGCCCTGCTGATCGCCTCTCGGTACTATCTTGTTTCTCTTCTCCTCACCTGTCCCACACCTTGAATGAGTGAGTCTGTGTGTCCTGCCTTTCCCTTCTTTCCTCTCTGCAGCCTGACTTCTGCTCTCCTGAACTTGTCTCTGGAGATGCTCTTTTGACCCAACTCATAGTATGCTGGGACTGGAGAGGTGCCCTCGAGACAACCTAGTCCTAACCACCTTGTAGGGCCAGGGAGTGAAGCGATGACTTTTTCACCATCAAACAAGAATTGGTGCCCGTGCTGGGCTGGACCCCAGGGACCCTGACTCCTATCGCAGAGTTCTTTCTACCGCCTAGCCTTTCCCCACTCTTACCCCTCCTCGGCTCCTTTTTCTGTGCCCCTTTTTCTGGCATCTCTCTCTGGGTTTCAGGATATTACCTTAGCTTGGTTCTCCTTCTACCTTTCCATGTGTTTTTCTGTTTCTTTCCCAACTGGTCTTTCTTCCTTCTCAGGGGTCTTGACTGAAGTGCAGTCCTTGGCCCTTGTTTTCCCCTGTCTACTCTCCCTGAGGTGGCTTGTTTGTTCTCAGGATTTGGGTTGTCACCTCCATGCCAGCAACTCCCAAAACTCTCTCCAGGGTCTCCAAAGCACCCTACCTCTTGTGTCTTACCTCAAGCTCCCTACCTCTCATGTTTTACCTCAAGCTCCCAGGTGCCTGAGCTGTGCTGTGGAGGAGTGGCTATCAGTGTGGTTCTACCTGGTGTCAGATAGAGGGCTGACTTCAGCCCTGTCGCTTCCCAAGCGTGTGACTCTGGGTGAGTTACTTAATTCTCTGAGCCCCAGTTGCCTCATCTGTAAAATGGAGATGATAGTAGTTTTTTAGAGGGTTCACTGAGGATTGAGAGACGTCTCTCTGGCCCCCTTAGGGCTGGCGTGTGTGCCTGGTACACAATAAACAATCAAACACTAGCTCTTTTCTTATCTCTAAAATTGACTATAAGAGCCAGTCTTCTCCTTACCCCTGTGCTGGTTTACCAGTCCAACTTTCCTGTCCCATCAATGGCACTGCTACCATCTGTCTGGGGACTTTTGAACCATTCACTCAAACCCTATATTTGGTCAGTGACCAAGTTTTATTGACATTCCTCTGGAATTTCCCGAGTTTCTACGCTCCTCTCCACTTAGCTGCAGCTCCTTAACCAGTCTCCGGGGACTGGTGCCTTCAGCGTTAGGCCCTGATTCTTTTGGTTCAGCTTGTGGACCACTTCATAAAACTGATTTTCTCTAAATAATACTCCTATAATTGATTCATTCATCCATTCATTTACAGACTTATTCAATGAATTATTCATTGAGAACCTACTGTATACTAGGTAGACACTCTGCTGGATTCCTACTCATCTTTATGTCTTCAGCACTTATTGGGGGTTGAGGGAGAATAAATTTAATACAGTGTGACAAATAATATGACCATTATTTGTTATAAAATTAACAGAAGTTTGCAGGATCCCAACAGAGGGAGTGGTAACTCTATCTGCAGGGGAGGGAAGGATCCAGAAGAGAGCATTTGATGAAGGGCTTGACAGTCAAGTAGAAGTTACTGGGCAGAAGGGAAGGGAGGCTTCAACATGCACAGAGGGAAGAGCAAAACCGTGTGTGGAGGAAAGTTCTTCCTTGTACATGGTGTGGCTGATGTACAGATCAGGGAGTGGCAAACTATGGCCTTTGGGCCAAATCCTGCCTGTTGCCCATTTTTGTATGTATGTAATTTACATACCATAAAGTTCACCTGTTTAAAGCGTACAAGTCAATGGTTTTCAGTGTATTTTATAGAGTTGTGCAACTACCACCACAATCTAACTTTAGAACATTTTTAGCACTCCCAAACTTGGTACCCATTAGCAGTCATTCCCCATGCTCCCACCCCTGCCCTAGGCAACCATTAATCTACTTTCTTTATAGATCTGAAACTCTGGAGATTTTTTATAAATGGAACCGCACAATATGGGTGACTTTTATGACTGGCTTTCTCACTTAACGTAATGCATTTGAGATTCATCCATGCTGTAGCGTGTATTAGTTATTTCATTCCTTTTTATTCCTGAACAGTATTCTGTTGTATGGCTATACCACATCTTGCTTATCCATTCATCAATCTGATGCCTGTTTTTGTAAATAAAGGGTTTTTTTGGGGAGAGGGTAAATAAAGTTTTATTGGCACATAGCCATGCCCATTTGTTTATGTATTGTCTGTGGCCCCTTCCTCATGACAGTAGAAGACTTGCGTAGGGTAACAAGACTAACAAAGCCCAAAATATTTACAGTCTGGCCACTTGCAAATAAAGCTTGCCAACCCCTGGAATAGAGGATGGGGCAGTGATGGGAACAGTGATGGGGGTGAGCTGGGGCCTGGGAGTGGAAGATGAGGCTGGAAAGGCCAAACAGGTAAGGATTTGGACTTAATCCTGTGGCTCAGTGTTTCCCCAAGTGTGTGTGGGATGTGAACCCCCTGCATCTGAATCCCTTGGAAATGCTTAAGTGCAGATTCCTGAGCCTCACCCCTGACCTTTCAGCTGAATCTACTGCCCCACAGCTTTTTCTTAATTCCATCTGAACTTCTTTCTTAACTCTCTCAATCCTGGCCATGTTTGAAGCCCACGCGTTAAGTCTTAACTCTTCAGCAAACCCTTTCCTGATTCCTTTATCCGCCTCCATTTCCCTCTTTTCTAAATGTTGCTCTGAATTCCTCCCCCCGCCCCTTCCAGTCTGAACTTCCACAGAGTATGGGATTATATGTTTTCTTGTATTATTCGCTGCTGAATCACCTGTGTTAATCTTGCGCAGTCAGCTGGTGAGTGGACTTCTTAAGGCCAGGAACCAAGTTGGACTCTTTTGCATTGTGATATTGGGTTTTTGCATAGTGCCGAGGACGTTAAAGTATCACTGTAAGTCTTCTTAAGCTCCTCCCCTTTTCCACAGGGTACTTTTATTTGATTTCATTATATCAGTGGACTTGGTGTTTTGTCCCCAGTCCCCCTTAACTGCTATAGCTGAGCAGGTATCCTCCACTTTGTATTATGGCTTTGATTTATTTTTTCTAATTAAATCTCATGCTACTGCAATTTACTGTATATTCTCCAGATCTCTGTGTCAGCCCATTTCTGAGTTTTTGTTACATTTTTCTTTTTCTAAAATATTTATTTATTTATTTGGCTGTGTCGGGTCTTAGTTGCCGCACGTGGGATCTTTAGTTGCGCCGTGCGAACTCTTAGTTGCAGCATGTGGAAACTAGTTCCCTGCCCAGGGATTGAACCCAGGCCCCCTGCATTGGGAGGGCGGAGTCTTAGCCACTGGACCACCAGGGAAGTCCCACATTTTTCTTTACTCTTATGGATTTTAGTCTTCTGCTAGTACGCTAGTTAGTCCTTTCCCTCAGATGGGTAAAAGCTATAAATGGCTTTTGACTCCATGCTACTCCCTTGGGTAGCTCATTTGAGCTGAGCCTGGTTTGAAGTTGGGCCATTGAGAACAATCTGTCCTCATGATGTAGGTGGTGATTCCTGGCCAATTCTTAATGTTGCTGGAATTAATTAAACTGATTCCTCCAATTGAAAGAGGACATTTTACTCTACCCTGTATCGTTAAATACTTAATAACTTGATTTTTTTATTTTGTTTTTTTGCTCAGTGAGCACTTAAAATATCCCTGCCTCTATAGTAATTTGTTCCCTGTTTAATGTGGCTTTTTCCTTTGTTTACTCTGGACTCAAGTCTTTGTAGCTTGTTTTCTAAGTCAGCTCTAAAGTTGCTGGTCATTGGATTTGGCAGCCTTTTCAAGCTTTACCCACCAGAACCCTACAGGAAGTTGTGTGTCGGCCAGAAGAGTCTGTTTATTTAAAGCATGGTGTCCAGCAGAAGCAATCCATTTATGAGGGTCTGGTCTCAAAGATACAGGAATCTGAATCTGTTTGGAAGACCTGCTGCTTTGGCTTCCATTGCAGTTGCGTTCTCTGGGCTTTCCTTTCCAGGCTGCCCAGGCACCTCAGCTAGACGGGTGGTTAATTGAAATAGCCCTTTCCCTGAAGCTCCTTGGCCTTGTCTGAAATACTAAAACATCAACACCCAGGTACTAGATAGCCCTTTTAAACTCATAAGAATGAGGTTAATTTTTAAAAAATAAATTGTCTTTTATTAGTTTAGTGCTATCTGCTAGTATTCGGATGGGATTTTGCTCTGAGTGCACTCCTGAGTTAGAATGCTAAAACTAAGGTGAAATGGCTGTACTTTTGACTTCTGGGTACAAAGAAGCTGTACTTTTGACTTCTGGGTTCTTTGCCCACAATCGTCAGGCATTATCTGGGTTCTAGTCCAAGGCACCCTACAATAGTGCTTTATTTATTTATTTATTTATTAAGATTTATTTTACTGAAGTATAGTTGACTTACAATGTTGTGATAATTTCTACTGTAAAGTGATTCAGTTTATACATATATTCTTTTTTTTAAAAAAATTAATTAATTAATTAATTTTTGACTGTGTTGGGTCTTTGTTGCTGTGCGCGGGCTTTCTCTAGTTGCGGTGAGCGGGGTCTACTCTTCATTGCAGTGCGCGGGCTTCTCATTGTCGTGGCTTCTCTTGTTGCGGAGCACAGGCTCTAGGCGTGTGGGCTTCAGTAGCTGTGGCACGTGGGCTCAGTAGTTGTGGCTTGCGGGCTCTAGAGCTCAGGCTCAGTAGTTGTGGAGCACGAGCTTAGTTGCTCCGCAGCATGTGGGATCTTCCCCGGCCAGGGCTCGAACCTGTGTCCCTTGCATTGGCAGGCAGATTCTTAACCACTGCGCCACCAGGGAAGCCCTATACATACATTCTTTTCCATATTCTTTTCCATTATGGTTTATCACTGGATATACAATAGTACTTTATATTTATGGTATTTTCCACCTGAACTACAGAGTCCTTTGACTAGATCTAGAATTTTTACATCCCTTGGTGGAAGAGAGGCAAATTGCAGGTAAGATTTGGCTTCTTTTGAAGATAGACTAGATTAGGTGTTACTGGGTCTAACAATAAGCCAAGGAGAGCCAGCTATAGGATTCAGGATCACTGTAATAGCCTAATTCTTGCCTAGAGCCCAAATACCACACTGTGCACATTAATTTTTATTTGTTGATACAGATGTACACGCATCTGATTCTTTTTGAATTTGCACAGCGAGTTGGTGATGTGGCTGTAGGTTTCATGTGCCTAGCACCTATGCACTGATTTAAAGGGAAGCTGCGTTCATATCTTAAGAGGTGACCCCCCAACACGGCCTCACTCCTAGGGATGTAAGTGCATATGCAGGTGCCTTGGGAGAAAGGAATAAAGAGATATGGCAGCTGCTGAGAGGACTGAGAAATGAGAGACAGAGGAAAATGAGGTGTCGCACTTCTCAGCTCTAGTTATGCTCCTGTTGTCTTTTCTGGTCTACAGTTGGATGTTTTGTGAGGTGGAAGTTACATGAGATTCCTACCTCAGAATAGCTCCTAAAGAACCTTGACTTTTCTTGAAGTCTTTGGTAAATTTAAACCTTAATGAAGTTAAAAACAATACTTTACACATTTCTCTCTTACTCCTCTCAGCCTCAAGTAGATAGACATGTAGGCAAGGCTTTCCTTGGGAGAGAGTAATTTCTGAAGATAAAGGAGAAAGCTGAAGTCCAAGGGAGCCCAGGGTCCATCTGGACATGGACATGCATGCTTTGGTGTGAGACATATGTCTCCTTTGCTTGCCATGCTGAGTCTCAGATTTGGGGGTCTTCCAAAATCCAAGGCGACTGAAGAGCTTAATTTCCAGTGGAGTCATGCGGGGGCATTTTGCCTCCGTCATCTGCCCCAGGGGACTTCTGGGGGCCAATTACCCTGCCTTCTACTCTGAACACCCCCCAGATTGTCATCTGGTGCAGCTGACCAGAGGGTGTCTGTTCCCCAGTGTGAACTCTTTTCTGCTGAGCCGAGAGGCCTTTAGAGGCTTTGCTGCTGGCCCTTTATTGCTCTTTGTATGTTGTTAGTGCATGTGTTGCTGTTTCTTTTGTTTCCTACTTTCATAAGGGTTGAAGAT
Organism: Balaenoptera musculus; assembly: GCF_009873245.2. NCBI lineage: Eukaryota > Metazoa > Chordata > Mammalia > Artiodactyla > Balaenopteridae > Balaenoptera > Balaenoptera musculus. Next base: position 80,663,193 of record NC_045785.1, on the reverse strand, counting down.
TCCACCCTTTTTTCCCTTATCACCCCTGGTTGTTAAGATAGTGAGAATCTCAGTGAAATGGTAATCTTACCATTGTGCACAAGTATTTCTCTGAAAAGATCTTTTTTGTTCAGTTTTAATGCTGTTAATATCTAATTCCCAGTGTTTTAGTTGGAAGCTGTTCAAATTTCCCAATTCATAAAATCTTTCAAAGCCTACTCCAAGTTACTTTTTCTTGATTCAGTTCTCCTCCTTTTTGCATTAAAAAAGCGCCTATTTCCAAGTAGGGAAATGACCTGTGTTTATTAGAGACCAGAATGATATGGACCCCTGATTTGCTGTGAGTTTTTTTGATGTTTTTGGAGCAGTGTACAAGGGTAATTTTTAGTCCTCTTTTTGCCATGTGTTCTTATACGCATTTCCTAAACACTTTCCCTGGCTTGGTACTATTACTGTGTATATGTCCTACATGTGTTTCCTATTTTTGATGACTCATACTTACGGTACTCATAAAGATTTATCCTTTATCTTGGCTCTGAGTAATGAGCACACTTGCACATTTCCAGCAGAGATGTGAGTTGGGACTTTTGCGTTTAATCCTGTAGGATAGGCCTCTTGAAGGCATAGTGCAGGAAGCATGACATATTCATCTAAGGTTCTACTCACTTCTCCTGCCTAAGGAAACAGTCAACTCAGTTTTTGTGAATTTATTAATTTGTGTTTTCCACGTTTTCTTTTCCCATTGCCCCTTTTAGCCATTTTACTGCTTATGAGTGAGACCACCAGAGGGTGACTAGATGGAACAAATGTGCTACTCCTTTTCCCTGCTGGTAACTATGTTAAAGAGTTTGGTGGTGGAAGAAATGGAAATCATTAAACTGAAATGATATCTGTATTACATGTGGCAGCAAACATCCGGGGGGGCCTTCTTGGGTTCAGATAAACACTTAGACCCAAGAGATTATCACAGGCCACAGGTGGCTTCAGTCTGTTAAAGGATATTGGGTAGGGGCTGCAGCTTGGAGCAGGGCAGCATGGCCTTCCTCTTTTTTTTGATGCTTGCGACTATATACACATGAGTTCATACAGCCATCTGGAGCGCTCCAACTGATGGCTCAAATGCTAGATCTACGTGGTGGGTGTGTGTGTGTGTGTGTGTGTGTGTGTGTGTGTGTGTGTGTGTGTGTGTGTGTGTGTGTGTGTGTGTGTGTGTGTGTGTGTGTGTGTGTGTGTGTGTGTTCTGGTTTAGAAGACTCATACTTCCCAGGAGCTAATAGGCAACTATGCTCTATAGGAATAGTTTCCATGATGTCCATGAAAAACATGCCTGGTTTACAGGAGTCTCTGCTCTCAGGGAAGCCTCCAAATATCTCTTCTTATCAGATATTTAAAAATTTTCCAATCCCCATACAATTTACCAATCCCAGGGGTAATTTTTATTATAAGCAAGTGGCCTTTTATTATAGTTGACATATTGTTTTAGATTACCAGGGTTATAGAGATAAGAGAGTTAACAGAAGATCAAATTCTCACGTGAAAAAGGGATAAACTTTGCCAACTCTTTGTCCATTGTGGATTTTATTATTTTTCTTATTATATGTATTCCTGACTCTGGTAGGCTAAATAATGGCTCCCAAAGATATGCTCACATCCTAATCCCCAAAACCTGTGAATGTTACTATATGAATATTCTGTGGAAAAAGTCTTTACAGATGTGATTAATTGAAGGATTTTGAGGTGAGAAGATTCTCCTGGATTAGCTGAGTGGCCTCTGAATGCAATCACATGTCCTTATAAGACAGAGATTTGATGTAGACGGAAGAGGAGAAGGCCACGTGACCGTGGAGGCGGAGATTGGAGTGACGGGGCCACAAGCCAAGGAATGCCAACAGCCATGAGAAGCTGGAAGAAGCAAGGAACGGATTCTCTCTTAGAGCCTCCGGAGACTCTGGCGTCTCTGCTGACACCTTGATTTTGGCTCAGTAACACTGATTTTGGACGTCTGGCCTTCAGAAGGATAGGAGAATAATTCCGTGTTGTTTTAAGCCACCAGGTTTTTAGTAATGTGTTACAGCAGCCACAGGAAACGAATACACTCACTCCCCATCTCACCTTAGTTTGGGGGATTATCTTGAGTTCCATGCAGCCCTCCTGTCCCCATTTTGTTCACAGCTTGTGTTCTCCATCTCTGTAAAGGACTCTACTACCCGGTTGCCAAGGCCAGAATCCTTGGCATCATCCATGACTTCCTGTGTTTTCTCGGATGTCACGCCCAATCCTATCTATTCTACCATAGAACTATATTCTGAATCCGCCCACCTTTGGCCCCCCACTCTCCCACCCTTGCTACCCCCCCCCCCCCCTTTGGTCTGAGCCACCATCACATCTTTACTTGAGGCTCAGTGGACCCCTAACCCAGGTCCCTGAAGAGGGCAGGGTCTGGAGGTAGACTGTCTGTGTTGGAAACCTGGCTCCACTGTTTATGAGCTGAATTTGGGCAAGTTATTTAACTTCTCTATGCCTCATTTTCCCTCTATGGGGATAAGAATAGTATCTACTTCAGAAGTTGCTCTGACAATTAAATAGTTAAAATAGGACAAGTGCTTAGAACAGTGCTTGGAATAAATGTCAGCTACTATTATTATTAGCTAGTAAAAATCTATTCTCCACAGAGCAGCTTGAATAATCCTTTAAAAACTTAAGTCTAATCACAAAATTCACCAGCGCAGACGTCCTGCAGTGGCTTCCCACTACATTTAGAGTAAAATCCCCAATCCCCAGTGTAACTCTCAACCCCTCTCCCATCACTCTCACCGTTTTCACGATACTGCAGTTGTTGGCCCAGATGTCTTTCAAAGGTGCAGAGCATGTTCCTGCCTCTCATCCTTTGCCTGGAGCACTTCCTCCATTTATTCACAGGCCTTGTTCCTTCCCTTCCTCCGGTCCCTGCCCAGCCATTAACCTCTACAGAGAGGCCTTCACAGACCACCCCATTGAAAATAACCATATCCCCTTGCCCCCACTGTCTCCAAACCCTGTTTTACTTTTTAAAAATAACTCATATCACCACCTGATATTTAGATGTGTTTATTGTCTGTCCCTTGCATTAGAATATCCATGAGATGTTTTAATTTGTGCACTATCTCCAGTAGTTAGAACATACCCAGCACATAGTAAGCATTCAATAAATATATGTGAAATAAATACTTGAATGCACCAAGTGAATATGTTGATTGTAGCAGTTTAGCTTTATTCAATGGACTGAGTTAGAAATTTTTTATTTGGAAATTCCTTGTATTAATTATATTTTCTGGAATGTTTGGTTATTGATATTGGTATGTATGGTTCAGTCCTAATGTTTTTTGTGTTTTGGGGGGGGGTCACTGCTCGGCTTGTGGGATCTTACTTCCCCAAACAGGGATTGAACCTGGGCCACTGCAGTGAAAGCACTGAGTCCTAACCACTGGACCACGAGGGAACTCCCTAAAGTAATGTTTCTTAATCCAGGTTTCAAGGTGTAGAAAATAGATTACTGGATTGTGCATCTTAATAAATGATTGGTTCTTCATTTATCAAGATTCTATTTAAACCTGAGCAAATCTGTAGACCCATGTGAGTCAGTTTCTTCATTTGTCGATATGAAGAGGTCGGGAAGATTGAGATCTAATATTTCTTTCAGTGTTATTGTTTTTTTGAGTCTACATTGAGAATTTAAGGCATATATTTTTTTAATACATTAGTCCAGGCCTCCAAATAAAAAACAGCATAACTTGCATTTAGTGAAAAATACCCATTGAAAAGTAGAATTGAAAGTGTTTCTGGAATTGTTAAGCTAGAAAATATCCTTAAAGAAACCCTCAGCATACAGTGGGTTAGGAACCACCTAAAAGCTGAAATGTAAACGAATGATATCTTTTCTTACGTGTTTTTAAAAAAAACCCGTATTAAGTAGGATTTCCAGATCCGGGGGCCAATCTGGCCTCCAAATACTTGGGAAAATGCTCTTCAGTTTCACTGCTTAGATTTTACTGCCTTGCACAGTAGAAATTTCATGATTTCCCAAACAGCTCACTGTTTCATCAGGACAGAGTACACGCAAAGAATCTTTCTCCCTCTCTCTTTCATTTATTGAAATACAGAAGATTAGAGGAACGAATCATTTCAGTTTGCTCCAGCGAAGGCCCCTCCCCACGTAATTAGAACCAGCCAGCTGCACAGCCATGGGCCGCCGCCGACTCCGCGCGCTGTCGCCCAGCGCGAAGCATGGTGGGAGGGAGGAAGGCCGCAGCCCGCGGGGCTCGGGCTCCGCAGTGCGGACCCCGGCAAAGAACACCACCTGTGAACAGGGAGGACAGAGACGTGGAAACATATTATTGCCCTAAACATACATGACAGAAACGGAACCAAGTAGATTTAATCAACTGCAGCTGGGCGGAGATAAACACACAAGTGCTAAGGAATCAGGCGTGTTGGAAGGAGCTGGGACTGGGGAGGCGCGTTGCTGGAGTAATTGGAGCCGGGTGTGCTACTTGGAGGTGAGAATTTGGAGAGGTTTGAAATAGGGATGTGGTTTGGCTGAGGGCTAGAGGCAGCGTTTTCCAAGACTAGGGGAGGAGGCTGGTAAATAAAACAGAGCCGAATTGAGGAGTAGGAACCAAGTTAGGACAGCAAGTACCTTGGCAGCTGTGAAAGCTTGCGTCTGATGGCCTTGACGGTTGGTGTTTACGGTGGAGAATGGGTGCCCAGCTGTACTGATGCAGGTCTTCAAAGCCAGATGAATTGGTTCAATCTTTAACGCTGGAAGGGGAAATTTAGGTAGACCTCTAAAGATAAATGTTTGTCCCCAAACTTCCCAGCCACAGATTGAGACAAACCTCTAGCTTTACCTCATCCAGTGACTTCAGCTGCCTTGGAAGGAGTTCATGGCTTTAGCACTTCCTGTGTTCCTGTTTCTCTGGAAGGCATACTCCAGGATGGAAAGGCATGGGATTGAGTTTCTGTTCAGAAATTTGGGGTCTCCTTAGAGCAGATGTGGTGTTGGGGTCAAGCATGGAATGAATGTGGTATTCTCAGGACTGTTTCTTGTTAGATTCTGAACACAATTCCCCCAAATTGCAATGAAATTTGGAGAGCAAGACTTGAGCCTGCCCAGCTTAGCCTTACCTGAACAGGAAAAACTGGTGAAGATGATCGATCGCATTTGTGCTGCTTGTGCGCTGTCTTTCGGACCTCGTCTTTGATGAGACCGGAATCCCAAAGGTGGAGGGGAAAGCTGGGGAATGGCAGAAGAGCCGCTAGTTATTTATTGGGAATCTAAGGGTCATGTATGCGGCTGTAATCAGTTTGTCATCCAGCTTCAAAATCCAGGGACCTGTAGGCAGGAGGTAATGGTACCACGTTGATTGGAACCACAAACATTGGTAAACTGCTTCCTCAGAGGATTAAGAAAACTGGCATTCTGGTCAATCTCATCAACACCCTTGCAAGGGAGTCATTCGCACTAGTTTACAGAGATAGAAATTGAGGCTGAGAGAAGTTAAATATTCTCCCCAAGGTCATGAGCTAGGAAGTAATTGGTAGAGCCCAAGCTTGGATGTGCAGCATACATCTCCTATAGATGGGGTCGATGTGCAGTGAGTGGCTGTGGGCAAGGTGGGCTCTCCCAAGGTTTAGACATTTGCTTGATCATTAAATCAGTGTTTATTAAACACCTGTTACTAGGCAGTCCTGACACCCCTTGAGAATTTGCCAAAGGTAGCAAAGATAGAGTGGGTAGCAAGTTCTCCCCCTGTTCCTGCTCCCGTTTAGGTGATCTCAGCCTCCTTGCTCTTCTTAACAGCGGGCTTAAGTATTGCTCCCACTGTTGTTTGTTAACTTTAATCATATTGGAGGTCTTTGAGCTGCAATAAAATAGCCATCTGGTAAGAATTACATGTGACTAGCTGGGTTGTTATCTATAGGTTAAGCACTTAGAAAGAGGGGCAGGTTGGGATGTACTGTTACTCCCGATAGCTCTGTTCTATACAAACAACTTTCTTTACTGGATTATCTGTGCCAAAATATTACCAAATAGCTTGGAAACCGGTTGGTGTTTTACCCTTTAGGGGGAAAAAAAAAAAAAAGACCATGGAGTTGAATTTGGAAAGGAATCTTGGAAAATATTTCAGTAAAACAATGTATCATTCACATGCCCAAAAATTCAGCACTGCAGGGCTCCTGCTGGCAGAATAAGGTGAACTTTGAGATATATTATGGCTTGATCTTGAATTCTTGCATATCTGGAGTAGGCTGAAAGTTGGTTATTTTTGTTTTCTTGGCAATGACCTTTTGTAAGAAATGCCTGTGAGATATAGTTTAGATAGATGCCAACAGGGTTTCTGGTAACTTTCTATATCTACAGCCACCTTCTTTTCCCTTCATTTTATAAAAACATAAATGGAAGGGTTTCCCAGCACCATGTCATGGAGTCACCCCATATGCTGGTTCATCTCTCCTTTGTCTTTCATACATTCATTCATTTATTCATTCTAAAAATGCGTGAGTGTTTACCATGTATGGGCATTGATCTAGGACTGGAGATACAGTGGTAAAGCAGGCAGAGTTTCAACGTTTGTAATGCTTACATTGATTTGAACATGAGGTACCCAGGTATTTAAGTGACACGAAGGTGTGGTCGTTCAGGTGGTTAGGAAAGTCTTCCTTGAGGAGGTACACTTGAACAGAGACATTAATGATGAAAAGGAGTGAACCATGCACAGATCCAAGGGAAGAATAGGGCAGATAAAAGATCTGCTTATGTCAAGGCCCAAAGCTTGGAAGTGACTTGTTGGAGGTGAATGAGAAGGCCGGTGTGGCTGGAATCTAGTGAGCAAAGAGGAAAGCATGGGAGATTGGATTAGTTAGTCAAGGGTCAGATCATATGGTACTTTGCAGGGGGAGAAGTTTCTTGGCATTCCTTATGTTTCTGTGTTCTTATCCAGTGGTTAAAAAGGCTGGCCCTGAACTCTAAAGGTTCAGGGAGATCTTCTTCTCCAGTATCAGAGAATTGGTTCTGTAAGGAGAGACATGGAAAGTTCCACTAGCAGGATAAGTAGAAGCTGGATCACTGGGACGGATATTTGGGTTCTAGTCCCAGTGATGCCATAACCAGCTGTGGAATTTGGGCATGCCATTACGTCTTTGGGCTTCAATTTCCTTTACAATAAATATTTGGAGTAGACTATATCTAAAATCTCCTGTATCACTGAAAGTTAATGATTTTATTATACACAAATTTCATTTTGTGTTTTATCCTCTTCTTTCAGATTTTTTTATCAGTGCTGCTTATAGTAACCAAGTCTGTTGGTTCAAAAAGTGGCAGGAAGAAGTAAAGAGTGGGGGGAAAATGAGAGAACTTCATAACTTCACACCTTGGATTCAGAGCTGGCCACAGTCATTGAATGAGTCAATTGTAGTGACTAAGACTTGTTCTTAGCCTAATGATTTATAGTTAACCAAGAGCAACCGTTGTCCTTATTAAGGGGGATTATCCCATCAAAATAGTGTTTTTAGAACCTGACAGTGTAATAATGTTTGCGTTGACTCCTTTATTTTTAAATCATATTTTGATTTATTGGAAAGATAGAAAATAGAAAAATCTGCCAGTCTTCCTGAAATTCAGTATAAATCATGCAGGTCTCTTATTCAAAAGTATATCTAAAAGAAATTAACAAAACCAAATAAATTAACTTGTTTTAGGACTATAATCTTGTCAACGCTACCTATTTTAAAAGACCCTGTAAATCTTGATCTACCTTTAGGATTAGCCTTGAGTATTTTATGATTTATTTTGCTTCTGCCAAGCATAAAAGACTATAGGGCATACACTGACCCAGAGTTAAAGTGGAAAAAAAAGAAAAGAAAAGAACGAAATTCTCTAAAAATGCTCACATTGGTCTGAAGAGTTTGATAAATTCATTTTGGAGTATTTTCACTTCTTAAAAGAAGAAAAATCTTCTATTTTAATCTCTTGCATTCACTTTGGCAGGTTCAACTAAACTTTTGTCAATCTTTCCTTTTAATTGAGTACACAAATCATTTAGTGTGACCTGGCATTTGTGAGATGATGACTCAGTCACATCAGCCCATTCTTTTTCATCAGCTATGTCTATTCCTAGGGATCTGCCTTGAAGACTGTTACTGACTCCACCAGTTGCTCAAAGAACGGTAGGCTTTGGTTTAGCCCCTTCATTTATGGGGAAACTGAATCCCAAAGTTCTTAGGCAGAACTTTTTTTCCTTAAATGAGTGATATGTCCAGAATCTTACACTAGGAAAAAGACAAGTTTGGGAAGCACCAGTGTTTGTGGTTTATAATGAAAGTTACTTTTCTCTGTTTCTCAGGCAAGTGTAATTAACTTCCCCCCAAGGGCAGACAATAAATCATTTTCTGTAAATCAGACAATCTCATCTTCATTCCAAAATTGCTAACCAACCGTTTACTTGCTTTCTCTTGTGAAAAGAATACTGTATGAGAGATTATGACCCAAATTTGTTTCAGGTGTGTACTGGAAATATTGGAAACTTATTGTTAGGTCTTGCCAGGATTTTTAGGAGGGCATCTCAAGAAGACATTCCTAGGGTGGAGAATGGAGACTTGTTTTCACTTTAAGGGTAGTAAAGTAGAGGGAGCAAATGAGCTGGTTCATTTCTTAGACAGTAGAGAACTAAGGGTGGGATTTAAAGATTTTTGCATAGAATATTATAATCAGGACTGAATTACCAGGCCCGTGAGTTATTCCTTGTAAAAATGCTCAAGGCTAGTAACTCGTAGTAGTTGCCTGGGTTATTCATTTTTTGTGGTTAAAATATATCCCAGACTCAACAAGTGTTTATTGAGGTCCTGTGAGCTGGGGACAAAGCCAGGGAACAAACTCCTCAGGTCTGGGAGACTTGGGGTTGAGGATTAAGATTTAATTTTCTCCCCTTGCGAGATACTCCTTGGTAATTCCTTAATAATGATACCGTATAATACTTGGAATGGGATCCTATACAAAATGGGATTAAAAGAATTTTCTATTACTGACATATATTCTGTTGGGCAAAAAAGTGAAGTGATTGAAGGGGATTTAATAAATTAATGTACTAATGTGATTAACTAAGTCATACTTGATATGCCAGAAGTTGACGTACCCATTATTTATCAGGAGGCAAGCCATGGTCACATCTCAGTGAATTATATTACATGCTATTCTTTCAATTGCCTTCACTGATTAGTTAAGCTTGGGTTTCACGGCCCATTGAGATCTGGCCCCAGTCTACCTTTCCAACTTTATTTCTCTATATTCTTTTGTATATTTCCTCAGCTCCATCTGAATTAAATGTTTCCCAGACCTACTCACGCTGCCTTCCCTGTCTTGACATTTCTCTCGAGGCTCTCCCTGCCCTCCTTCCTGCCCTCTCCCCGCCCTCCTTCCTGCCCTCTCCCCTTAGTTCTGCCTGTTCTGCCCTTTCACTCTCAGGGCCTAGCAACAGCGCCCCCTTTCTGCTCCCCTGGACACATTTACATCTGAGCATCTTGCTCAAACCCCAGAACTTGTGCAAGTGGACCTCCTCTTCACGATAGATTCAGGAAGCAGCACTATACGTGGGATGCATCTAGAGAAGAGGAATGTGATGTGTGTGTACACATCACATTGTTCTAATCAAATTTCTAAATGTTCTATTCAGGGTAATCCGAGTTACAGATTTCTCCCTACCAATAAATTTTTTTTTTATTAATGCATTGTGTACTACCAATATAATTGAGGTTCTGAGAATTTCTTCCATAAATTATTGCTAATGGGAATAATGGTATATTTTTCTTACCTAACTTTTGAGGATGCTGTAAGGCTACGCAGGTGTATCACTTTGAGTTCCTTAAAATAAAAATGTTCTGTATATTAAAGCTATCATAAACATAGTTAATAATTAACTTTAATCATGTTAATAAAAATTGAAGGCTTTTATAAATCCATGAAGAAATACTCTGTAGTTGCTGCTTCTATGTGGTACAGATATAATATACTATATTCTTATTCTTATATAGTTTCTTATTTGCTATTTAAATTATAGCATAGATTGATGGTAGTAGATCAGAGACCCTAGAACAGGTCATTTTCTCCCTTAGTGTTAAATAAGGTTTAGATAATTTTTCCTTAAATTTATAGGAATTAGTCCAGGTAAGGTCAGTATGGAATAAAGTCTGTTTAAGCTTTTATCAGAAAAATCACCTTCTCTCTTTCTCTCTCTCTCTGTCTCTTTTTTTTTTTTAAATCCAGGGTTGGGATCAACAGCTGTTCTAGCATGGGCAGGGTAATTTGATATAATGGCATACATTTTTACCCTGGTCTGCTCTTAGAGCAAATTTGAAATGGTTGTTTTGGAAAATGTGCTATGAATTTATCTCTAGACCTTCGCACCAGAGCAGTTAGTTCAGCCTAGCAAAACCTTGGCACTTGATGTGCATCTTTCATAACAGAACTTTGATGCTGTGACTTGATGCCTTGAAATCAGCACAACAAAATGGTGCTCGAAGAGCAGTGTTTACTTTGATCATTTTTCAACTTCTGTGCCCCAGCCTTTCACTCAGTACAAATTGCTTTACCAGAGTTATGGGGCTGAAGCCCACGGACTGTTTTTGTAGTCTGGTTGCTGTGGTGATTCTTAGTCTTCCATGAAACTCCATCTCCAGGGAAACAGAAACCTTTGCAGCTGTCTCAACCTTTTTGGTATTGTATCCGGTGGAGGTCTTCACCAAGCTCCGTAGCAAGCCTGAGAGTGGTTGATTTGTGTCAGCGTAAACAAATATGTGGAAACAGGACACCTCATTCAGTACATGTTGTATTTCAAAACAAATAGCTCCCCTATCCTTCTCCCAAATCATATGGGGACTTTGAAGTATCTCCAAGTCCGGCTGAAGCCAGAGTTTAGTGAGCCATCGAGATGTTGTTGGTCATGATAACGATACGAGTAAGAGCTTTGGGAGGATGACTGGTGAAGTTTGTAGAGTTGCCAGGTGGGGAAGAAAGTGGTGGCAAAGGAGAAGCTTAATGGGGCTTGTGTGTGCCCAGACAGGAGAAGCTGGTTTAGGAGGAGAGGCGGGCTGAGTCTAAGGATGTCAGCAGTTTGATGTTTAGGGAACAGTGAGAAAAAAATGTTTTGACTTTAAACTTCAGTGGAGAACAATAAAGACAAAACCTTCCTTCCATAGGAACCAAGGGAATGGAGAAAAATTGCCATGATTTTAGAGGGTAGAAGTAATAACAGTGAACACTTAAAGAACACTTACTGGGACTTCGCTGGTGGCGGAGTGGTTAAGAATCCGCCTGCCAATGCAGGGGACACGGGTTCGAGCCCTGGTCCAGGAAGATCCCACATCCCGCGGAGCAACTAAGCCCGTGCGCCACAACTACTGAGCCTGCGCTGTAGAACCCCTGAGCCACAACTACTGAAGCCCCTGCGCCTAGAGCCCGTGCTCTGCAGCAAGAGAAACCACCACAATGAGAAGCCTGTGCGCTGCAACTAGAGAAAGCCCGCAGCAATAATGACGCAACGCAGCCAAAAATAAATAAATAAATAATAAATTAAAAAAAAAAAAGAAAGAGCACTTACTATATGTGCCAGTCACTGTTCTAAGTGTTTTACGCATATGGCATGTTTAATCCTTTGACATTTGATGGAATAAGCACAAGTATTATCCCCATGTTACAATGGATGAAACTGATGCCCATAGAGTCTTAACATGCTCAAGGCCCTAAGGCTGGTAAGTGGAGAGCTGAGAGTCCAACTGGCTCTGACCAGTAGGTCAGAGCTCTTAACCAGTAGGTCAAACTGTCTGTAATTTAGGAAGGAAGGCAGAATGACCCAAAGGATTGGATTACAGGAGACACTGACCAACTTGGAAGAAAATGTAGATCTTGGAAGAAATTAAATTATGCTCTGAAATGTGTTTATTGATTCATTCATTCGTTCATTCATTCATCATTAAATATTATGTAGTGCCTTCTAAGTGCCAGGTATTAGACTAGACTCTAAGATGATAAGAAGACAAGTCCCACTCCCTCCCCTCAGATAATGTGCATGTTAACTTAATACAAGGCAGCAGGTGCTAGATGCTATAAGAAGGTCAGCTGGACATAGGTCAGGAGCATCCACTGGGAAGAGCTTCCTTCTGCCTTCAAGGGCACTGATGACACGAAGCCTTCTTAAAGAGTGTGGTATTTTTCTGTGAGGTGGACAAAATTGATCCCAGGTGAAAATATGAAACTGTAGTTAAATTCAGTATGTTAGTACATACCTCTACCTCCTTCTAAACAGAACTGAGAGGTCTCATTTGATGAGTTTACATATAGTTGCATATAGTTTGCTCTTGAGGATTTCCAAACCACAGAAGAGCAGGATGTCCAATTTGTAAACAGCACTGGCAGGAGTGGGTTCCAGGGTAACAATGGAGAGCACTTTACAAGAAGGAAAGGGTTTGAGAAGGCCTGGGAGATCCATCTTTATAGGAAGAAGTTCCCATGATGCCTCAGGTGATGACTGTGCAAAGTTCCTGAGATATGTTGAGGGCCTATCTGTAAATAATACATGATTTTTAACTATGGGGCAAGCATGTTACTAGTGCTTTACAAGTATTAACTTATTTATTCCTCGTAATAACTCTAAAAAGTAGGCACTATTCTGTTTTTTAGGTGAAGAAATAGCAGCACAGAGAGGTCAAGCAATTTGTCCAAGGTCATACAGCTAAGGAATTAATAGAGCTGGAATTGAACACAGGGAGTTTGGTGCAAGTGTCCGTGCTCTCAATCATTATGCATTGCTAATTAGTCATATTTCACTTTATGGGTCTCATTTTAAGCCATAAAGGTAGTCTGTTAGATGCAAAGGCATTCTTAAGTTTAGCTTGAGGCTAATGTCAGACTCCCTCCTCCCCATGAAGCATCTGGTCATCCACTGTTCTAAAAGGGACGATACCTACTTTGCACATCATGCTTTATTTCTCAGGGCTGACTGGGAACCTTCCATAGTAAGTGGATAATTAATAGAAAAAAGAAACAAAAATCGTAGAGTTTAGCTACTTGTTAACTCCGGTTGAAAAGTTTGTTTGCTTAAGAATGTGGAATCTGATGGTGACTTTTATCAGGTTTCTCTATTTTAAAAACAAAGTTATTTTAGAATATTATCCCTCGAAAATGGGTCTGAAAAATTTAACTTTTCCTCATCTTTCTTTCAGAGAATAATAACATTTCCCTCACACGTTAGAGTTCACAAAGAATTATATTTGTCATAATGTAAATTATTTAACCTTCTCAACTGTCCTATGTGATTGCTCTTAATCTCTTTTAAGGTTAGAGGAGATTTAATTTAATATCTTATGAAGAATAATGGCTTGTTCAAAGCTAGTTCTAATTTTAGAATCTGGGCTTAAAAGCAAGAGACAACAAGCTCCCACAGACTCAAATATACCAAGACATGGACAGATGTGACCTGAACCTACCAGGATAGTATTCTGAACTCTTTATGAGATACTAAAGAACTGTCATCACTTTCTTAATAGGTTTGCTTTATCCTAGTATCATTTTCTTTTGAAATAATTACTGTTGAGAAGTACTCTCAAGTATTTTACTGTATTGCTTACTAAATAGATGGACTTTAAAAAACAAATTTAGCAAACTTCTATAGAGAGTAAATGAAATAGGAAGTGGGTGAAGTGATTCTGAAAGTCTTAAGAAGAGTATTCAGTAATGAAGTCATGGAATCCCTAGATTCTAGGATCAGAGGGGGTCTTTGTGGTCGTCCAGTTCAGTTTATTTATTTATTTTATTTATTCCTTGTTTGTGAATTTTGTTTCTAAAATATCTCTGGCAAATGCTCGTCCAGCCAATCCAAGTCATTCAGAAAATTGGGAAGGATTGGAAGAAACAAGAAAACTGATCATGTTGACAGATTTTGCCTGTTTCTTTCAGAGAAGTTTATGTCTGATTTGTCCTGCTTGGGAGCCCCGCCCAGCCAAGCTGCTATTGCCTCTCCCGACCCTTGACATCTTCTCTCCCCACACACCCTGTACATATCTCAGTCTTGGTGTTGTATTCTCACCATCTCTTCACGTGTCTGTCTTCCTCTGGACTGTGGTGAGCACACTGGGGAAAGATAGGCTGCATCTTACTCATGTTTCTGTTGCCAGTAATTGGCATGGTGCCTGGCACATCATAGGACTTAATTTATGTTGTTTGAATAAATGAAAAACATGCACAGGAAACATAGTTACTGTCCTAAGCTAGCTTAGTGTGTGCCTTAGCTTTGATCACCTTAGATCTGAAAGTCTGAGGATTGATGTGACCCTTCAGACTTCTAAGATACTCTGAGTTCCTTGTACTGTCACATGAAGCTCTTTCTAGATAAGATTTGAAACTCAAGACTTGGTCAGGTTCATCCTGTATGAAAGTTCAAATCACATTTTTTTTGGTGTGTGGTAAAAAACACATAATATTTACCATTTTAGCCATTTTAAAGCGTACAGTTCAGTGACATTTGTAGATTCACAATGTAGTGCAACCATCACCACTGTTTTGTTCCAGAACATTTTTGTCACTCCAAAAACAAACTTCATACCAAATAGCATTCAGTCCCAGCCCTGGAAACTACTTTCTGTCTCTGTGGATTTGCCTGCTCTGGACATTTCATATACATGTAATCATACAACATGTGGCGTTTTGTGTCTGGCTTTTTGCACTTCACATAACGTTTTCAAGGTTCATCTATGTTGTAGTATGTGTCAGTGCTTTACTCTTTTTATTGTCGAATAATATTCCATTGTATGGATATACCACATTTTGCTTATTTCAGATCATATTTTTATAGAGAGATTTGTCATTGTGAGTCAGATTTCTTATTTCTGGCCAAATATCATGAATGGCAGAGAATCTTCATTATTATCTACAAGATCCTGGTGAATATTTAAATTTATAATCTGAGCCTGAATGTTTTGTAATGCAACACCCCCACACCTTCTGCTTTTCCCATTTTGGCTCAATTTACTGCTTATTAATGGTATTTTCAAAGGACGAGTCAAAGACAGAATGGTAGACTATAGTAGTTTTGCTGCAGTTGAGAAGTAGAAGACTAGTGGCTGTTGACTTAATAGGCATTTGGGTCTTCCCTGAATTATGAAATAGAGCTTAAGCTATCTTATTTTGATATCTTTTAGGACCTTCCAGACTTTGGTCAGGATTAGAACATTTCTTTAGAGATGTATTACGGAAGAGTAGCTTGTACTTTCTCTGTTTGCATGGGAAACTAAGCCTTTGTAGTACTTTCAAACTCTGTTTAAATACAAGCGCTCCAGCTGTGCATTCCATGTTTAACATACTGAGTAAAATTCAGAGATTATAAGCTTTTTTAAAAGTCATTTTACGTATAAAAAAATGAGACTGTATAAAAAGTTAAGACAATTAATATTTATGAATATTAAGGCAGAGCCTCATATTTCCTAATGTCAAATAGGGAAAGCAGTTTTAATTATTCACTTAGAAATGAACCGATATTGTTCCCCTTTCTGTTGCTCTGCACATTCACTAATTCCCAGTATTACGACTTGATTCACCAGGGTTTAAATTTGCTGACTACGTGTATGGTGTTGACAGAATTACAGTATCTTCATTATTGGGAAACGAATGACTGTGTATAAGTTATATGACTTGAAAATCAAATGGTTTGTGTTTGAATTTTATTGATTGATTGATTGCCTGCGTTGGGTCTTCGTTGCTGCGTGCGGGCTTTCTCTAGTTGTGGTGAGCGGGGGCTACTCTTCGTTGTGGTGTGCAAGCTTCTCATTGCTGTGGCTTCTCGTTGCAGAGCACGGGCTCTAGGCGCGTGGGCTTCAGTAGTTGTGGCACGTGGGCTCAGTAGTTGTGGCTTGTGGGCTCTAGAGCACAGGCTCACGAGTTGTGGTGCACGGGCTTAGTTGCTCCACGGCATGTGGGATCTTCCTGGACCAGGGCTCGAACACGTGTCCCCTGCATTGGCAGGCGGATTCTTAACCACTGTACCACCAGGGAAGTCCTGGTTTGTGTTAGAATTTGCACTTGTTTCATTCTGAGGTGAAATCTATTCCTTGTCCCTGCTATGACACTCAATTCTGATTTACTTGTAAATAAATGTCAAGAGGTTCATTCTTGATCTAAATAAGGAATGTTGTTCAGACTTCTTACAACTTAGTCTTTTGCTTCTTTCTTTTTTTTACTTTTTATTTTCCTTTTTCCTTCAGGTTATTAATTAAGTGCTGAAAGGTTTTTAAGGGTATAATGTAACTATAATGAATTTGTTACCAGGTGTCCACCTCTTTACTGTAGCTTTGTCCCTTTCCAGTTAGAACAAATGTATTGAACTACCTTTAATTCTGCCTGAAGAAAATAGGAAATTTAAACCCTTCAATACTGGCTTTAGGAAGATATGATCCCATCTTAGACACTTATCAACTACAGCATGCCAAGTTCTGTATGCATATTTTGGCAACTTTCCCTCTGCTTTCTGTGATCATAGCTCTTACCCTGAAAACTCATTGCAGGGCTTAAGGAGAACTGATTCTGAGGAGGAAAATAGGCAACAGTACTGAACTCTAATGTAAACACTGCAAACTGCATTTGCTGTATTGTGCATTAGGCTGTTCTGACACAGTTCATTGCCTGAATTAAAAGCATTTAAAATTCTATGCCTCTAAGAGATAATAGAACATTTGATCAAAGAAAATAATGCTTTTTCAGGAAAAATGTTCCCAAAACACAGATAGATAACATGTTCTCCCACCTTTGACCTCCGGGTTATTTGTTCTCCCTTTCTCCAGATAGGCCATGTAATGTTGAAACTATGTGTTGAAACTATAGTTCCTCTTAAAACATTTCCACTTAAAATTATAACCTGGCTGGATGAGACCAGAATACTCTTAGGGGACTGGTACTGTGAATTTCAGGAGTTGTTTTTGTTAGAGCTTTCAAAGGAAACCAGACTTCACATTATTCCCAATGCTACTGTGATCAGAACTTAGTTTCCTTAGAGAGTGATTTGGTCTAATCCACATATCAACTGGGAGGCCCTGGAGCTCAAGGAATGATTGGCTCACACCTCTGCTAATTCCGTGGCATGAAGAAATCCAGAGGAGGGTAGATTTCTCCAGATTGCCAGAGCCTTAGCATTCTTGTGGCCCTCTCCACTTCCTGGGTTTATAACTCTAGATGTTACATGGCTGAGATACACTTGATTCACTTGGGTTTGAAATGCAACCAACAGTATCTTGAGTTCCATAGTGCCTTCGTTCATGAGAACAGTAAGCATTATTAGAGTTTTTGTTGAGGAGATAGAGGGGAACTCACATCAAAGCAATTCAGACAACTTTAGCTGCCCTGTAGACATCACTATTCATAAAAATACTTGTTGACCCATCCCTGTGGAGTTTCACCGACCTCTCGGCTTGTGCCGGCCTCCTGTCGTCTTGCTTACAACTCAGTCCCCTTCCTTTCTTCTTTATCTTTCCCTCTTTTCCAGAAGCAAAATAGTTCCTGCCTCTTACTTTTGTAGAGCAGCTCCCCATCAACCCCTATGCCCTATGGCCTACACCCAAGATTAAGAGTGGGGTGGGAAGGTAGGGAGAAAGGAAGAGTCAGACATTCATTCTGTTCTTATGAATAGAATATGAATATTCTTATGAATGAGAGACGTTCATTCTATTCTTAACATTGCCACTTTCTAGCCATATACCTTTGGATAAATTATTTATCTCTAAGCACCAATTTCTTCATCTTTAAAATGAGAATAACTAGATAATTATGCAAAGCATCTCTTGATGAGAGTAGCGAGTCTTAATCCAGTAGATGAACCCATGGGTCTGCTTATTGTCTTTCTTTGGGAGATGATGGCTGTCACTACTGTTGGCACCACTATTCCTACTAACAACAACAATTCCAAGTGTAGTGTTTTTGAACATCCATATCTCAGTAATTACTCCTGTCTAGATTTCTCTTTTGTTCTAGAAAGCTAACACTGTGTGCCCATTCAGAATTCCTTACCAGCTTCGGGTTAATGTACTAGCCCAGGGGAATCCAAATGCCATCTTTTGTTGCTTAGAGCATCAAATTAAATTTAATCACTACCTGAACACTGGTGCATTCGCTAACTTTAAGATGGTGCACAGGCAGCAATCTTTATTGAGATCCGTAACTACAACTGGCAGATGGAAATGATTAATCCAGTACTCAGATCATGTGGGAATTGGGTTCTTGCTATGCCTACCTTTTAAATTAGCTTCTACTGGTCACCCCATGATTCTCTTTATTACACAGTTCTGTTTACCGTAGTACTGACAAGCAGGCCATCCTGACATCCTATTATTATAGACATATACATGTCAAAGGACTGGCTCACTAAACAGGTAGCAAAAACAATTTCAAGCCCATAGTAAAAAGTAGACATTGAGAGGAAATAAATTGACACGGTACATATTATATGGAGCTTTGATTATCTGTTAGTGTTCGAAACAATAATAAAGTGTTTGGAATCGATCTGTTTATTAAGTGTGACAAAGGAATATGAAAAAATAAAAGCAAACTTCTTTTTCACATTGGTCAATTTGCCAATATTGAGTTCCTTCAATTTGTCTAGAAGTTCAGTTTCTAACACACTTCATTGCCTGAATGAAAATCATTTAAAATTCTATGCCTGTAAAAGATAGTAGAATATTTGGTCAAAATTTTATCTTTGTCATCTACCCCTGAGAAGGTAAACATGCTCCAAAGTTTTCTTCACGTTTCACATATTTGTATTTGCATAACTGTAAAAGATAATAAATAAAAACATTCTGTTTTCTTTGTTTGCCTAGTGTGATTCCCCTAAATGGCATAGCTGGTGCTCTGCCCTGGCCTATACACACAACAGAGGATGATAATCAGGGCGTTTATTCTCACAAAGCCTGGGCGTGGCCTCAGAATTCTGTCCGACACACGTTCCAGGCAGCCCCTACCATTTGTTTTGGAAGCTCGAGTTGGAATCTGTTTGCTTTTCTTAACTGTGTTTTAAAGTTCAAGTAGAACTTGATAGTGAAGTTAATGTTCTCTTTACTAGATGCATCTCCCCATCACTTTATGGCCAGGAAAGTGCAACCATATGACTCCGTAACAATTACTTGAGTCACATTTCATGAATAACTGTTATTGGTGCTTCCTTTTATTCATCTTTCAGAAAACTTGTTGCCTGCTTACTAGATGTCTAGCCCTGTGCTAGGCCCAAGGATGCAGAAATGAGTGTGACTTAGTTTCTGCCCTGGAAGAATGCCCTGAGGATTTCACAATGTAAGGCGGGGAGTCAATGGCAAACATCTGACCAGATCATTGCCGTGCCATGTGAAGGTAGAAATAGGGGTGTGGTCTGTGGGAGCGGCGCTGGACCCAAGTCTGCCTGCAGGACAGGGAAGATTTCCCTGGAGGCTGCATTTTGAGCTGGACACACATGTCAGTCCAGCGGCTGGCGGGAGGGTGCTGCAGGCTACAGGCCTGAAGGGCCGTGGTGTGTTACTGAGACAGACAGTCCCATTTTCAGATGGCAGAAGCTTAATGCTCCAGGACAATGGGAAAGTGCTTGTCGGTGTTCCCAGACTTGCCATTAGCAGCATCTGTACCTCAGAACATACCCACACCTGGGGTCTCCCCTTTCTCGGCCTCCCTTCCCCACAGTGACTGGGCAGTGGGCTACTCTGGGAAGGCAGGGCCAGGGTCCCTGGAATCCCCTTGCAACTCTCCCAGGACTCCTTTAGAGGGTCATGACCTGTAGTTTCAGAAATACTCTTCTGTTTATATGAGCTCTTGTCCCTCAACCCCCAACCCAAATTTAGTTCCGAGTATTTTTCCAGGGCATTCAAAATATAGAGCAGAGAGGGCAGACTTATTTCTGCATTATATTTCAGTCTTTCATTTTAGGGCTTTTTTCCCCCTATTTTATGGTTTTATTAGATTATTTTCAGAGGTTCCCAGGGAATCCTGAATCCTGTCCTTGTTGAGGGGAGGAGGAATTAGTTTTGGAATTGACCAGCTTTGTCCCTCTCATCATGTTAAGTGTTTCAAGAAAAAACCATTGGGCAGGAACTTGATATCATTTGTCATAGCAGTGAAGTCTTTGACCTTAATGCTGCTGAGACCAGGGTGAATGGTCAGCTGACTTCCCGGGTAGCGTAGAGACACTTACGGGGGTTGAGATTCCTTGAATTTGATGCTAACTGATGTTCTAGAAATTCAGAGAAATGTAAAAATAAAATCATATGGAAATTTTTTAAAGTTCCGAATCCACCCCTCTAAGAATATTTTAAGGGAATCTTTTTATACCAATTCCCAGATGGCAAAAGACAAGCAGTGGTAAATAAAATGTCAGCTGTAGGGGTTCCTCAGACTGGAATACACTTTAAAACACTGCAAAGCAACTAACTAACTACTGTTCCCCACTCCCAGCAATTGGTTGTGTATTTCAGATGCATCTGGGCCAGATTTGAGTTCCTAAAAGTCCTTTTGCCCAAATGTAAGTGAAATTTGAGTTCTGCTGTGGTTACCCTAGTGTCCTGAAGTAGGTTCATGTCTCACTGTTCGGCTGTGTAGATTATGAGTGCTGTGGGACCCAGATTTAGGATGTTTTCAGTTACTGCGAACACTGTTGCTAAATGGATGTCTGCTTACCTCTGAAGAGGGCATAGATATGACTATACACACACCAGGGTGGGAGTTTATGGGTCTTGTTTATAGACACAGTGCTGGAGCGCTTCTCTTATCTGTCTTCATGTAAACTGATTATTGGATCATCCATTTCAGAGCAGTATTTGGTCTGGTTTTAGAGAACAGGAGTCCCTCTGGTAGTGTTTTGGATGACTTCACCATTTCATGGGTCCGTAGGGGCTCTTACAAGAATCAGAAATGTTGAGCTGGAAATTCACTGACACGTTAGCAAAATTAGACAACTGTTAGACTCTTGTATCAGTTGTTTCGCTCGCTTTTCTTTTGCTTGTTTTAACAAACCCCAGGAGTAGGGGATCTAACTAATAAGAAAATTTTGAAGTCACTGTGGTAGAAATATCTTGCATCTCTACCATGAATCCTGGGAAATTCAAAACAATTTTCATATGGCATCTTTCCATCAAGGGAGTAGGGTGTTTTTTTTCTTTTCTTTTCTGTAAGAAAGTACATAATTCATTTAGATAAAGTGATTTACTGAGTTTGCTACAGTGTATAGTTTTTGCTTATCAGAGATAATCTTTGGAGAGCTGAGAGTCTTCACCCAAACAAGGGTCCAGAGAAAACTCTCCCTGTTGTTTTCTGGTGATAATGTGGGCAGGGACATGCTTCCTAAATGGGAGATAGGAAGGTTGTCTTTCCACTCAGAGGCTTTATGCACCTGAGAGTTGGCCTTGACTTTCGTTACAACTGTGTTCAGATTCCCCAGAAGAGTACTCAAAAAAGATTTACTTTGAATTTCTTTGTAAAATAGGAGAACTACATTAATTGCATCTAGTAGTTTATTGAAGTGCACAGATAGCCTCAGAAGACCTAATATTAAGTAGATGTCATGGAACAGATTAGACCAATTAGCTTTTCTTTATTTGGGGGAGGGGTCAGCAGTGCATGAGGAACAGTGTCTACATCTGGGATGTGACAGATCAGATTTACTTGTATTTTCTCACGACATTAGGAAGACTGAACATTCAGCACTGTTTGAGACAAACGTGATTAAAGCTGGAATTCTTGGACAGGACTTTATGGACCACTATATGGTCAAAGTATGGTTTCAAGAAGTCACTGAAACCCCAGAAACTGCATGTGAAAATTTTTTAGTTCTGAGTTGTCATCTATTATGTTCTTTCCCTGAGGGGATGATATCTTAAGACTAGAGGTGTAATTTTGAGTTTAATTACAGGGAATAATTTTGTTTCTGATTCTGTCATTAGAATTTTCCTACTCTTCTATAATGGATTTTTAACCTGGGTTAATGGTTACTTAACCTGGGGTTTATGGGCCTTGCAATGGATGTATTTCCCTGACATGGTCAGAAAGTTTTATGTGCATATGGGGTTTTTTGGTGTGTTTGGGGGGCGGCGTTCATAACTTGCCTTAAGTTCTCAAGTGCTCTTTGACTCCCAAAGGTGAAGAAAGAAGCCACTAATTTAGAGACTAGTCACTGTTCCCTCATTTGAGATGCAATCCCTTTCGCTCCATTAGCTTCACAGCTACGTGGGTTCAGTTTTGCCCATGGACTAAGTGATGACCCTTATTTTTATGTGTAAATTTGACATAGGGTTGAGAGTCAACTCTTTAAACTATTGTTTGGATTTTCAAGTTGGAAATTACTGAATACTCTTTGTATCACTTCTCCACGGGCTATTTCTTTGCTACAGTCTGTCTCACCTCTGGTCTTCAGACCATGATCACTGGACAGTTTACCCAGGGGAAAAAAACTTCAGCAGAACGCTCTTACCTTTGTAACTATAGCCTATCCTGATCTGTAATTGGTTCTAAAGAGGATTTTCTTTATTTTTTCCTTCTTCTTCTCTTCTTTTTCCGCCCCCCCCCCCCCCCCCCCCCCCCCCGCCCCGCCCCGCTTCTTCTTTTTTTCAGCCTGAGAGAAATTAGGCACCTTAGCCAGGAATTCTTTAAGAGCTATTATGGGTATGTTCTCCCCACATTTCCGGGGCCTTTTCTACCTTTGTTCTTTTGTTGGTTGTTTTTGGTTGTCCTCTAGCTTCCCTTCAGCAAGATTTATTCAAGTGGAGGAAGGTTGCTGAGGGATTAGGTGAGCAGGTGCTTGGGGGACTCTCTGTTCCTGCCAAATGATCTTTTTAAAAAAGTATTGAGTATTTTTCTTTTAATTTCCCAATCGTCATGTCAATTCTTCTTTGCCAAATGGTTTTTGGGGCTTTGCCTGGGCCCCATGTGCCAGAGTCGGGGATTCATCTTGGCCAGACACTGCCACATATTGAAGAGGGAACCGATTCCAGGAAAGCTCAGAGAGCCATGGCTCCTAGAAATCTTTCCTTGATGGTATGAGCCAGGCCTCAACACTTTTGACCATCTGGAACATTTTGGACTTGAGCACCAATATGTGTCTCATACATATTTTTCTTTTCATTTCCTAAGGTTTTTTTTTTTTAATTCTTGTTCATTTGAGATATATATTTATTACTATTTTATCTGTGAGCTCCAAGAAGAATCATATGCCTGAGGGCTGCAAAGAAAATCATCCAAAAAAGAGTTGATGTGCCCTCTGTGGGTATACATTGCTATTCTTTGTGCTCAATAAACAGTTTTGGAAAGAATAAATCTGGAAACTTTTCACATACTATAAGTGACAGAGTGTTTCTTTGCAATTTTCAAGTACTGGACAAGTAATGATTTCATCTCTCCTTTCTTCACTCTCCATAGTGTATGCTTTCTGTAGTGTGCCTCTCTCTGTTTAGTTAATGCTGCAGTATGAATCTCTGCCCCTGCTCTGTTTCTACAGCCTCTCCTGTTTATAGTGGTGATCAGTGTGATTATTTCTAGATGTGGACGGCATCTCCAAAATGCTGTGAGGTAGATTCTGTACAATAAAAGAACATGTTAATTTGCTGTAGCTGTACTTGACATCATTGTTCATTAGTACTCTGCTTTTAGTACTATGCTTATGCCAATATTAAAATGACTCCCAGCTTACAACAGTTGGAGTCTTGCTCATGTGTTTTTTCACTTTTTGGTAAATTAGCTAACTAAATTCCTTTGAGCCTATTAATCAGATTTTAAAAAAACTTTTTAGGTAACATAAATTTATGAATTTGTTGTGATAAATCCATCATTAAAAAATTATCTACTCTATATCAAGCAGAGTATTAAACGTAAGACATATCTTTGCCTTCTGAGTATTTGCAGTCTATTTTGAAAATTAAGACACATACACTCAGTAGCAAATGAATGAGATGGTATTATATACCATAGTGCTAATTATTCATAGAATAAGATACTTTTGTGGCCTTGAAAAGTAGAGACAAACATCCAGTTGGCATTTACTGAGTGCCTATCGTGCGCTAAAGCATGGATATAGAAAGTTAAGTTTAGTGCCTTATTATCAGTGACTTGAGAGTACACTGTAGTAAGTGACACTGGTGTCATAAGCAGTCTCTACAATGAAAGGCAGAGATACATTGAGATCAGAGTGAGTCAGCAGCCACTGGGAAGATATCAAGTAAAGTAATCCAGCTTTGAGTGCTCTACCCCTGATGATTGTATAGATTCAGATCATAGATCTAGACCATTTAATCCTCATAAGGATTATGGCTGAGATGTATGATCATTCCCAGTGTATCACTCAGTCTGTGTCCTTTTAGCTAAAGTCCTTTTTTGTTCTTTCCCTCTCTTATCACTCTATGGTGCTCTTTGGTGAGTTCAGTTTGTTTAAATACGTGATTCTTGGGTCTTGCCTCACCCCTCTGTACGGAAAGCCAGTGTGAGACATGCTTATATGAAAGCATCTGTTCAGTATTTCTTTATTCATCCTTTTGCTTTTCTATGTGTGTGTTGACTGACCTTGGGTGATGTGCTCTGGGAGGATGTTGCTGAACCCACTGTTTCCAGATATCCTCACAGGTGCTTTTGGATGATGCTAATGATGACAGTGTAACCTACAGTAGTCCTTGATCTGCTATCAAAACTGGCCACAGTTTTCCTATCCAGACTCATGGTTTTCTTCCCTGTTTTTCCTTTTTTTGGCTCGGGACTGTGTACAATCAGTTTTTATTCTGTGTGTTCTCTATGCTTCATTTCTTTGGAAAATCCCTTCGAGCTAATAGCTGGGATGATGAAAGCACTGGCAGCTCCCCTTGGCAGCCCCTTTCCCTTAGCTTTCGGCACTTTTCTTTGGCAGAACTCACTTAACTTTATAGAGAGAGGTTGGAGTTTACCTGGAAGAGAACAAAGTCATTTCTTTGGTGATCCAGAGGGATGACATGCCCCCAGGTGATTGATTCTGTACTCCAATTTTGAACTTGGTCATTTGACTTGAAGGATAAGGTAGTCCTGAGGGAAGGTAACCTTTATTTTGCCTTTGCCAACTTTGAAAAGAAAAAGTGTTCTGTTTATTTGTATTCTGCCATTACTAGGAGCTGATTCATGTTTTGGTTGAAATTAGTGTGGGTTGAACCACACGATATAGCTATTTTTTATAGTTAAAAAATGGTCAAATATTGGCAGTATCATCTAGTTCAACCTAATATATCTAATCCACAGAATCTGAACTAGCTTATACCTTGTTTCTGTTAATGGTGAACTGTGAAAAAGAATTCCAGATTCTGTGCTAAGTGATTTTAATGGAAAGCCAGTGCTAAGACTTCTCTTTGTTTCTTCCTAGGTTACTCTGCACCTGAATCCCATCTCCTCAGTCTACATTCACCACAAGCCTGTCGTGTTCCTGCTCAACTCCCCACAGCCCCTGGTTTGGCATCTGAAGACAGAGAGACTTGCAATTGGCGTCTCCAGACTTTTCTTGGTAAGTGTTTGAAACCCTCCCAAAGTGATCCTTAGCATAAGGATATAATGACCCTAAAATTTTGCAAGGCTTTTTAAAAGGCTTATTTCATCGAAATAATACCAGAGTCCACAGTGTATTAAATTTGGATTTTGCTGTTAGTGATATTTGGATGGCATCGATAAGCATTCACAGAAAACAAATACCATTCACATGCCCTCTTCTGTGGATGGAGAGTCCGGTCTCTCTTGCACGATAGAGCAGGAGCTGCAGTCATACTTTGTGTGGCCTGAGCTTTGGTCTCAGCTCTGAGGCCGCCTCTCCCCATCCCCGTAGTACCAGGAGCAATGTAAATATCGTAAGTAGCCATTAGGTGTGTGGTCTCTGACCGCAAAATAAATACGCACAAACCCATTTTATTTGTGTATAACACAGGCCTAATTTCTGATATGAGGATCTGTTTGTTGAGAAAGTAACACAGTGAGCTCCAAAATGAAAACATTTGTATTTTATAAAAAAGCTGGAACCCAGCTCTTGTGGAAGGATCCAAATATTACCTACTATTTGTAAATCATGTCCTTTTGAGTTTGCCAGAACATTCAAGTTTGCTAGTTGTGGAGAAATTGATGGGTTGTTTGGATAGAATATTTGGGGTATGATATCATGTCTGATGATGAGCAACAGTGCACTTCACAGTGATAACTCACATTGTCTATTGCTGGAGCTACGTGCTGATGTCCTCAACTGCAGAGCCTTGGACTCTTAAACCTCTCTTGCCTACAAGCAATCAAAACAAGAAGAGGCCTCAGTTAATAGTCTTCGTCTTGCACAATGAATACATTTTGCCTAATTAATGATTCTTAATTCAGTTCTGTAGTTTCTTGTCACTTGTATTTGAAGAGTACTTTTAACTCAAAGGTCCCCATTGAATAAGGTAAGAATCCATAGTCAATACAGTTAAAAAGTAGATAAATAAATGAGTAAAAAGGAGAGAAGGGAAAGCTCCCCTTTATAGAAGATTACCAATCAATTGATATAGAATGAATGATGGAGTTAGAAAATCATCAATTGGTAACCATCACAGTAAAAGTTGATTAGGCAAGAGTCATCAACAGATACTAGATCTAGTGGTGGTGGAGGGAGTTTGAGGAACAGTATATTTACATGGTCTTAAATTAATTATTATTCTAGCCAAAAATGCATATGATCTGAGTCTAATCATAAGGAAACACTGGAGAAAACTAAATTGGGTGACATTCAATAAAATAACTTGGCCCGTACTCTGCAAAAATGTTAGTCATGAAAGACAAAGAAAGACTGGGGAGCCATTCCAGATTGAAGGAGGCTAAAAAGACACATGTGATCCCTGGTTAGGGAGTGGCACCCTTGCTATAAGGGACATTATAGGGACAATAGGAGAAATTGGAATTGAGCCTATAGATTAAAGTATTGTATCAATGTTATATTTCATAGATTTAATAATTGCACTTTTCTTATATAAGAGAATATCCTTCTTAGGAAACATAATACACTTAAGCATTAAGGGTTAAAGGGCCAAATAATTCAGAAAAAAATTAATGTGTAGATAGAATAATAAAGCAAATATGGCAAGGTGTTGAAAACTGGGGAATCTAGTTAAAGAGTGTACATGAGTCTTTGTACTATATTTGCAACTTGGTAAATGTGAATTATTTTCAAAATAAAACTTTTTTAAACTCAAAAGTACATTTACAAGATAAGAGTTACTAATAACTTAAATTATAGCCTTTTCTGAGAATTGAAACTCTCATTACTTCTAAATTTAAAAGTCCAAAAGTCAGAATTAGTTGTTATTACTATCATCAGCACATTTATTTAGCACTTAGTACATTCCAGGTATTGCATAAGTGCTCTAATACTTTATCTTATTTAATTCTCATAATAACCCTGTGATGATTTACTCCATTTTACAGATGCATTCACAGATGAGGAACTAAGATTTAGAGAGGTTAAGTAGTGACCCAAATCACTTGGCTAATTACTGGCAGAGTTGAGACTCAAACCCATATAGGACTTAACTCTACAAGCTCTTATGCTAAACTGGCTCCCTTCATACTTATAAGCATTGTCAATCTCCTGTAATTAAAGGCATTTGTGATAGTAAGACTAAGGGCCATGATTATAAAGTCATATGCTCATTTAGCCATTATCGTGCAGAGCTGCACCGTCCAATACTGTAGGTACTAGCTGTGTGTAGCTATTTAAATTTAAATTAACTAAAATCAGAGGACTTCCCTGGTGGTCCAGTAGGTAAGACTCCACACTCCCAATACAGGGGGCCCGGGTTACATTCCTGGTCGGGGTACTAGATCCCACATGCATGCCACAACTAAGAGTCCCCATGCCACCTAAAGATCCTGCATGCTGCCACTAAACATGCTGCAACGAAGATCCTGTGTGCCGCAACTAAGACCCAGCGCAGCCTAAATAAATAAATAAATAAATATTAAAAATTTTTTTAAATTAACTAAAATCAGAAATACAATTCCTTAAGCACACTAGTCATTTCGGAAGCTCGATAGCTATGAGAGGCTAGTGGCTACCACATTGGGCAGGTTATAGAGAGGTTATGAGCAAAGGCTTTGCCTACCCTGGTTTGAATCCAGGCAGAACCTGGGAAAAGTATTTAATTTCTCTAAGCCTGACTTTCCTCAGTTGTAATATGGGGATGATAATAGTCCCTACATCATGAGGTTGTTTTCTTGATTAAGTGAGATTACATGTAAAACATTTAGTATGGGACCTGGCACTGATAATTTCATAAACATTACCTACCATTTTTGTTGCTATTTATTATTAGTCATAGTAAAGAACACTTGGGAAGGATGTTGAATTTACATTTCTAATTATGAAATGTCTAGCTTGGCCGACCCCAGATTGAAAGGAGTTCCCATTTCTCTGGGCTGTAGGTCCAGATGAAAAGTGTGGGCCACATATATCATAGTTGTACTGATCACTTTCTGGATTCTTTCTTCAAACTGCCTCTCTGTGACTTTTAAGGGAAAGTATCTTACTCCTAGTTATTATTTATTTGCTTTAATTTTGTTTAATATCTGTAAGAACTGCTTCTTGGCCATCAGCTTAAGACGCACTAACAATGAACCACAGGAGACGGTTTTAGTAAACAATTGAACATCAACCCTATTTGGAGTTTATGCCATGTAAGGAGATTGTAGATCAAGTGATAAATCTCAAATTACCAACACAAGGGAGGCAGCACTGGGAGAAGTCAAGGATTTAAGTTGTGGGACACATGAACTCTGCCTTGCTGTCCAGCAGGCCTTCTTTAGGGAAAATGGTTTTCTCTCTCTGTGCATTCCCTCATGGCCTGGAAGAGATGGTGGAGCATCTGTTGTTCATTCAGGTTCTCAGATCGTTAGACGACAAGTGATACAAGTTCTCTCACAAGCTGGGCAGCTCTCCCTAATAGAGACTGTGCTGAAAGAAAGACGGCAAGGCCAGCTCTTCCCTTGGTCTCTGTAACTTGAAATGAATGACTTGACAGCCATTGCAGCAGAGTGATCTGGATAGAAAATCAGTGGTGTGTTTCACTTATCCATTTATTGTAGTTAAGAGTTGAAGGTTAGGGATAAGATAACTAAATTATTTTACATAAAGTGTTTCATCCAAACACTTCGGAAGGCCCATGGAATCTTTGGAAACTGAGGCTTAGCCATTTCCATCAGTGTTTTTTCCAAGGTTACCTGGAGAGCTTAAGGGAGCTGAGGAGAGAGGGTGGGTCCCCTGACTCTCAGTCGAAGATGTGTATGTCCTTGCTTCCTCCTTTATATATTGCTGAAGGATTTGCATTACTGTCCTAAAGCTGTCTTTGCTTTCTGTGTAGAGTTACAATACTTTAACAGTTATTTTAAAAATTTAAAAAAAATTTTTGGCTGTGCCGCGCAGCTTGTGGGATCTTAGTTCCCCAACCAGGGATTGAACCCGCATCCTCAGCAGTGAAAGCACACAGCCTTAACCACTGGACCACCAGGGAATTCCCAACAGTTATTATAATTATTTTTAAGTAGGGTTGTGAGAAAAGTTCTAGTAATGGCATCTACTCATCTATCAGGGTGAACCTTTTAAGTTGTCATGTCTGCATTATTATAACTGCCCAATTTAAAAAAGGAAACCTTTCATAATTAGTTAGCAGGACCTTGTGTTACTCAAAATGTCTCAGCCACCCACGAGGGTGACTGAAAACATGATATTTTAATACCGTCTGAAAAAGGTATCTGTTTTCTACTGTCAAATCTTTTTAGTCCTTCTCTTGATTCCACAGTGCAGGCAAGAGGGAGTGTGTCATGTAGGGAGAAAGTGGGATTGAGTTTCCTCTGCAAGTGCAGTTCCTTTATCTGGTTGTTCTGGTTACCCAGGAAATGGGAATGGATGAGAGTGGTTATCTCAGGCTGAGTGTGAAGTAGTGGATCTTTGAGTATGTCACACACACACACACACATACACAGGCGCGCATGCGCGCAGTGGAGTTCTCACAGCCTCATAGGTTTTCTTTTGCAGGGTGTAGGGATAGCCCAGAGAAAATTGGGTAGGTTAGAGTTATCCTTCAGAGCAATCAGAAATAAAAATAAGCCTACTCTCTCAGTCTGTCATGTTGAAACTACAAGTAAAACTCTCTTAGAAGGATCATCTAAGCTTATTTTTATTTATGCAATTATTTCTGCATCAAAGAAGAAGTATGGTAGCTCAACTGTGTAATAGACGTCTGAACTTTTAACTTGAGGTTGCTAAAAAAAGATTAGGAAGAGCCACAGTACCAGATTGTCTTTAAAAACATGCTACAATTTGAATAGACATTTCTCCAGAGAAAAAACACAAATGGCCAATAAACACATGAAAAGATGCTCAAAATCATTAGTCATTAGGAAAATGCAAATTTAAAACCACAATGAGAATCCACTTCACACCCACTAGGTGGCTATAATAAAAGAGGCAGATAAGAACAAGTGGTGTTGGGGATATAGGGAAATTGGAACTCTCATACATTGCTGGTGGGAAGGTAAAATGGTGCTTTGGAAGACAATTGGGCAAAATATATGTGCATAGAAAAACTTCTCCACAAATGTTCATAACAGCATTATTCATAATAATAAAAAAGTGCAAACAACCTAAATGTCCATCAACTGATGAACGGATAAAAAAGTGGTATATCCATACAATAGAATTTTATTTGGCCATTAAAAGGAATGAAGTATGATACATACCGAAACATGGACGGACCTTGAAAACATAAATAAAAGAAGCCAGATGCAAAAGGCCACATAGTGTATGATTCCATTTCCATTTCCAAAACAGGCAAATCCATAGAGATGGAAAGTAGATCAGTAGTTGGCAAAGGATAGTGGGAGGGGAAGATGGGAAATGACTACTAACGGTATGAAGTTTCTTTGGGCGGGGGCGGGGGGAGTGATAAAAATTTTGTGAAATTAGGTAGTGGTGATTATTACCACAATTGTGAATACACTAAAAACACTGAATTGTACAGTTTAAAAGGAGGAATATTATGATGTCTCAATAAAGTGAATTATAAGGATGAATTATAATATATAATCATGTTTATGTAGTTTATATAATAGAATTATAATAAGGTTGAATTATATCTCAATAAAGCTCTTAGAAAAAAAACTTGCTGCAGCATTCTTTTCAAAAGTGATGTTGTAAAATCAGTGAACCAAACTTTAAAATCATTTTACTTTATTCCATGATTTTTATTTAAAAAAATCTTGCTTTATTTGTATTACAAACCTAAGCACTCTCTCCTAAAAGGTCTACAGACTTAGAACCCTAGGACAAGCAGAAATTCTCTAGATGAGACCCTAATGCCTGGCTTCTAATAACATGAAATGTCTAATCCAGGGGCCTTTGCAGCCCTTTGACATGAGGCTTGTTGCTTTGCATGCTCGTGAGGGGGAAAATGTATTTTAAGATTAGGAAAGTCTCAAGAAATAAGCAGCAACTTCTTCCAGCCTCATTCACTGTTGGGATTACAGTACTATGATTTATTTTTCCCAGCCATTTATCAGTAAAATCAGGAAAGAAATGCATGTAAATGTGTGTGTGTTTGAATGAAGGTGGGGAGTCGAAGGGGATATTGGTCTTCGAGGTAGAGTTTCCAATATTTGGGGCATACTTATTCTAAAAAGTTATTCATTGTTTATCTGAAATTCAGATTTAACTAGGTGTCCTGATTTTATCTGGCAGTTCTACCTAGAGGTAACTCAGATTTTTGTTTCTAGTTAACACTCTGGCCTGGGTGTCAGGAGGCCCAAGTATTTATCTTTGGTTCTGCCACTAACCAGTTATATACATCAATCACCGGACAAAATCTCTAAAATGAGGAGGTGGTACTAGTCAGTCTCTGAAGTTCCTCCCAGCTTTCAAACTCTCATTCTTTGATAGTACAACTGCTACATATTATATCCCAGTTTAACTGGAAACAGAAAATGGTAATCTGAACATTGCCTCTTCAGCAAATCCAAGTAAATATCAGAGTAGGGCAATTGAAATAAATGAGAGAAACCAAATGCTATGCTCTTGGCTTTGGATTAAAAACAAATAAAAATTTAACCCTGATGAAAAATGTAGATTAATACCAGGAACATGCTTAATATTTAAAACCTTGTTTTGTGTTTTTGAGTGGGGTGGGTGGGTGAAGAAGCTGAGGTTGCCAAAATCGGTTTATTCCTTTCACTTAAACTTGGGGGGGAAAAGGTCCAAATATGTTGGGGCTCTGCCACCAAACCACAGGCAGTTCTCTGGTCTGCACTGCAGTTTGGATGACTAACAAGGCTCAGTGAAAAACAAGTGCTATTTGTTTTCCTGTGCCCAGTATTTAACTGGAAATCAGAAGGCGAAATTTCCAATCAGTTGTTAAATAGCCCCAGATGTGTGCTTAGCGCTGCTCTAGGAAGGGACATGCACGGCCTGTACCACAGCGCATGTTCAGAAATTCCTTTTCTGAATCCAAGTGATGTGTAACTGGACACGGAGCATCCAAAAATGCCCTCTGAATAACTCAGACATTCAAGTTTGCTTGTGGAGGAGGGAACTTTTGAAAAATTTCTGTATTCTCTACTGTGTTGCATTTAAAAACCTGGAAATGATTTTTTTTTTTTTCCTTTTCGAACTTCCTCCTTTCTCTTGTTTGGCAGTTCTCCCCATGTTTAGAAAAACATGACATTAGCATACCTGATATGACGGTTTCTGTATCTACTTGTTCATTCGTCCAACACCCAGTTTTCAGTGCCTGCTGGGAACTGTGCTAAGTGTGGAGGCTCCAGAGAGAAATGGGGTGGATTGCCCTGCCCTCAAGGAGCTTCCCGTGATGTGGGAGAGATGGTTACGAGACTAGGAAGTACCACCGTTGGATCCTGAAAACTGGAGAAAATGAGAATCCTCTTATTCCAAGTGCAGTTAAGGCAGCTGCTTCTGTGAAACTGACCGGGGAGCAGCATGTGGTAGAGGGCTCAGGGTTGCAGACCCAAGCACGGCTTTTTGCTCAACCAGAAGTGTCACCCCTATATATAGGAGTCTGAATATACCATTTTGGATTTTCCAGTGAGGTCTTTCCCCACATAAATTCTCTCTTAAAGGCAGATTAAATAACTAAATGTTTCAAGATTGGTTCTTCCTTTTTCTTTTTTAAAAATATCTCTTGTGGAATGACTCACTGTGTCCTGTGGGATATTCCAAGTGGTTGTGTACCAGGCATTTTTGTTCCAGAGGCTGCTTATCTCTTGGTTTTGTGGCTTGTCCATAAGAGCCTTAATTATAAGGGGCTTGATCCTCTCATGAACTAGGGTCGGTCAACTACCATATTTCCTAGGAGTGAGTTTCTGGCCCTTTTGTGGTGAGAGAGCTCTTCCTAAATGTCACTGAGGTAATTAGAGCGTTGGAAAGAGTCCAGTTTGGGCTGGTAATCCTGGTCCAGAAAGAGTTTTTGAAAGACTTCCTAGGATTTATCCTAACTCGTTGTATTAAAGCTGATGAATGTTGTCAGTGAGTGGCCCCTTGGCCTTAGGAGGTTTGCCTGGGTGTATTCTTCCTGATCAAGACATCCTGTCCTGAAGGGTTCACGCAAGCATGGACTTTTCCTGCCTCTGCTGGACTTGCTTTGTCATGGCTCTCTGGCGGAAGGTTGATGTTTTTTTGTGTAGAGTCCCATGCTGCCCTTTAAGGCTTTACTGCTAAAGGCTGATCGGGTAATCTGATGAATCTGCCCTTCCCAAGCATTGGGCAATTGTATCAAATGTTACATCTCTAGTGCCCTTGGTTAATGTGATGGACAGCCTCCAGAGAGCTTTTTGGTAGAAAAAGCAAATGTTTTGTTAAGAGAGATTGCAGAATATTTTTTTCATGTCATGGGATGGGGGAAATCTGTCTCCTGGGAAATTCTGGTGAGACTGACTTGAAAGCTCATTGGCATTGCCTTGGTCCTCTCATAAATTGCAGACAGTGAGGCCCTTGGTAAGCGTTCCCCACAGGTAGCTGACATTCCTTGTCTCTGAAAATGACTGCAGGATGGCCTGACTCGTTCCTAGGGAGAGTCGTTGGGTTTATTTGAGGCAACCCAGTTCTGGCATTTCAGGCCTCCGTCATCCAGCTCTCTGGCTTGGGAGCAGATTTCTTCAGGGGAGGAAGAAGCCCCTTTAGTCTTCCTTATTTCTTTGTCCAGAGTGGAACTTATATCTCAGGATCTGCCTTTGCCCTTGATCCTTATACCCTGTCCCCAGATGGCCTAGGGTCTTTGTCGCAAACTTTTAATGCCCCTGGACCAAGGAGTCATCACTGGTTTGCTTCCTTCTGCCTTGTCCTTTTTGGGTGGTGAATGACATAGCTGCGATACTAGGAAGCAGGTTGTACCTGGAAGTCAGGGGCTTATCCATCTGCCATCTCTGGCAAAAGCCCACAGTGGCCACTGCCCATTTGATCTCTAATTTTCATAACAAGCCTATGAAGTAAGTACTCTTATTATCCTCATTTTAAGATGAGGAAACTGACACAATGAGAGGTTGAGTTAACTTGTGCATGGTCACACAGTGAGTGGTGGCTATAACCTGTGTAAAGTGCTTAGAATAGTGCCTGGCACAAAGTAAGTGCTCAATAAATATTAGCAAAAATAATAATAAAAAAATATATATATTTTTTAATGATGGGGATTAGTAGTTTGGACTAGACTCCCCCTACTTTCTCCCTTTACATCACATATCCCAGATTTTGACACTGGGATTGAATGAAGTTATACTTTGAATGGGAGTAATAGGTGAGGCAGGGATATTAGATATTTTTTTAATAAATTTATTTATTATTTATTTTTGGCTACATTGGGTCTTCGTTGCTGCATGCAGGCTTTCTCTAGTTGCGGCAAGTGGGGGCTACTCTCCGTTGTGGTGCACGGGCTTCTCATTGCAGTGGCTTCTCTTTTTGCAGAGCACAGGCTCTAGGCGTGCGGGCTTCAGCAGTTGCAGCATGCGGGCTCAGTAGTTGTGGCTCACGGGCTCTAGGGCGCAGGCTAAGTACTTGTGGCGCACAGGCTTAGTTGCTCTGCGTCATGTGGGATCTTCCCAGACCAGGGATCTAACCCGTGTCCCCTGCATCGGCAGGTGGATTCTTAACCACTGTGCCACCAGGGAAGTCCAGGATATTAGATTTTAATTACCCACTGTCATCTGGTCCAGGGCTCTCCTTTGCAGAGGAAGATACCTAGGATAAATGATTTTCCCCAAGACCTAGATGTGGGAGGTGGTCCTGACCACATGTGACTGTACATAATGACAGTATTCCTAGACACCATGTGAAGCTTCTGAAATAGCGCTGCAGTTGCTCTACCAATGGCTGGAAGTGAGCTATAGTGGCTGCTGCCTTAAAAGTAGCAAAGCATTCTAAAAGTGATTAAACCCCCCAGGTGTTTTGAGCCCCTCTTTCCCTGTTTCTTTTCCCCCTTTGCTTGGAGCCCTTGCCATTATCCCTCAGTCACAGATAGTGCAAGGAAGGTAGTTGGGTGACCCTTCTGAGGGACGTCATTCGGGTAAGGATTTAAAAACTGCTTCTTGGCTGCTTTCCCAGCAATATTGTGTTCCTGGGCTCCTCTGGTTGTCCTGTCTCTGGATCAGCTCCACCAGGATGCCCTGCTTTAATATCTGCATCTGTTCTTAGCCCTCTGGGGATCATTTCTTCATTGCTGTTAAATGTGTTCCGTTCAGCCGTCTCGGCTTTGGCATAGGAGATCACCGTAGTCGTCTTCAGAGACTGTGAAATGTAGACTGGAAAATGGGGGTGGGCACAAATACACGGCCTGCCTTTGGTTGAAAGCTAAGCTTAGGAAGTTCAAGAGGGCTCCAAACAGTTGTTTTGGGTTGGAGGCCCCACCTTCATCTTGCCCCCCAAGGAAATGTCCTTTAGAGCCCTTTTCCCCCAAAGTGTTCTTAGATCTGCGGTTTCTGGGCCAGAATATGCAGCTCCATTTCTCTTGGGGCCTACATCAGCCATTCACAGAAGCTGTCAGTCAGGGGTTATCCAGAAAAAGGGGACCAGCTGTGGGTATATACGGGGAGAGGTTTATTACAGGAAATCAGCTTATGACACTGTTGGGACAGGCAAGGTAAGTCAGAAACCTGTAGGGCCGGTAGTCAGGAAGGGCAGCCAGAACTATCCGGCAGGAGCCAAAGCTGCTGTCTCCAGGTGGGATTTCTTCTTCCTCAGGGAAGCCTCAGCTCTGCTCGTAAGGCCTTTCAACCGATTGATCAGGCCCACACGATTATCTAAGATAATCTCCCTTACTTAGAGCCACCTGATTGTGGACTTTAATTATATCTACAAAATACTTTCACAGCAACAACTAGATTAGTGTTTGATTGGAAAACTGGAGACTATAGCCAAGCCAAATTGACATATAAAACTGAACGTCACAGAAGCACTTGTATTTAAAATTTTTACAGCCTGATGGTCTCGTCATGCTAGATCTACTGTAGTCTCTATTCGATCATTTTCAGATTCTTTGGCAGTTTTTGTTGCTGTTGTTTACTATAGCAGATCTCTCTTCTTCCAGCCAAGCAATTTTTTGCTTCCATAACAGTCACTACGATTTTCTGTCTGCCCCTTCCATTCCCTTTCTCCTCCACTTTCACCAGCATAGCTCCTCCAGCTTCTGGGGAAGGTGGCGGGGAGAGAGAGAAGGAAACAACCTGACCGGGAGACTGTGCAAGAGGTAGAGAAGGCACAACCCGCTCCTCTGCCTTACCGCTTTCCCCTGTCACTCTTGTAAAAGCCTGGGTTTGTATTGCATAGTTTCTGGAGTCCTGCAGGCGCAGTTTGAATGTGCACTCATCCCTTGCTAAAATTATGTAATCTGGGGCTTTACCTAACCTCTCAGAAGAAACTCTGACAACAGTTTCTTCAGTTGTCAGATGTGAGGATTCAGAATCTGTGAAACATGCACTAAATGATCAGTAAGCGCCTGTGTGACTTTCTCTCCCAGTGTTCTATTAATCCAGGGTCCAGGGGCTCCTGTCTACCCTACTCTACTGATTTCTTGAGCTTAGTAGCAACTACTTCATGGAGGTGGAGTAGAAAGAGCTCTCAAGTGAGAAATGAGGTGTTTGGTTCTGTGGTCAATCCTGCTTTCTACCAACTCTGTGCCTCAGGCAGATTCTTTAGCTTCTTTGAGCCTCAGTTTCCTTGTCTGCAAAATTGAACTTAGATTGTCAGTCTTGATGAAGAGGAACTCTGTAAAGAGAATTCTAGGTACCTATTTGGAGCCAACTGTTTGTAAAATTCAGTTTGTGCCCTTGAACCTGGGTTGGCAGATTGGATGTAACTTAAAAGAAAAATAGAAGAAAGAATCCTTCTTAGGGATTTCCCAGAAGTACACTTGGAGGGCCACAATAGATTGAGGATCATGGCAAGTACTGGTAATGATGCCAACATTTTATTGTTTTTTCCTGAAAAACACCCTTTAGATGATAAATACACTTTAAATTTTGGGTCAAGCTCCTTCTAACATCATGCTGCATTGGAAGATGGGGAAGGATAAATTTAAGAGTCTCAAGAGATGATTTTGTAAGGTCATTGAGGATCCCTGTGTGGCCTGGGGCTCTACTTTGGAAAACTCTATATTATAAAGCAGCTTATGCTTCATTAATTTGGTAACCTGTGGGGACTGAGTTCATCTTTCAGATGCAGTGAGTTATTTTGCTTGTCTTTGTGTATATATGTATTTACATATACTATTGTTTTTGTAACATTTCCATGGGAGATTAGAGTATTGCTTTTGTACTGGCTCACGTTCAAGTTTGTGCGTGTTTCTATTTGGAGGGTAGCATCTCAGAGCTTTCCTCTTGGACATGTGTAAACATGTAGGGCATTAAGAACAGAAGGCACTTTAAATCCTTTATTCTTTATATTTCAACAGGAATAAAAATTAAAAGCAGAGAATGATCATCATGAATGTTTTGAGAAAAATTGTTGAATATATTTTAATTCATTTTATTGGACAGAGTAATATGGTTGTGGATACAAAATTAAAACATCCAAGAATTTTTAAATGGTTGCATGGATTTGTGTTTCTTGAGTGCACTACTGGCAGAGACCACAATCACATGGCTCATGAATATGTAGCTTTGCGAATTATGACTGTAGGTTCATGGGCATGGAAGTTATTATTTCTTTAAAACAAACTTTGAAAAAAACATTGAGTCATGATATATGGTTAGTAGAAAAACATGTTTCAGATCACATTTCATATCACGAGACTTTGGAGGAACTAGGCAAGCACAGTCCTCCCAGGAATTGGGGTAGGGAGAACGTGTGATTTTCCTCTTTCAGAATGTAGGGTTCCATCCTCATTTGGGAGGTAAATATTTCAAGACTGTTCCAGCACTTTATGTAAGTTTGTTTTTGCTGGACTTGATGCACAAAATACATCAAAGCATAATCTCCTCAATGCCTTTCTGTGTGGGCACTGTTACGAGTTCTCAGGCCAATCTGCATAGATCCTACTTATACATAAACCTAAACTCTAGAGAAATGCCTATTCTACTTTACCATAAGTCTTTTTTTCCCCTAGAATTGAACTAGCAAATTCTTGGCATGGCAGGTGTTTCTGAAATGCCCATGTGTTTTTCGTTGCTTTATTTGTTTTTCTTGTTTTGCTCTTCCTGTTCTCCTAAGCAGGCGTCTCCAGAAAGAGATGTGTCAGTGCAAGAGTCAAGAAAAAGGAATAGGAATAGTAAAGGTTGGGGGTAGGGCAGGACAGAAGAGGGAGAGGAGCTGATCCTGATTGTGCAAGTGTTGAACTTCCAGCAATGCCAAAGTCATGTAAATGTGCGAAGTTGCGTGTGCGAGTTAAAGCAGCCTCACGGAGCTGTAACCTGAATAGCAGGCGCTCACCCAAGCGATAACTCAGGCTCCAAATGGACCACAGCCCAGCTATTGGGTGTGCATGTGTGTGTGTGTGTGTGTGTGTGAAAGAGAGAGAGGGAGAGAGAGAGAGAGCTTGATTCCTGGAACAGATTTTCCTCTGAGATTTCAGCAAGCATTTCTTTATCATTGGGGAGCTATGGCTCCTCATTTCACAGGGCCCATTTCTATCTTTTTAGATATAGAAGAAGATGACTCCAAAAATGACTTGGCTTTACTCTCACCCTCTTAGCTTTTTTTTAACCAGTGCAGGGGAGAAAATTCTTGCTTGTTCTCCAAGCAATCCTATTCACGCTTTACAAAGATTGGAGTTTACATAATATTTTTATCTATGGCACAGAGCAGTGATCCTCAAGTATGCCTGCGAATCATGGGGTAGTGGGCAGAGGATTATAATGCAGTTGCCTGACCCTACATTCCCACCCCACCCTGGAACCTGCATTTTAACATACTTCTTTCTGTGATACACTGATCTGAGGATCCCACTTCGGGAAGCAGTGAGATTTCTTCTTAACACTGGTTTTACTACGTCTTCAAAATCTGGTGTGTATTTTACATTTATGACACAGGTCAATTTAACTAGCAACATTTCAAGCTCTCAATGGCCAGTGGCTACTGTACTGGACAGCCATAGAGCCAGGAGAGCCTGCCCTGAGCCCCTGGCAGACACATGATTGACCATGGCACTCATTCCCCTTTCTCCACTGCTCCTGAATATGACCTCAGAATTCTTCCCAGCACAGAACTTTAGGTAGCCACTGCCAATTAATGGGACCTCAGGATTCATACATTCATTTAATACTTATTGAGTGTCTTTTCTATACCCAACACTGCGCTTGGGATATGCCCATAAACAAAGCAGGCTAAAATCCCAGCCTCTGAAGGAGCTTACATTCTAGTGGGAGGAGATGGGCTATAAGCATAATATATAAGTAAATTACACGGTAGTTTAGAAGCTGGCTACATTATACTCTAATCTAGAAATAAGAACATGTAAAGCAGGTGTGAGGGAGTCACAGTGCTAGAGTGGGGGCTGCCGGGTGGTTGGATTGTAATTTTAAATAGGTTCCATCGAGAAGGTAACATGTGAGTAGACATGAAGGAGATGAGGGGAAACTTCAGAGGAAACTCAATTGCCACCCGTGCAATTACGTGCGGCCTGCGTTTTCATCTGGGAACGTGGACGAGGTGGGAGGAGGTGGGTAGGACTAGGTGAGGCCTTACAATATGGCATTATCCTCAGCAAAGATGCTCTCTCCCTCCTCACTGAAGACCACTTCAGCTTGGGGGAGGCCGCAGAGAGACTGTGAGGCAACCGCCAGGCCTCTGAGTCAGCTGATGTGCTGAGATAAGCGCTAAGACGAAGAGCCTCAGTTCCAGGAAAATGGTGTCTGCACCCATTAGCCGGCATTTGGTTCCCTTCACTGAGGCTTGGGAGATCAATCTTGAGGCTTCAGTGGGTCTGCTTAGGACTTTAAGAGTTAAAGCTTAAACGCAGGTGTGGAAACAAAAGGGCTGGTTGCCTCTTTTGCTTGTTTCTTGCTCTTTTGGACAAGGTTGTTGAATCTGATCCAGAAAAAATAATAAACTTGGCTCTTGTTGCCTAGCCGTAAGTTCTTGTAATAAAACTCCCAGCACTGGCAGAGAGAGTAATGTTCTGCTTTTTTAAAACGTCTGGTAGCATAACCAGAATGTAAAATACAAATGCTGTGCTTGGTTTCAGTAGGGAAGAGCAGTCGGGAGAAGGGGTGGCTCAGTGTGCATTTTGAAGCCTGGGGCTTGTTGGACAGTCAGGTGCTTCACGTTTGCCCCTTCAATGGATGCTTGCTAAGATTCAGGATTCTCAGAGCTCAGGGCTCTGTTTGTTCCCACAGGAAGATGTTTGTCATGTCAGGGAATGTCAGAGGACTGGGATTTAATTAGCAAGCAGGAGGAAAGTTTAGTGGATTCTGCGGGGAGACATGGAACTACTAAATGATTTAATAATTGGTTTTTAGGTGGAGCTATTAGATGAAAAATCAAATACTAGCTTTAAAGCCTGGCTGAAAGATCATTTCTGGGCAGTGAGGGAAGTAAGCGTTGTGAGAATGAAGAAATCATGGCATAGCCTTTCCTGTAAGTGACACCATTGAGCTTTCATTCAACAAGCAATTACTGAGTCCCTGCTTTGTGCCCAGCACCTTGCCAGGCCAGGAGATTCAGAACGAACTAGGCGCTCTCTTGGCCTTCAAGTGATTGTCAAGTGGGGTGGCAGGTTTGCTGGTAAATAACAGCAGTTCATGCGAGAGAAGGGCTGGGCTAGTGGTGTGCACAAGGCACGGAGGGTAGCTCCATCCCGAGGAAAGAAAGGGAGTCTGGGAGGTTTTACAGAGAAAGGGAAAACCTGTGGAGGACAAGGAACGGTTACCAGGCGAGCAAGAGGGGGTGAGCAAGCCAGGTGGGGAACAGGATGTAAAAAGACCCAGGAGATCTGAAGCAGCATGATGTGTTCTGCCATTGTGAGTGGTTCCATATGGCAAGTACTTGGGGGAGTGGTGGGAAGTGGGGCAGGCAGAGGCCCTCTCTGGTCATGTGCCAAGTCAGATGCTTAGATGCTATCCTGCCTCATCATGTGTTTACTTCGTAGAAAGATCTCCTTGGTGACAGTATGGGTGAGGGTTGGAGAGAGACAGGGTTGGCAGCTTGGACAGCAGGAGGTTACTGTAATGGTTGAGATACTAGGTTGGTTGAGACATAAGGGCCGGAAGTGTGGTGGTAGCAGCACAAGGACCTACAAATAAGGTGGAAGATGGGGGAGGGAATGAATTGCCTTGGAAAGTTTCTGCCACTTTATCCAAATATAAAACCCTTGCTCTTCAGGGAGATCAGCTCGGTGCTTTGTGGCCACCTAGAGGGATGGGATAGGGAGGGTGGGAGGGAGACGCAAGAGGGAGGAGATATGGAGATATATGTATATGTATAACTGATTCACTTTGTTATACAGCAGAAACTAACACACCATTGTAAAGCAATTATACTCCAATAAAGATGTTTAAAAAAAAACACAAAAAAACCCTTGCTCTTTAGCACTTTTTTAAAACAATTCCATGTTCAGTCATGTAGTTATTATCCTTGCAATAGTGATTGTAACCGCTTCTCCTATTAGAAAAATACTATTTTTCCTTCTATGTCTTGTTTTTTGTTATTCTCTTTATATCTCTGTTCTTCCACAAACTTTAACCCAAGCCGGACTCCGGTAAGGACAGACAGCACACCAGGAAGATTAGGCAGGGACTGGAGTGCTGACTGGTATAGGAGTGGTGATACTGACGTGTCATGTCTTTATTTCCAGAGGGCTTGTAACAGGTTCTAGCATGACGTCCTTACAGGCAATATGAGGATAATTCCGTTGGGTTCCTTTGTAGTTGGCGAACAACCTGGGCAAGTGCTGTTTAATGTGCTTGGGTCAGCGTGGGAGCGTGCCTGTAAGTCACAGACCTCAGCCTTGTCTGGTTCAGCTTCTCAGGGATTTAGATGAATGTGTAGCTGGCGCACACATGAAATTTAGAGATTTTTGACAGCGAACAGAATGAGGATGTGTATGTGGTCTTTACAGAGTTGAATTACGGGTCTAAAGAGTTTGATTTATATTACAGAAGCGCCGGTGTAAGGGAAGGATGTAAGGGAAGGTGTAAGGGAAGGAGTCTCAAGCTGATGAAATAAAGACCTGGGGCTTTAGGTATCGACGTGTCCACCTCCACCTCCACCTCCCTGGTGTGAGCTGCTGTTCTTTCTCCCCTGGATTATTCCAGAAGTCTACTACTGGTCTCCTGCTCCTTGTCTCCCTGCAGTCTAGACTGGCCCTATTAGCCAGAGTGATCCTGTTAAAACATCTGTTAGATGTTTTCATGAACTCTCAATGGTGGCCCATCTCACCCAGACTAAACACCACAGTCCTTAGCAACAGTCTGTAAGGTTCTGTTGGACCTACTGGTCTCCTCTGTGATCTCTGACCTCTCCTCCTACTCATCTGCCCCTCACCTCTGTGCTCCAGCCACACTGGCCTCCTTGCTGTCCCTTCCGCATGCGAGACCTGTACCCTCGCCGCTGCCTCCACCCGAGAACTCTTCCCCTGACATCCACGTGCCCGGCTCTTTCATCTCCTTCAGCTTTTCACCTGCTCAGTGACTTTCTCAGTTAGACTTGTCCCATCACGACACTTTATAGTGCCCCCTCCTCTTCTCTCAATTTATATCATTCCTTCACACTTATTAACATACATTTTAATTGTTTATATTTTGTTCCTCTGACTTCCTTACTAGACTGTAAGCTTCACAAAACAGGAAATTTTGTCTGTTGCCCTCTCTAGTATATCCCCAGCACCTAGAAAGGTGCCTGGCACTCAAGAAATATTTGTTGGATGTATGTTTAAAGCATAAATTAATGGTTATGAGATAATAGTAGGGTTCAGCTGATATAAAAGCTGATGTGATCTTGGGCCTCATGCAGTGTTCACATAGATACAGAAAGATATTTATCGTAAAGAATTGGCTCACGTGATTATGGAGGCTAGCAAGTTCAAGTTCTGCAGAGCCAATGTCCCGGTTTGAGTCCGAAGGGCAGCAGGCTGCTGTAGAGCCAGGAAGAGCTGATGCCCAGTTCAAATCCGTCAGCAGGAGAATCCTCTCTTACTCAGCCGAAGGGTCAGCCTTTTGTTCTATTTAGGCCTTCGACTGATTGGGTGAGGCCCACACCCATTAGGAAGGGCAGTGTGTTTTAGTTAGTCTACTGATCTAAATGTTAATCTCATCCAAAAACACCCTCACAGAAATGCTCACAATAATGT
Organism: Balaenoptera musculus; assembly: GCF_009873245.2. Taxonomy (NCBI): domain Eukaryota; kingdom Metazoa; phylum Chordata; class Mammalia; order Artiodactyla; family Balaenopteridae; genus Balaenoptera; species Balaenoptera musculus. The sequence continues at coordinate 80,619,381 of NC_045785.1, read as the reverse complement.
TTGACCAAGTATCTGGTACCCTGTAGCCCAGTCACCTTGACACCTAAAACTAACCTTCACAGTACTCTCATCAGACCACACCCAAAACCCTAGGTCTTGTTCCAGGCACCACATGCCAGAGACTATGCTGATGAAGCTCTGACAACCTTGGTGTCTGGGGAGGAGTTGGGGGGGGTTGGGACTGTTGGCCTGAAAAAGTGAAGTCGTGACTGGGGTTGAGTGATGTCTTCAAACATTTGAAGGCTTATCTCATGGAAGAAAGAGGAAGGAATTCTTTGGTCTGGAAGGCCCACCTCAGACAAGTGGACGGAGGGCAAATCTTACAGGTAGAATGTAGGAAGAGAACTCTTTTGCCTTGGGAGCTACCCAGGTCTTCTTTCTGGAAGGGTTCAGGCGGCGGCCAGCTGTAAGCAGGAGTCCGAAGTGTCCTGTTCTGGTCCTGTTCTGGTTTGATTTATATTACAGAAGCGCTGGTGTAAGGGAAGATTGTAAGGGAAGCTGTAAGGGAAGGAGTGCTGCTTCTCTGACCTTGGGTAGGCCTTTAGCCTACCCAAGAGGTTTCCTCCTCTCGGAGGTTTCCTCCTCTCTACCGTGGAAATCAGACTAGCCTACCTTACAGGTCATCCTGAGGATCAGGTGGAAATAACACCACCTTGTAAAACTCTTTGGGGGTTGGGGTCAGAGTGAGAGAACTGGTGGTCAGAAGGAGCGCCGACTAACCCCTTGCCGCGGCAGAAAATTTCCACCGACCCACAGTCAGGGACGCTTCTCTGCCCCTGGCAGCTTTGCTTTCTTCTCACTGGAATGCGCCTGAGGAGTGGCAGTTGACTCCTTTTCCAAATTCCTCAGCCCTGAGTGTATGATCTGTGCTGCTGCTGGCCCTGGGGGAGACGGACGCGCGAAGTGCACGGCGCACGGAGGGAGCTGCCCCTTTCGAGGAGTCAGCTACACGGTGGCGTCGCTTTTAATTACTTCAAGATACGTTCCCGAGTTGCTCCCCATTTCTACTCTTATTTACACTATGCATATTCTTGCCTCTGGAATGCACCAGGGTGATCTATCCCACCTTCCACTCTGAAGAAATGTACTCTCTGCATAACGTATTTAAAGCCCAAGTGTTTTATTTTATGGCTGTAACATGAATGAGAAAAAAAGAGCAGAACATCCAGGGATGCTTGCCTAAGCATTCAGAACTGTGCTGGCAGTGGGACAAAGGCCTTTGGGCTGTTGTGGGTTTTTTCGGTGACAGGCTTAATAAAAACGACTTTTTAGCACAAGTGCTTTTCAGTGAAAAGAAAATTTTACTACAGTGCTTAAGTCAGAAAATCAGATAAACATTGTTTGAAGTTCAGTGTTGATGAGGAGCTAAGCTTCAGAGGATTTATGCATAGGGTTGGCATGGTTCTTGTTGGCAGGTAGTTGGTTCAGGAGCTTTTTCTTATGCAGGTGATGTCAAAACAAGGTCAAAGCTAAATGGTCCCCACTGGTTTTGCTTATAACTGGCATTGGGACATGCAGCAAGTGTCATTACTACCCTTGGTAGCACTTCATGGTGCCTGATACATAGTAAGTGTACAGTAAATGGTGACTGTTGTCAGTGGTCAGAGTTTACGCTCAGCTTATTAATGATTAGTTCCGGATTTCCCAAGCCAATACAAACCAGAAAGGTTCTATTATTCTTTATTAAGTACTAAACGGCCCAATTTCTAGGATAGAAAGAGCTGTCAATTTGGGGATCCAATTTGGGGGTCCAGTAGATGTTCGAGTGGCAGTTAACGTTCGGTCAGTCCAAAGCGTAAACCAGGATTTCTCAGTCATGGCGCTACCGACATTTAAGATAATTATTTGTTATGGGGGCTGTCCTGTGCGCTGTAGGATGTTTAGCAGCGTCTCTGGCCTCTATTCACCAGATGCCAGTAGCTCCTCCTTCCCAGTTGTGATGATCAGAAATGTTTCCAGGCATTGCCAAATGTTCCCTGGGGGGCAGAATCACCCCTGGTTAAGAACCACTGGTGTAGAGGAAACTGTGAGATGCACGTCGGGCTTTTCAAACTGTGGATCACGCAGTACCCGTTAAGGCTAGGCTTCTCAACTGTGGCTGAACATTGGAATCACCCAGGGAGCTTTCAAAAATCCTGATGCCTGGCTCCCATCCCCAAGTTCTAATCCGGGATATGGCCTGGGCCTCAGGATATTTAGAAACTCTTCAGATGCTTCTAGTTTTCAGCCAAGAGGGCGACTACAGCATGAGTAGGTGATGGAATCAATTCGGTGAAGTGCTTCTTTGCTAGCATTTAAAAAGTATATGTACATATAGTTGAAGAGAAAATATTAATGCCTAGCATAATAGTTAGGGTAAGTACTATTTTGTATGTGTGTGGAGGCTGGAAACACTGCTGGCAAGGGTAGAACCCTAAGCAAAATCCCTGCCCTCAACCTGCTGTTAGTCTGGCTATAACCACTTCAGAAACTGCTTGCTTTTTGTTAATGATAGTTAATGTGAAAACATTTTTTATTGAGGTATAATTGACATATAGCATTATATTAGTTTCAGGTGTTCAACATAGTCTTCAATGTTTGTATATATTGTAAAATGGTCACCACAATAAGTCTAGTTAACATCTGTCACCATACGTACAGAATTTTTTTTCTTGTGGTGAGAACTTTTAAGATCTGTTGTCTTTAGCAACTTTCAAACATGCGATACGATGTTACTAACTATAGTCACTAAGCTGTACATTACATCCCCATGACTTATTTAGTTTATAAGTTGAAGCTTGTACCTTTTGACCCCTTCACCCATTTCACTCACCCCCTACCTCCCACCTCTGGCAACCACCAGTCTGCTCGCAGTATCTGTGAATTTGGTTTTTCGTTTTGTTTTTAGATTCCACATATAAATGAGATCATATGGCATTTGGCTTTGTCTGACTTACTTCACTTAGCATAATGCCCTTGAGGTCCATCCATGTTGTTGCAAATGGCAAGATTTTATTCTTTTTTATGGCTGAAAATATTCCATTGTGTATATATACCACATCTTTATTCATTCATCCATGGGCACTGAGGTTGTTTCCATATCTTGGCTGTTGTAAATAATGCTGCAGGGTGCATATATCTTTTCAAGTTAGTGTTTTCATTTTCTTCGGATAAATACTCAGAAGTGGAATTGCTGGATCGTATGGTAGTTCTGTTGTTAATGTGAAATTTAATACAAAACATTGAGAGTTCCGTGGCTTGGGAATTTTTGAGCCTTTCTGCTCACATTTTGAGGTTCCACCCTGACACTGATAAAATCAGTTATAAGTGCTAGCCAATAAAGATGACATGCATATTTTCACCAGCAGCTAAATTTAATTATAGTACAGCAACAAGATGATAATTTTCCCCCTTTGTTTGTGTTAATTATATATACCATGATATGCTAGGTCAGCAGTGGTCTAAATACATCCAGCAAAAATGTGGGACTTGCATAAATCATCCCAAAAGTTTTATGAGGAGCAGTCTAACAGCCTCTTGACTTCATTATCTATGGGAATTTGGGGGTCTTGCAAAATAAACTGTAATACACATTCATCTCACTGCGAGGAAGTAGTATCAAGTGGTAGAAGACTGGCCAGCCCTGGCCATTTTTTATCTCAGTGCTCAGCAGACATTAAACCAAAGGGACTCTTACTGTGTTCCTGTGGTGGTGACTGATGGCAGAGACTGCAACCGTGGAAGGCTCGGACGTCAAGTTCAGGTGCTAGCAGGCCTTTGGGATCACTTGCACTGATCCAGAAGCCCATTACAAGCCCATGAAAACACTCACCAAGCCTTCCTATTTAACTGGAAACTCATTACTTGAAAGGTTGGCCTTCAATTTAGGTATCTGGAAAATAGTGATGGTAAGTTTCATGATTCCTCACAATGCACTCTCTCATCACAAAGTTCTTTAAAAATTCAAAAGGACAACCTGCATTGTTTGTAGTTTTGTCTTTACCTGGAAGAAGGTAGGCTTGTGATTATTTCTTGAATCAGCTGCTGAAAAAAGATGATGTGCCTATGTAACAAAGGGAAGAGGTTGGATTGACAAATATCCATTAATTACCTGATTAGTTCTTTCTCTAATTATGATTCAGCTCTGGGTGACTGCACCACATTAAATATGCAATTCTGTTTCTTCTAGGTGTCTGAGCGTTCTGTGGTCCATTTTTCATCAGGAAACTTCTCCTTGTCAGCAGAAACAGAGGAAAGGAGCTTCCCGCATGGAAATGAGCATCTGTTAAATTGGGCCCGAAAGGAATACGGAGCAGTTACTTCATTCACTGAACTCAAGATAGCAAGAAACATTTATATTAAAGTGGGGGAAGGTAAATTTTATGTGGCTTCAATTACTGACTGATTTATGACAGTCAGTTTTTTTCTTTTCTGAGACGAGGTGGTTAGGGCAGGAATTATAGAATTACAGATTGTTGGAGCTGGCGGGGACCTGAGGGATCACGGGGGCCTGCTCCCCACCGCATGCCCTCCTTCCCTTTTTCCTTCTGAGGGAACAGACCTGGTAATGGGGAGAAGTGGGGAGTAGCCTGGTTGAGAGAGGAGATGGTTGTTGTGTAGAATTTAGAAGACACGCATGCACAGAAGTCAGAAGAAGTGAGTGCGGGCCGAGAAGCTGAGGTGTGGGAAAGGAGGGGATACCTGATGGAATGCAGGCAGAGTTAGCAGGATGGGTCAACAGTTAGAGCTTCGTCCCACCTATAATTCTGTAGACATTTGAAGCCAATGTCAGCGTTATGGCCTCGAGACATCAGTTATGTTTTGGACAATAGCAGAGGAAAAGTGTTTGAAAATATTTTTAATACTAATGCCTGTTACAAGGACAAATTATTGGAGAAAGGAACTGTTTAGCCTTGATAAGAAATTGCCCATTTTAATTTCCTTGCCTTGCAGAGGGATATAAATATCTGGTGACTCAACTTTGAAAGCATATTATTTCTTAAATAACTTTTTAATCGTTATTTTTAGTTGAGTATATTTGGAGCTCCCGAATAAGTTACTGGAAATAACAACTCTTGTGAATGGGTCCTTGTTACAGTCAGGTGACTGTGTGAAAATGGCATTTCAGGTCCTCAGGGTCCATCTGCTTTCTTTTGAAACCCACAGCAATTGTCACCTCTTCCACAGGCAGCGTGGCAGCACAAATGAATTATTGAATGCTAGTTCCTGGCCCTTTTTTGGATCTGGGATGTTTGATGTAGACGCAGGAAGAGGTGGACCCTGAAGTTGAGTGTGTGCTCTGCGCAGAGGCCCTATCAGGTGCCTTCACAGGCACCCCACTTAACCCTGCCAGTAATCCTAGGAGAAAACCGTTATTTCCACCATTTTGCAGAGGGGTTGGTGGAGGGTTAACCTAACTTGCTCATATCCACATTACTAGCAAGTGACAAAACTAGAACTCAAACTCAGGTTTCCTGACCTTTGAGTCTAATGCTTATTTCCTGATGCTGCATTTTAAGTCTTAGCCAAATGAGCATAACCTAAACGTGAAAGTAGGCTACCTGGATGGGAAGACTTGTTTAGTTGAGTAGAGGGAGGAAGAGTTTTAGATGAGAACTGGATTCAAAAAGTTGAAGTTTGTTACTAAACTCTCATGGTATTCAGGCAGCTAAGCATAGAGGTCAAGTCCCATTGGGACAAAACAAAAAGTCTCTTTTAATAAAGGTTCTAAGCCCTGACCAATAGTCTCTATTTCTGAAGCAGAATTCTGGTGCATATTGATTGAATATTGATTACCCCCCTGGAATTTGTTAGAATAAGAATATGTGTTATGGTAACATGTAGAATGTTGGGCTCCTTTCTCTTGACGGTGCATGAGCTTCTGTGTACAGGAGTGAGGGGTTCCATGACTTCCCCCAGGCTGCACGCTGGATCAGGGGAGAACTTTAAGGACCTGGTGTCCCACCCAGTAAAAACTGTTTAACTCCTTGGCAACACCTTTGGAGCCCCTGAAACTTGACTCCAGCCACCAGTTGGGTATAAGTCACTGGCCCATACCATGGAGAGGAGCAGCTGGGAGAGTGAGGGTCCTTGGTTAGGTTGGTGGACCACAAGGCGATGTTGTCTATCACCATGGATTGGACTCCGCTGAACAAACCTCATCCACTGGTTTCCCAGAACCTGACCTGTCTCTACCCAACTGAGTCGGGAATCCTAGGCCATGAGCCTCCTCTTGTTCTTTCCCCAGTGGTTCTCAAAGTGTGGTCCCCACCCCAGCAGCATCCTTATCACCTGGGAACTTATAGAAATGCTGGTTCTTGGGCCCACCCCAGACCAACTGAATTGAAAACCCTGGGGTCCAGCCATCTGTGTTTTAGCAAGCACTCTTGGTGATTCTGTTGCTTGCTAACGTTTGAGAACTACTGCTCTAACCTATATGCTTAGAGTGGAAGAACTGAGGGCTTTCGGTTCTTCTCCTAGCTGGTCTCATTACCTGTGAGGCTTCAAGCAACACTCTGATTTACCTACCACCGGAGCCTCAGTTTCCATAGCGGCAGCATGAGGTGTTTACATTACCTCCCAGGTTCTTAGAGTATATTATTCTAGCTCTCAAAGTGGTTTGTCAATCCTTTCCTAAAATACAAATAAGCATGTGACTTCCCCCCTCCCCCAAACTTGCCAGGTTTCTACCCGGGGATTCCCCTTTGTGGTTTCCTTTCTGCTTGGCAGTTGGTGTAAGTTTTGATGCCAGGCATGCGGAAGGTCATTTGGGGGGGGGAAAAAACCCACACACATGCATGCACGCACAACAAAAAGTGATCAGCTTATTCAGCTTAGTGACAATGGCAGCTGGGACTTAAGCCCTTAACTACATCAACTTTTAAACAATTAAACCTTTCCCGGTGGCTTTGGAGGGTCACAATGTGGGTGAGTTTTTTGTTATTTGTCTCAAATCTCACACCATTGTTAATTCAGGAAACGTATGCCATGTGCCTACTCTATATGTGCCAGATGCACCCCAGGCACACCTATGAACTGGGTATATGGGCCAGAGTCCCAGGAGGGTCCTAGTCTCTTGAGTTCCAGACTGACCTGTCCCTGGCCCATACATCCACCCTCTGATTCTTGATTAAGTTTCAGCCTTGCCACCCCAATATCGTCTTCTGTCCCGTGACCTGGGGGAGGCAGCCGCAGGGTGTGCGCCCCTCATCTGCTCATCTGGCAGAACCCTCAGCAGATGTGGAGGGGAGGCTGCTCCAGCGGCCTGAGTCTGCAGAGCCCTGGCCTCTTCTCTCTGAGGGGGTCTTTAGGGAAGAATACAGAATGCAGAGCCAACACTTTCTTGAAGCGAGCCTCCAAGCAGGGGCCTCGTGAACTCCTCTGGTCCCCTCTGTTCTAGGGGTGGCACTGGGGGTGCCATGGTGCACGGAGCCAGGATGCCACAATGTATGTTGTGAGCTTCAGTACAGGGGAGGTTGCACAGTTGGGCAGGCAGGGGAGGGCACTATCAACCCAATCTTGGGAACTCCCGGGCTGATTCCTCACTCCTAAGTGAGACTTGCATATGAATCTGAACCCTGGCGTGCTGTCCATTAAATGAAAAAGGCAGAAGTCTGTTTCATTAAAGTGCCAGGGCTCTGATTAATTACCCCTTCTGAAAAAAGCTTGCTACACCTAGAACTTCCTTGACATTGGTCCCAGCTGTCACACTGCCAGCAGTTTCAAGTTCTGTTTAAACATTTAAACCACTAAATGGAAATCCCATCAGCCATGGTGCTGTGTAAGCAGCATGTGCCGTTGGGGGAGTATCTTCAGACTGTTAGTAATTGCATCACTTTCCCTGGTGGAGGTGATGAACAGCCCTCAGCACAATGAGATAATGTTTATGAAAGCACCTTATAAACTGTAAAGTGCCATATAAACATTCGCTGTCTGTGTCAAGATTATGGGAAAGAGTAGAGGTCTGCCCTCACTGTTTCCCTCAAACTGTTACCTTCAGCTTTTAGAGTATAAATTGCTTTGAGGGATAAATATGAAGGAATGACTAATTCTACACCGTGCGCCAGAGAATTAGTTAGGTTGCTGGTTCTTCTATTAATTGAAATAGCAAATATCCAAAGAGGAGCATATTTGGGGATAGGATAGGTCATTGGATTCAGTGCTGAGTATGCTGACTAAAATATCTATTGGATTTTTAGGTGGGAGGTGCTTGGTAGGCAGATGACAATGCACGTCTGCAGCTCAGGAGTCATGATCTAGGTATAAGTTGAAGCCGTGGGAGTGATTGAGATCATCTAGGAAGAAAACGAAATAAAAAGAGAGTTGAGGAAGGAACTGAGATTCTTAGTCTTGGTTTATATCAGGATTAACTATGGAGCTTTTCAAAAAGAAAGCTTCCTAGGTCCCACCTAGATCTTCTGAATCAGACTCTCTGGGGTGGGGTCCAAACAGGTGGATTCCGATATGCACCAAAGATTGAGGACCACTGGTGTTTAAAGTATAGGCAGACGAGGAACTAGTGAGAGGCTGAAAGATAGGTCAGAGGAAATGGGTGAGGACAAAGCAGAATCAAAGAGAAGAGGAAAGGAGAGAATTTAGACCAAAAGAGGCCACTGAAGTTGGTCAGTAGGAGGCCACTGGTGACCATAGAGGAAGCATTTCAGGACACAAGCTTGTGATTTCCTGTGTCCTGCACTTGCCCAGTGTCACTGTTATCGTCTCTCCTTTGAGTCTGGTTACCAGGTAGTTCAATGTGTTTTTTTACTTTCAGATCAAGTGTTCCCTCCCACGTGCAACATAGGGAAGAATTTTCTCTCCCTCAATTACCTTGCCGAGTACCTTCAGCCCAAAGCTGCAGAAGGGTGTGTGATATCCAGCCAGCCCCGAGATAAGGAAGTACACATCATTGAGTTAATCACCCCCAACTCTAACCCCTACAGGTGAGTGAGTGTGAGTGTGAGTGTGTGTGTGTGTTGTGTGTGTTTTCTGAACTAAGAGATGAAAGACAAAGATCTGATATGACTTGATATGATTCCGACTTGAGACAGGGAGAGGCTTAGCCCTCCCTCGTGTGAGGGGGAAGGAGCCACTGATGTTTGGGTGAGATTCACAGAAGCTTTGAAGAAGGGAGTAAAGGTACCAGTGTCATATTTTATTTTCTGCATCTGTCTCTAGATCCCATATAGCCCAGATGAGTTCTGAAACCTGATTTGAACTTCTTGGTATAGTCGTCCATTGGTGTCTGTGGGAGGTTGGTTTCAGATCTCCCTCGGATACCAAAATCCATAGATGCTCAAGTCCTTTATATAAAATGGCGTAGTATTTGCATATAACCTACGCACATCCTCCTGTATACTTTAAATCATCTCTAGACTACTTATCATACCTAATACAATATGTAAATAGTTGTAAATACAATGTAAATAGTTGCCTGCACGTGGCAAATTCAAGTTTTACTTTCTGGAACTTCCTGGAATTTTTTTTTTCCCAGTATTTGCCATCCGTGGTTGGTTGAATCTTCCGATGTGGAACCTGCAGATACAGAGGGTGGACTGTACTAGTTATAGAACAGTCACTCTTACTCCATTATTATCTCCTTTGACTGAGGTTATCCCTGTTAAGAAAATTACAAAATGTACCTTGTTAACATAATTATTATTTTAACAATACTATGTGGGTTTTTTTAATACTATGTTTTTTAACAGATTTCTGTTTATAGTGTCCTCAGAGCACTTTTGCACTCATAACTGTTTAAAGCTGTGTGTGAATGTGTGTGTGTGTGTGTGTGTGTCAGAGGAGTGGCCCTTCATGGTGACACACCAAAGAGCCATTAGATACCACTTACCTCTCTCTCTCTCACCCCCAGCGTCCTGCCCCAGGACTGGAAATTTAACTCTATCAAGAATGATTATGGAATTTAAGAAAGAAAGAAAAGGGAGAAAGTAGGCCTTTCTCCCACTTTCACCTGCTTTCTCCCACTTTCTCTCACCTTTCTCCCACTTTCATGGGGACTAGTGAGTTAAAATGTAAATTGATATTATAGAAGGATTTCACAGTTAAAATTCTAATGAAACTTTGATTTCAAAAGTGAATAAACTACCAATCAGTTTTGGTAGGATTGGAAATGGAATTCTGTTCCATGTGAAGAATTTGTGGAAAATTAAAAGGGAATGGGAATAGAAGCAATCTGGCAAATGTGCTTAGATATTAAGCCTAAGGCTTCATTTGAGTACTGTATATCATTCATTTTACGGTTTACAAGTGTGTAAAAGCAAGATGGAAATAAAGACTTTCCCCTAAATCCAGAATGACAGAGATGTTATTGTTTGGTAAAAATTCTCTTTTATACTGGATTCTTAGAAGTTTGGATTGTGTTCATTAATTTTCCAGTAATCACTTGGTTGACCATCTGTTTTTTTATTTTAATAACTGTATATCCAGAAGTTTGGGAAAGTAAATGTAGATATGATTTTGTGACAAATGTTAATGGCATAAGCACACCTTATATAAGTCAAGAAATTCTCTAGCCTTTTGCCTCTTATTTTATTCTGAAGCTTCCTCACTGCTTTACTGCCTCCCTCTTCCATCCACCCTGTCATCTCACTCACCAAACTGCCGCCCACTACTGCTCTGAAGGATTTTGAGCACATAGCAGATTAGACTGTTACACATCAAAGGTGCTGGAGGCTGAAAAAGCAACAGTTCTGCTTCAAAAGTAAACTCTCCGGGTTTGTTCACGTCCATTTCAAACAGTGGCTGCCGCATCACACAGGGAGATCACAGGGAGATCAGCTCCGTGCTTTGTGTCCACCTAGAGGGGTGGGATAGGGAGGGTGGGAGGGAGACGCAAGAGGGAAGGTATATGGGGATCTATGTATACATATAGCTGATTCACTTTGTTATACAGCAGAAACTAACACACCACTGTAAAGCAATTATACTCCAATGAAGATGTTAAAAACAAACAAAAAAAGTGGCTGCATTAAGTAACCACCTTTTTTTTTTTTTTTAATAAAGAGAAAAAGTTTAGTGGCTAATTATCCACAGGCATATTTTTCTATTGTTATGTAAAACCATTTTGTTATGTGTGCACTAACAATCTGTTTTGCACATGTCATTTGCCTGGGATCGACTCCAGCTTTTTAATCAACTGGCCAGACACTGGAAACATGAAGACTTGGAAGAGGGGAAGATAGTTGCAACTTTCTGGCATTTGGGTCCTAACTCTGCCTTTGTTTTCCATTCACAGTGCTTTCCAGGTGGATATCATAATTGACATAAGACCTTCTCGAAAGGATCCTGAGGTGGTCAAAGATCTCATCCTGATCTTGAAGTGCAAAAAGTCTGTCAACTGGGTGATCAAATCTTTTGATATTAAGGGAAACCTGAAAGTTATCGTAAGTTAGTTAAGCGTTTCTTTGTTTTGATGAATGGTGATAATTTAAGCTGTGTTTGTATGTGTTATTTTTGTGAAGTTTCTCTCTGTTATTTTTCACTTTATAAAATAGGCTGCTCCTTGGCTTCTCCTGACAAGGGCGGGCGGGGTGGTAGTTAAAAACATGGTCTTTGGGGTCAGTACAGACCCAGATTTAAGTTCAGACTCTGCCATTTACCAACTGTGACCTTGGGCAAGTCCCTTACCCTCTCTGCACCCCACTTGCCTCATTTGTGAAATTCCTGAAACGTATTAGTGTGCTTTCCAGACTTAGTAAGTATAAAATAATGAACACAAGCCTTTCATGGCTGAGAGCCCTGTAGGGGCCTCAGTGTCATGGTCCTAAATATCACCTCTCACTTTGGGGTTGGATATTTAAGGAAGGTGTGGGAAATCAGCTGACTCCAGCCCATTTTTCTTTTTGAGATAAATACTTGGTATTGGCATGTCTTTTTGCTTGCTTCTAAGGGTAAAACACTGATAAAAGAATTATAACCATGGAGAGGTTAGTGAGATGATGCTGGAAAAGGATCCCCCAGCCTGTTCCCTAAGCATTATATTTCATGAAGAAAATATACTTAAGAAGTTTAGCTGGGTGGCATGACAGGCAAACAGTAGCTAGTTTCCTGAAAAGATGAATGTTGAAATTTGGTAAAATAAATCTTTTTCAAGTATTTAGGGAGATAACTATTTGACAGAATATTGGAGCAAATTATATTGAAAGTTAAAGAAGAATTGCCCCTCCTCATTTTTAAGAAGATAATTACCTCTTTAGCATCTCTTTTGTGAGCTCAAATTTTTGTGCATTGTCTTTTATAAAAACCGTGGCCAATTCCTCTTTCAGTACCTGCATTGAATCAACTGGAGTGGGTTTTACGTTTTCACTATTTTGGGAGAGGGATGCCTTTGGCGTTAGTATTATTCATTCATGGCACCTTCCGTGTGATAATGCAGTGACAGAGCCAACGGTCCCCTGGGCAGCGTCATGTACAAGTATTTGCCAGGGGCAGCAGGCAAAGCCATGAGCACACACATCATAATTTTAAAGTAATCATTTCTGGTTCCTGTGGGTTTTTTTATTTTTTTATTTTTTTTTAACTTTGAGAGGATCCCAATGAGCCATCATGTGTAATGGTGATACATTAATTTGGTATTGAGCACAAAGCCCAGCAGTGATTTTCTGAAGTCAGAGCTGTTTTGATTGCCTTCCCTGGCATGGCATGAGGGGTGTTGGTGACCAGGGGTGTCTGCAGCTTTGCTGCCTGGCACACCAACCAAATGTTTTTAATTTCAGAATAACAAAAACAGGAAAGGGAATCATGCTTTGAAAGGCAAAAACATACGGTACATTTTAATTCCCTGCTGGAGTGCTTGTGTAAATGTTCTTTTGGCCCTGACCCTTCAATGGCTCTTTCTCTCCCTGAGTACGTGTGCCTGGTCCATGGCAGTCCTGGAGTTCACTTTGAACGTCCCCACTTCTCATATGAATCAGAAAGGCTAGAAATGAGATTGCTCATCCCAGTGCAAGATCTGTTTATATTGCTCTCCTTGGCCGTACTCCTGTTCCAGGCCAATTTTGGACAATGCATGACAACATTGCTAAACAATTAGGTAATGTTTCATGATGTTCTTTTTTATTCTCCCAATCAGTTTCATGCTTTGTGATTTCTTAACTCCCGTCTCAGATGTGAATTCTGACTGTGCTGGGAGGAAAAGTTACCTGCTAATAAAAAGGTGGAGTGGAAAGAATCCTGGCTTTGGGGCCAGACAGGGCTGGATTCAAATCCCATTTCCAATTGCCATTACTCTCAGTTGATATTGGACAATCTCATTAAACTCTGGGTCTGTTTCCTTTCCTGTGAAATGGGTACGATGATAATACTCACCTTGAGAGTTCTTGTGAGGTTTAGCAGAATCCATTCATTCATTCAGCAAATATTTGTTAAGTGTGTCCTGGGTATTTCATCTAAAGCACTCAGCATACTGCCTGCACATGGTGAGTTCTCAGCTACATGTACTACTTAACTTCTGTGAGCCTCAGGTTCCCCTTCTCTAGAAAGGAATAGTAATGCCTAGTCCTTATATTTTGGAGGAGAATTAAATAACACATGTAAAGCTCTTAGCACAGTGCCTGCCGTAAAAAGGGGGGTTCATCTTCCTTCTATTAACAACTCTTTAAAAGTTTGTCTGTAGGAGCAATTAACAAAGTGAAGACAAAGACGAATGACTACTAAGAGAATTGTATGGAACTTGATGGGGTAAATTTAAAGAGCACGCAGACATAGAGAACGGACATGTGGACACCGGGCGGGGGGTGGGGTGGGGTGAACTGGGAGATTGGGATTGACGTATGTGCGTTGTCATGTGTAAAACAGATGCTAGTGGGAACCTGCTGTACAGCACAGGGAGCTCAGCTCGGTGCTCTGTGATGACCTAGATGGGTGGGATGGGGAGGGGGTGGGAGGGAGATCCAAGAGGGAGGGGATATATGTATACATGTAGCTGATTCACTTCGTTGTACAGCAGAAACTAACACAACATTGTAAAGCAACTATACCCCAATTAAAAAACCAAACCAAAACAAAACATAGGCGCGCGTGTGTGTGTGTGTGTGTGTGTGTCAGGAATGGGACCTGGGTAGAATGCACCCTCCAAAAGACAGGATGGTCCAAAGAGACACAAAGGGTTGTGTGCTGGGGCCAGATGGGACTACTAGAAGTGTCCACATTACATCGCCATGCCCAGCTCTGGCTTTTAATTCAGGGCCCTTATGGACCATGCATAATCACATTTTGGAAGAACCTCCAACACATAAAAGAATAGATGGAGATAACTTGTTAGGAATTTCCCGTTGTACTATTTCATATGGCCTCAGGGCTTCAAGTTTGGAAATAGTGAGTTTATTCTTAGAAAAGACATTTTTTAATCCCAGTGGGAATATGCACAACTCTCTGCCTAACCCTTCCCCCAGATGCCCCCTCCCAGACATCAGCAGTATTGATACAGGTGTGTTGGGTGGTGGGAGAGAGGGGAAGCCACTCAGACTCTACTTAGCTCATCGTCCTTTGTGAAGATACGAGTGGGAAATGGCGGTGGTATTTGAGACCTCCTTGAACACTCCCATAGGAAGTAGCTATACTGAGGCCTTGGAAAAGCCTGGGGACTCCCAGAAATACAGGATGAGGAATTCACTCATTGCCAGGAACCAACTTGCCTGCCATTGTCCCAAACCTTGCTGCTTTACAAATGCGTAGATAGATTTCTAGCCTTGTAAGTCCCGAGGTGTAATCAGTATGAGTTGTACTGACAGCTACTTAGAGTTAATGTGGAAAGGTGTAAACAAGTCATTCCATATTGTTACAAAAAGGATAGGTGGCAGTTATGATGATAGTATTCTGGAAATACAGTATTTTCTCAGCTGTCCAACAACATGAAAGACTAGTGCAGATGAGGCCAAGCAGTATTGTTTAGGCCAATGTTGCAACTCCAGCCAGTCAAAACAACAGGCTGCCTTGAAAGGCTGGAAGAAGCTGTGCTGAAGAAAATGCTATTGACTCAGTGAATAAGAAGTTTGAAGAACAAATTGGATCCTTCTTTACTTCATTTTAGTTTCCTTCTTTCCTTCCTTCCTCCCTCTCTCCCTTCGTTTCTTCTTTCCCTTTCCCTAAGGAATTTTCTCTGAATCCCAGTAAGAATAGAATAATCCAAACCTGTGAAACTGAGGGGTTTTTTTTGCAAATGGCTACAGAACTTGGTTAAAGCTCTCTCTGGTCCCTTTGCATGCATCATTGTGACTGGCCAGTCTGGCAGTTTTTCCTCAGATAAGCACTTTGGGTAGTAGAAAAATATACTGGGTGAGATCCTTTAAGCTTTGAATTGAAAATGTGTGTCCTCAGCCAATATCTCACAACCAGAGAGGCCAAGAGAACTTAGAGGCTGTGAATCTTCTATGGTTTTACAGTGGGAAAGGATTAATATTTAGTCATGTTAAGGGCAAACAGAATGGGAAACAAATGGGGAATTCAGGAAAAATGCTGCATGTATGCAGAAGAAAATAATTGGGCATGGAAATTAAAGTGATTTTTATATGGCATGAGATGGCATTATCTGCTTGCTGGAAGGGCCTTCCAGCCCTGTTGGAGCAGTTGTTGAAAATGTGGTGACTTCCCTTTGGGGTGGCCCTTGCAGCATTCAGCTCCCTCACCATCTGAGAAGATCACTGCTGTAGGATCAGAAGGTGATGTGAAATTTACCTTCCATGTCCTTGTTACTCAGAGTCCTTTTATATCCTTTCCTGGAAAGATTTCTGTCATTCAGTTTTAAGTTTGTAACTGATTACCAAGTGAAAGTTAATTTTAACAGTTACTTGTACTGCCGGATAAAAATATTGGTACTATATACAATGGAATATTACTCAGCCATAAAAAGAAATGAAATTGAGTTATTTGTAGTGAGATGGACGGACCTAGAGTCTGTCATACAGAGTGAAGTAAGTCAGAAAGAGAAAAACAAATACCGTATGCTAACACATATATATGGAATCTAAAAAAAAAAAAAAATGGTTATGAAGAACCTAGGGACAGGACAGGAATAAAGACACAGATGTAGAGAATGGACTTGAGGACACGGGGTGGGGAGAAGGGTAAGCTGGGGCGAAGTGAGAGAGTGGCATGGACATATATATACTACCAAATGTAAAATAGATAGCTAGTGGGAAGCAGCCGCATAGCACAGGGAGATCAGCTCGGTGTTTTGTGACCACCTACAGGGGTGGGATAGGGAGGGTGGGAGGGAGACGCAAGAGGGAGGAGATATGGGGATACATGTATATGTATAGGTGATTCACTTTGTTATAAAGCAGAAACTAACACACCATTGTGAAGCAATTATACTCCAATAAAGATGTTTAAAATATGTGTGTGTGTATATATATATATATAGGTACTTAGAGGGATGGTAACTTAATTAATATTTTAAACCATAAAATCTAAGCATATTCTGTTAATAGAATTGGCAAATGTATACAGTTACAGGATTCCTAAATTGATCATAAATTATAAATGAAATATGAACATTGACTGTTTCACTGTATGGAATTCAGTAGTTTACAAAGGTGGGATAGTCTCCACAGTGAAGTAACTAAGTTGTGCCTTCTTTCATTTAACTCTAGGGTATAGGATTTGGGGGAAATATAACATGCACACCTGTATACTTTATATATAATTTTAAATAAAAATAAGGAAAAGTTTGGTATCATATTTGGTGTGTGTTAATAATTTAAACATTAACTCTGTAGTGACATACCAGGTATGCTTATGATAATTAGTTTATCAACCAATGACAAAAATGATTATGCCATTTGTATCAACATAAGCAACCCAAATGGTATAACCAGTCAGCATGAGTAGATGTTTCTTAGTCTGCTGTTACAGATTTTCACATCAGTATTCTCAGACCAAGGAAAGTAGGAATCAAAAGAGTAAATATTCCTTTCATACACAATAATCTATTTGTTTCAGATATTAAGGCACTGTTTAATTTCATACACTCATGAGTGAAATTTTACTATTATCTTCAGGCTCCTAACAGTATTGGCTTTGGGAAAGAAAGTGAAAGATCCATGATAATGACCAAATCAATAAGAGATGACATTCCTTCAACCCAAGAGAGTCTGGTCAAGTGGGCTTTGGACAATGGCTGTAGTCCAGTAACATCATACACAGTGGCTCCTGTGGCTAATAGATTTCATCTTCGGCTTGAAAACAATGGTAAGTGTGATTTTCTTTTTTTTGTATAAAAAATATCCCCCAAATGAGTTTTCCAATGAGGAACTCTCATTTCAGCGTATATGGTGCTGTTTTTCTGTTGCAAATTTTAATGATTCATTCACTACTTTTCACTATAAAGCTTAAAGTTATATAGAATTGTGGTAGATTATTTTGGGGAAATTATCTTTAATATAGATTTTTTTGTAACAGAGTTGATTGCGTGTTGGAAAACTTAGTTATAGATCACTTTCGCTGTGCTTATATTAAGGATAAATTATCCTGGGTTCTTTTCTCAGAGGTGCCTAATGATCACTTTTGGCTGAGATACAGAGGAGTTGGGCCTGCAGGAGAGAAGTCTTAGTTCAGGCTGGATCTTATAGGAAAATAGTCATGAGCACTCATTCTTTCTCATACTCATCCAGAGGGAATGCAGGAGTTATTATCCCACTTTGATGGAGGAGAAAGCAGAGGCTTAACAAGTTCTTAAGGTTCTCCAGAATCTGATCGATAGTAAGACTTGAAACCCAGGTTTTCTGATCCCCAGACCTCTTGCTCACCACACAGTACCACTACTGAGTGCAGTGCCAGTAGAATGAAGGTTAGGAGTACAGGTTCAAGTCCCAGCCCTGCCATTTGTTCACTGTTTGGAAGTTGCTTAACCTCTGAGCCTCAGATTCCTTCTCAGTCATATGAGGGAAACAATTGGCCCACCTCGAAGGGTGATTGTGAAGGGGTATTTTTAATCAAAGTACAAATTAAAAACCTCCAAACCTCTGACTCCTTTTGGACCCATACAACTGTGCCATGCTTTTCAAAAAAATAGTATCGAAGGAGAGCCAACATCCACTGTCATCCTTATTCCCAACTCCCACTGAGATGGATTGACCTCAAGCATACGTCAGTTGGCTTTGGATGGGGAAAAATTTTTTTTCTTTAAATTGTTGAAAATATGACAGAATAATGAGTATGGATTGTATGGAAATATGTCTCTCCCTTTGAAGGAATAACTGTGCCTAAGCAGCTTTTTCTTTCTTCCTTTGGGACTAGGTTCTAAAAGGCCAGGGTACCCAGATACGTGTTAGAATTTAGCACTCAAAAAGGAGGTAGCAGGGCTTCCCAGGTGGCGCAGTGGTTGAGAATCTGCCTGCCAATGCAGGGGACATGGGTTCGAGCCCTGGTCTGGGAAGATCCCACATGCCGCGGAGCGGCTAGGCCCGTGAGCCACAACTACTGAGCCTGCGCATCTAGAGCCTGTGCTCCGCAGCCAGAGAGGCCGCGATAGTGAGAGGCCCGCGCACCGCGATGAAGAGTGGCCCCCACTTGCCGCAACTAGAGAAAGCCCTCGCATAGCAACGAAGACCCAACACAGCAAAAATAAATAAATAAATAAATAAAAAATTTAAAAAAAAAAGTGCTCCTTTAAAAAAAAAAAAAAAAAGGAGGTAGCAAATCATTTCAAACTACCAATACTGTTTCAAGAAATCTTTAGAGAAACTGTTCTAAAGAATCTCTAGATTCAAGGAAAGTATTTCATTGGCATTCGAATGGAATAATATTGTCCCACATAACTTATTCAAATAGTAGATTTGTATAGATTGAAGGGCCTTAGAAATCATCTAATCCAGTGGTTCTTAATCTTGGCTCCACATTGGAATCACATGGGGAGCTTTAAAACATAATGATTTAAAGAGAGTTCAGTTTTTAATTGGCCTGGGATGCAGCCTGAGCATAGGGATTTTCTTTTTTAAGCTCCCAGAGTGATTTTAATGTGCAGCCAAAGTTGAGAACCACTGATCTAATCCAACCTCTTAATTTTAAAAATTGGGAAACTGAGGCACAGAGAGGTAGGCCACTTACCCAAAGCCATTCAACCAGTTAGAAAGAACATCAGCACTAGAATTCAGGCTTCCAGACTCCTCATCTCTTTTATACATTGCTTGTTAAGAGTAATTTTACACATGCCCATTCTTTGCTAATTTCTCCTGTTCTTGCCTCTAATGATACGACTGTGGCCTGGTATCAAACACTGATGATGTTTTGCCTTCTTCTCTTACCAGCAGAGGAGATGAGAGATGAGGAAGTCCATACCATCCCTCCTGAGCTACGGATCCTGCTGGACCCTGGCACCCTGCCTGCCCTGGACAACCCACCCATCCGGGGAAGGGGAGGCCGAAATGGAGGTTTCCCCTTTCCCTTCCCCGATATCTCCAGGACAGGCTGGAAGGAAGGGGAAGAAGATGGGATCCCTCGGCCAAAGGACCCTGTCATCCCCAGCATACAACTGTTTCCTGGTCCCAGAGAGGCCGAGGAGGTGCAGGGGAGGATGGATGTTGCCCTGTCAGTCAAATGTGACAATGAAAAGATGACTGTGGCTATAGAAAAAGATTCGTTTCAGGTGGGTGCCGTTTCTTAAAGGAGAGAAGGGAAGGCTACCTCCCTCCCCATCTTGCCTCAGCCTGTGTTAGTTATTTCCAGCTCTTTCACTTTTGAACTCCAGAGATTTGATACTGTTTTCTCAGTTGGATGGGCTCACTTCCCCTTGGCTGTGATTCTCACCCGGTTCCTGTTGTTCTCAGTGAGGGGGGTTCCAGATCCTTGTGTGTCAATATTTTGCTGTTGAATTTCCAAGGCCAACAAACACAATTCTGAGGCTGTTGAGAGATGGTAGGCTGAAAGGAGGTAAGGGGGGAGGGGAAGTGCAGGCCTCCAGCAACTTGGAAGACCAGGCAAAATGTGTTAACTGCATGCTGTAGAATGGCCTGTGAGCCCCCCTTTATGTCTTCAGTCGTTGTTGTTTCAGGCCAGCGGCTACTCTGGGATGGAGCTCACCCTGTTGGATCCCACATGCAAGGCCAAGATGAATGGCACCCACTTCATTTTGGAGTCTCCCCTGAATGGCTGTGGGACTCGGCACCGGCGATCAGCCCCTTATGGTGTGGTTTACTACAACTCCGTGAGTGTTCTCCAGGACAAAGCTTTCCCTTTGCCAGAGCCTTGCTGGGTGTTGTTACCTTAAAATTAGTCTTAAGACTTCTAGGAAAGTGAGGAGGGTCTGAGCAAAGCCAAGTGTCAGTTCTCAACAAAATGGGATGTAGTATGACCCTGAACTCTTTTATTTGTTTTGTTGGTGAGTCTGTGGGAGTTGGGAGGCCCTGTTTTCTCGGCTGGAGCATTTGTGGTGATCTTTCCCACCCTTCCTTCCATCTCCTCTTGGCAGTGTTTCACTGGCAAGGTGATTATGACTTTTCCCGGCTAAGCTGCAGGCTCGGATGGCCTGGTCCACATAAGGATAAAATCCAACCCCTTGGGCTATGAGTGAGCGCCTCTATACAACTGAGCTAACCAGATCCGTGGTCTCTCTGGCCTCATCTGAGTCTTGTCTAGAAGTAGGAGAACTTCTCCCTCCCTCATGAACAAAAGAACCAAAAGAGAGAAGTCTGAAAAGGTCCTTCAAGAAAGTGTTAAATCTCTCTCCATCTCTAAGAAAGACCCTAAATTGAAGAAAATCTTCTATTTTTGAAGTTACCCAGAGAGAGATTCCACAGATTCTCTTGGATCACAGAATCCATTGCAATAGCTACCCTTCACTTTCCAGACATGATTCTTGTCAGAATCTTGTCAGAACAGATTCATCTAAATCTGTTCTTGTAGAGATGGACGCTTAACAGTGAAAGTTAAAAGAATTTGAACATGAAATTTCAAAAGGACTTTAAAGTGATAAGTTTGCAATTTGAGTTGTACTTTTGCTGGTAGAAATAGGGCTCAAAGATCCCTGTGTCCAGCTTTGACATGGTGTGTGTGTCTGCACTCAGCGCCTACCCCAGCTTTGGCTTGGCACGGGGAGGCCCCGACTGCTCTGTTTATTCCACTGCCAGTCAACAGATGGGCTCAACCTAGCCAGAGAAGAGACTGGCTCTCTGGTCAGTGTGGCTCATGTGGAGACTGACTCTCCTGTGAGCCAAGGTTATTGTTCCTCAGACAATCTGAGAATGTTTGAGCTGGAAAGAGCCCTAAGCTGATCTCATTCAACGTCCTCATTTCACAGGTGAGGAAATGGAACTCCAGGGAGTTAAGAGACTTGCTTGGATTTGAGAGACTAGTTAACAGTAGAGCCAGGACTGAATCCAGCTTCCTGACCTCTCCTCATCCACTAATCTTCCCCCAACTCTAGGTAGCGGCAGTTACTCTCCCTTTGTTACTGAAATCTTTTATTAACCTTTGACTTTTATGATGAACCCTCTTCTGCCAATTCCAACTCTAGTTTTCTTGCAGTTATCCAGTTTTTCCAGATGTAATGAATGTCATATATTACTGGTATACTTGATTTTGGAATTTTAAACTTTTGTCTAAATTAATGCCAATAAGAGACCATGGTAATCAGTCTGTTAAGTAAAAAAAAAGTGCCACCTGCCTCAGGAGAGAAGCGTATATTCATTCTTTTTTTCTTTTTTTTTTTTTAAATTATGATAGGGTAAGTCATAACCTAACTTGCTTCAGTTGCATCAGTACTTTCTTTTGAGGGCCTGGTAAAGAATAGAGAGGCAGCTTTCCTTCATTCCCTTCCCATTCACCTCTTCAGTGGCTATTTTAACTATTTCTTCCAGTTATAATTGTTTGTAGTAATTTTGAGACTTAAAATGTATTTTTGGTTTGCAACCTATTAAAAATCTAAGGATGTGGAGTGAAAAATCAAACAAAAAGTATAGCTATCCTATATATGCAAAGAAATTAGGAGTTAATTTATGGAGTCCTGGTCCTTGGGCGAATTTTTTCATCTTATCTGGAGCTAACCTAGGAATAATCATTTCAACCAGTGTTAGGTTGTCATGGCATAAAACATGATGTTCTTTCCTGCATCTATACACCATACAAAAGATATATTGGGGGACTTCCCTGTGGCACAGTGGTTAAGAATCCACCTGCCAATGCAGGGGACATGGGTTCGAGCCCTGGTCAGGGAAGAGACCACATGCCGCAGAGCAACTAAGCCTGTGCACCACAACTACTGAGCCTGCACTCTAGAGCCTGTGAGCCACAACTACTGAGCCTATGCGCCACAACTACTGAAGCCCGCATGCCTATAGAGCCCTTGCTCGCCACAACTAGAGAAAGCCCGCGTGTAGCAACGAAGACCCAATGGAGCCAAAAATAAATAAATAAATTTATTTTTTAAAAGAAAAGATGTACTGGGGAGATGGAGGAGTGCAGGAGTAAAAGTGAGGAGAGAATGGCTCAATAGTAAACATCAGGTCCTTTGCTTCTAACTCAAACCGAACTTGATCAAATCTTGACAGATACAAATTACAGGAGCTCCTTGGATTAGCCAAATCAGTATTTTTTAGAGTTTTCCATATAAAGGTTCCTAAGGAGAACCCCTTCCCACCCCCCACAGTATAGGGGGGCCTATTGACAACCCCATCCAATCCCATTTCAGTGTCTGGTGTTTTCCCACTGTTTGAAATAATTTATATTTTGTCACAGGGGAAAATACATATTTTACTGTAAATCTTAATTTGAACGTGCATTGGGCTTCTTCTTTTTCGTCTCTTTGAGGATGAAGTCCTAAAAATACTTGAAGTTTTTTTTTTTTTTTTTTAAGTCAGATTTTCAGTTTGCCTCTGAATTATTACATGGGTGTTTGTATGAGGTAGAACCAAAGGCATGTGATTTGGTGTTTTTATAACATTGTGCTTTCCTTGCCTTTTAGATTGTAATACAGGTTCCACCCCCTGGGGATAGTAGTGGCTGGCCAGATGGTTATGAAGATTTGGAGTCAGGTGATAATGGATTTCCGGGAGATACGGATGAAGGAGATACTTCCTTCTTCAGCCGACCTGAAATTGTGGTGGTATGTGTTTATTTGTAGTAGGAAGTTTGTAGAGACCGGTGTCTTTTTGGTCAGCTTTAGTCAGGGACTACTGGAAAATAGAATCAGATGTTACAGGCTAAAGTTCATAAAGCTACAAGCTTCATTTGACTGTGATTTATCTCCATCTGTGTGTGTGTGGTTTTTTTTTTTTTCCAGTTTAATTGTAGCCTGCGGCAGGTGGGGAATCCCAGTAGCTTCCAGGACCCACCCAACAGAAATGTCACCTTCAACATGGAGCTGTACAACACTGACCTCTTTCTGGTGCCCTCCCAAGGGGTCTTCTCTGTGGCAGAGAACGGACATGTTTTTGTTGAGGTGAGACCCAAATGTTAGCCTTGGGCTGTTAGGTTGAAGCAGATTCATAGTAGCTCCTGAGCATGAGTGAAAGCAGCTGGGGCAGACCTCTTCCTGCCCTTCCTCACCGCTTTGACCAGCTCTGCGTGAGGGTGTGGCTTAGAAAACGCTCCCACATCGATTTCTGACCAAAGCAGGAAATTTCAGGATTCACTACGTTCATTCTAAACGGAGAGAGTATTTTGTAGATGAATGGATAAATGTTTAAATAAAAATCGGCACTGTGAATTCTAATAAAGCCCTGTCCTTACTTTGTCCTTAGCATTTTTGCTAAGGACAGTTGTTCAGTAGCTGCAATATCAGAATTAACCAAGGAATATTTCAAACCACCTCAGAGACTACTATCTTTTAAACTGTGGATACTTTTGAGTGAAATACTGTGTGTTACTGTATCTCATGAAAATTGCTTTTTCTAGATCATCATCGAAATGTATCTATAAATTCATTAAAACTATTTCCTATATATAACAGTAATAACCACACGTAACATAAATCTTTGGAATGACTACAAAAATATTAGGTAGTGATGGTAATAATGAAATAACAACAGCTAACATTTATTGCAGATTTATTTTGTGCCAAGCTCAGTTATAAGTATTGTAGTATTTTACTCTTCGAAGCAATTCTGTGAGACAGGACTATTAATATCCCCATTTTGTAGATGAGGCATTTGAGGCACAAACTTGTCTAAGGTCACACAGTTAGTACCTACTAGAGTTCAGAGTCAGAGTTCATGCTCAGACCATCTGGCTCCAGAGCCCACACTGTTATCCACTGGATGCTATCGTTTATCCTCAAAGTACCATTTGAAAGGGAGAGAAAATGTAACCTCTTAGCAGTGCAAATATCCAAGTTCACAGATTGGATTCTAGAGAAGATCAATATCCTCATGGCCCCAGAATGTCTGCTGGTCTTACATGGAAGTCGTCCTCTGTTGAGCTGGTTTTGGTGCTGAGCTGCAAGCTGGTGTTCTCCTTCACTGGGAGGAGGGAGAAGCTTAAGGGGCCAAAATGGGATACTTCCATATATTAAAAGTGACTTCAGCGCACATATTTCTAGTTAAGAAAGACAAATAACTCACATTTGTACTGATTCTGGGACGGAGCCCACTGGCTCTAGACATTTTCCTGGATCGTCTCCTCCTTTTTGATTCTCTCTTCTGAGAGATCTTGTCTTTCTTTGGGTATACCTTCTTTCTCTGCTGGGGAAAATATACTGCTTTCTACGTGCTGTCCCTAATCAGAGCTCTCTCCTAATCCAAGATGCGTTGTTTTCTTCTTGCTTTTCCGGCTGCACAATCCACATGTGTGGTTGGTCAGTGGTTCACTGTTATGCTATGGATTTTAGGGGTGCTGCTTCATTGCAGTTTGTTCTTTTCCAGATGTGTGCCTGACTTTGCCAGTCTATGGCGTTGCTGCCTTAAATCTTCCTCATGTATCCTACCCTGGGTGTTTTGGGTTTTCTCCCCCACCCTGCCACCCCCAGTGTTGGCTTGCTTGAAATTCATTTTCTTTTTCATTCTTATTTTCCCATTTATATATCATCTATATTGTTCATAATTAAATTTAATCAAAGACATGGTCAAGTGATGGAAAAAAGTGAACCAAATCTTTTTGCTATACCATTTTAAATATCATTATACATGATAATAATACATAATAATACACTGAAGAGAATCTGGGGAGGGGGAAAATGGTATAAACTGCTTTATTTTGAAGTTGTTTTAAACCACCTGAAGTTGTTTTAAACCACCTGAAATACGAGAGAGAATCTGTAAATATTTTGCTAAATAGGATAGCAGCCATGCCTAGTCCTTGTTTCCCAGTTTGGACTCCACTGCTAATAATATAATTTTTTATTTGGGGAAAGTAAATAAAACTTACCCAGTCATTGGCTTGGTCTAAAGAACCATTTCCATGTTTCTTCTCGTGGTCATCCTTACCACATCCCCTCCCAGAATCTTCTATTTCCTCTAGATCCTAGTCTCTTCCTTTAATCCAAGACATTATCAGCTTTGCCACCTGGTCTTTGGTCATCCTTGGGTGATAGTTGGTCACATAGTTGGCAGCTTTTCTTTTAGTTCATTTGTCTTGGGAAATTAAAAGAATATATATATATAACCCCCCAAAATTTAAATCTAGACTAATACTATTAATAATAGCCGGCATTTCTTAACTAGAAGGGAACTGTGGTGTGTGCATGTAATTTTGACTTTACAGATTGTCACAATCACCGTATCTAGTCAGTGTTAGTGCCCTCGTTCCGTGGGGGAAAAACCAAGGTTTAGTGCTCACAGCGCGTGAACAGCGGAGTCCTGCCACTACTCATTTCCGGTCCATTTCAGAGGAAAAGACTTGTTGACAATTTTTTTCCTCTCATCGAAACAACTTTTTGGAATACCTTAGACATTCTGCCATTGCATACTTTCTTTGAGATTAGAGAAGAGGTTTGCATTTCTTCTGTCACACATTTTTGCATTGTGGGTTCTGAGTTCATGTTAAAGGCCACTTTTTAAAATAGAGTATGTGTAATTTGCCATTTTCCCAAGATTAAATATCTCATTTTTGGAAATGCTGTAAAAATAATGAAGTGTGAATATTTTCAGACTACCAAATACTACTTCCTGGAAAGACTTCTTACCAAGCACCCTCCCTGGCCACATCATGGGTGGCTTGAATTGACCCTGTAGCTGTAGTGAAATAGTGAAGAGAAAATAGACGGGCTCAGAAGACCTGGGCTCAAGCCTTGGTTTCACCCAGTGTTTGTTAGATATGATTTTGAACAAGTCAGCTATCCTGTGTGTTCAGTTTTTCCTCCATTTATAAAATGAAGATGAAAATATTTATCTCATAAGACTATTCTCAGGGATTAAGCTTTAAGGCACAACAAAATGTCATTATCACAGTCATCTTCATTGTTTAGCGTCTTGCAGTTAACCACATAGGGATCTTTCAAAATAGTGCTGTGGCCTAAAAGCCCCATGCAATGTCAGGGATTTCCCCTGGGTATTTCAGAATGGAAAGTGTGTTTATATCTTCATGCCTTTGAAAGGATTCTGGGGCTATTGGCCTATGGTTAAGGACCAACTTTATTTCTAAAGTGTTTTAAGTTTATTTTGATCCTGAGTTTAGTCAAGGAATGAGGCAATAGAGGGGAGAGGCAGTTCACACAGTGATCCGTGTGTCACCAAATGGAGGATCCAGTCTGGTTTGAGGATTTTAGCTGAATTCAGGATAGTTGAGATTTGAATTGGTAGTTGAGATGAGAATTGAATTCTGTTTACTCTTGGCCAAATACTACTTCCTGTTTCTAAAGAAAAGAACCTTAACAAGGTTTGGACATAGCCCATACAAATGTTTTGTAAGAGGGAAGTGTAAATGAGTCAGAAACATTTCCAGATTAGATTTCCCTTAAAACACCCTTGGGCTTAAAGAGTGAAGGGAGAGTACTTGGCAAGGTCTGGTTTGGACCTCTGAGAAGCGGGGATACTTTGCCAGGCCTGTGATCGCCACCAGATTGCACCCTCCCCGACATGAAGCCCCAGAGGCCAGCTCTGCCTGCTCACCATGAAGCAGGACTTCAGGCGAATCTATAGCTTTACTGCAATGTTCTAGGCTCAGTCTGACTTGCTGCAGTTTAGAAGTTTGGTCTTCCGTGCCTAGTTTAAATAGATTCTGCCTCTGTCCTTTATTTTTGGAGTAATTTTTTAAAAGAGCTTGCCTTACAGGTGATACACTATTAATGACATTAGGGGCTTTGCCTACTGGTGTTTTGTTTATTTGGGAAAATCCACTTAGGTGCATGATGTACTTTTGTTTTTATTTCCCAGAGGACTTATGGGAGGTTGAAGAGACTTATTTATCTTGTATTATAGACTCTTCCAGGCTGGGACTTGAACTAAATAATTCACTGTATCATCTATACCAAGTTTAAAGGAAAACATCTGTTTCTTCAATTAGTGTGTGTTACTTTTGTAATTAGAAGGAAGACTATATAGATATGTTAGGAAAGTAAAGCAATGTCTTTCATCAGAAGGGCCGCTTTGGTATGTTACCCTTGTGCCTAGAGTGAAAGTGACATGCTAACTTGTTTCTGAATTGATCTTTCTGTTCTGTTGTAGGTGTCCGTTACCAAGGCTGACCAAGAACTGGGATTTGCCATCCAAACGTGCTTTATCTCTCCATATTCGAACCCTGATAGGATGTCTGATTATACTATCATTGAGAACATTTGTCCTAAAGATGAATCTGTGAAATTCTACAATCCCAAGAGAGTGCACTTTCCTATCCCACAAGCCGAGATAGATAAGAAACGATTCAGCTTTGTTTTTAAGCCCATCTTCAACACCTCCCTGCTCTTTCTACAGTGTGAGCTCACATTGTGTACCAAAAAGGAAAAGGACCCCCAGAAGTTACCTAAGGTTAGTGGGCCTTCATCCATTTGTACTGTTATTTTGACATTTTTAGGTGAGGCAGTGACCTACCAGAGAAGTTTAATCACAAGTTACAGCAGGTTGAGGTTTTGGGTTTGGGAACTGCCCAGTTGAAGCCGTAAAGTTCATGTTAGCAGGGAACTGTGAGTTTTATGGAGTCTTAGAGAATAAATCCTGACAGTATGATTTTTTTTTTTTTTCCATGCGTGCTACTCAGTAGTATCTTACGAATGATAAATCAAGACTGTTTTCCATTGAAGGAGAGGTCTGGCTTTATCTTTGCTATTCAGATAGTATCCAGTGCCAAGAGTACAGAGAGCCGAAGGACAAGTTCAGTGTGAGGATTAATTTTTCCAGGTCCCGCTGAGATTTGTATTGCAGTTGTTTTTTGACCTTCTCTGTGTGAGTTATAAGGTTGACTTGTCTCATGAGGACTTCTAAGGGAAACTAACAAATATTTTAATTTTTCTTGGTTTCTCATCGGTTCGTCATGTTCGCCTCATGTCACTCCCCACATTGAACCAGTACATTCTATTGCCACAACAGAAATCAGAACCCTTTGACCTTGCTGGCGTGGCCAAGGTAGGGGGGATCAGCAAGGGTAATTACCTCATCATTTTGGCCCTGTGCACAAAGGGTATCTTCTGCTTAGTTTTGTTTCTGTGATCTGCCATAATTATGTATAATTTCATATGTGCATTTTTTTAGACATCTCACACAGTGTAAGCTGACTTCTATTCCTTTTATAATCACATATCAATTAATGTCTAAAAGTCTAATAATCGAGTCATATCATTAATAATGTATTGTATGGATGGAATTTTCTCACCTGATACATAGGTTGTAAGAGATGGGTGTAGAGGGAGAAGAAAAAATTATTATTATTGGATGGATTACCATTGATATGAATCCTTTGCACTATTATATTCCCCTGGGCATCCATTTCTCCATAAGACCATAGGAAATTTTATAACACATTTGAAAATATAGCAAATCTGATTTCATAGTCCTCAGGGAGTACGTATATATATATATATATATATATATATATATATATATATATGGTGATTTAGGCTGTTCTTTAGGTTGCCTTTGGAAACATTGGTGCCTTAGCTGTGTGGGCCTTCACTTTCCAGTGGCCATCAAGGTTGGGGTGTAGTGGACCATGGTAGAAAACCATGTGGAGCTTCGTACATGGCTGGGACCCAGAGGATAACTTTTAGGAGTTAGGGGTCTAGGAGGGGAGGCCTGGCAGTTACCAGGGGTCTTTACTGATGGCTGTGGCTGTTACCTTTCAGTGAGCCTGGCCTGTGGCAGCCCAACTTCATAGTGTGTTAATCTGTGAAAATTAGTCCTAATATTTCCTTCCAGAACATTCAAAGGAGAGTTCTAAGTCACAGGGGATGACATAGGATGTGACCCTAAGCCTAAAGTCGCTATTTATATCCAAGGCAAGATAGAATGGAAAGAGCACGGAGGACCGAGAAGGAAGGCCTGCTGCTTACCAACAGGATATTAGCAAGTCCCTGACCTCTCAGAACCTGCGTGTCCTCATCTGTACCGTTGAAGTAATAGTACCGGCTTCCCTCCTGGGTAGAGGAGCAAATGAGATGGTAGAGATGATGACAGAGGACCATTTATAGAGCTGTTACCACTGTCCCTCTGTTTGCTGCCTGTGGTTAATATTTCCACATTCCTGTGAGTGCTTTCTATGACAATAGACAGAGCCAAAGAATCTTCTAGGAAGAGTTCTCAAAGATCGTTGAGTCCAACCCTGCCCATTGCTGATGAAATTGAGGCCAGAGAGTTCAGTGTCTTGCCCAGGGTCTTGCAGTGAGTTCGTTGTAGAATCATAGACTCTTGCTTAACCAAAGAACTAGTAGGAAAGTAAGAAGGCTTTTCCTAAAATGCAAATCTTTTCAGTAATGATTCCTCTCCACAGAAAATCCATTGTTTCCCTTTACAAGAGGGCTTTTCTTATTTGCTTGTTTGGGGGGGTGGGGAGAGGGGGGGAGTTGTCTTCTTATAACATGTATCTGACTTTCATGTTGCCTAGAGCAGCAATGGCAATAAAGCTACAAGTCTTTGCTCTTTTGTGATTGGAAGAACTGGAAGCTAATTAACTTTTCTGGGTACCTTGCTGTGTATAGACTTCTAAAATAATTGATATGTTTCCTCTTCCAACAAAAGGGAATGGATGTCATTGACATTAGCGTTTTACCCACTGATGGGCATAGATAAGGAACCAAAGTTATTTTAAAGAAAAAGGTAATGGAAACAGATACACTAGGCTTGGGCATGCTGGTTCTAAGTTTGGAGCCTTAAAATAGCTAGAAACAGCTGATCTCATGGCCTCCACACCTGGGCACAACTCCCCAGGACTTCATTTTGGAACATTAAAAGCAGATGACCCTGGAAAGCTTCATTTTGCATGAGCCTATACCAGAGTTAAAAAATCAAACGTACTCGACAACATGATTATCTTTTTGGACAACAAATGTAAAATCTGTCACCC
Source organism: Balaenoptera musculus (assembly GCF_009873245.2). Lineage (NCBI taxonomy): Eukaryota > Metazoa > Chordata > Mammalia > Artiodactyla > Balaenopteridae > Balaenoptera > Balaenoptera musculus. Next base: position 80,589,030 of record NC_045785.1, on the reverse strand, counting down.
TCATAATGCAATACATGAAGTTTCCCACAATCACAAATCACAAACATGAACCATTTATGTGAAGCCAGCTTGGTGAAGGGCCAACATTCATCATGTAGTTTTTTTATTTTTCAGACTAAATAACACTAAAACCTCCAGTTGTTTTGTGGGAAGCCGTCCAGCCATGTTTGCATCTTCAAGTGCAGCTGAGAATACACTGGGCCTGCTCTCACATCTCCCAGATTATTTGTGGTTCTTTGAAACCACCCCAATGTCCTGTTTTTCTGGGGTAAACAGCTGTGAGCTGTCTGATAAGGGGCCACAGGTCAACTTGTGCAGGCCCTTTTGAGTGACCTCCCGACTCTGCTTTGCTCTGCCTCTCTGCAGTGTGTGCTTCCTGATGAAGCCTGCACCTCGCTGGATGCCTCGATGATCTGGGCCATGATGCAGAATAAGAAGACGTTCACCAAGCCCCTCGCTGTGATCCACCATGAAGTACAATTTAAAGGTGCGTTTCAAGGAGGCTCAGTCAGAGAAGAGGGGCCTGAAGGCTGCTCATAAAGAAGCTGCAATACTGTAAATCAAAGTCCACTTGTATTCAAAAGATAAATTAATAGCCAATTAGTAACTTTAGAATAGAATTCTTTGCCCAAGGAGTATTTTATTTAGTTGGTTCTCCTGCTGGCATGCGGTTAGTGATACATTTGCAAATGATTTCCTTATTTATTTATTTATTTTCCCCTTTTGGCCGTGCTGCACGGCATGTGGGATCTTAGTTACCCAACCAGGGATCGAACCCGTGTCCCCTGCAGTGGAAGTGTGGAGCCTTAACCAGTGTACTGCCAGGCAAGTCCCAATGATTTCCTCTTTAAATATTAGATCAAAGTCTAGGTTGCCTCCATCACATCACGATGTCACTCTCCCTTGCGTGCAAATATGCTTCCTTGAGGAAGCATAGGAGAGGGTTAGAATTCCTGCTGGAATTGCATGTAGTCCATAGCCCATTTTTCCATGACCTACTGGTAAAGGTTGTGCTGGCTGCAAGCTATTAGAGTACTTTTTCAGGACCGCAGATACCTTTGGGGAGGGCACTGTCTATGTGAACACCATCCATCTTAGGTGTCACAGCCGAAAGAAGGCTGAGAACTGTTCAAGTGCATATTTATAATTTAGTTTTTAGAATCTTATGCACAGCTCTTGGCTTTCCCTGCTAGCTGGCTGTGGCACTTTGGAGCTCTCCCCTTAGGTCCTTGGGTTTCATTTTCTTTAACTGGAAAAAGAGGGGTTTCGACCAGATGACCCCCAGAGGCCCTTTCAGCTGTAACACTCAGCTGTACTGTTTGAAGAAGCAAAACCATTTTTCATTCATTTCCCAGCCCTCCTAAAGTTGGTGTGAAATGTACATAGGAGATGTTTATTGGTTCCTCATCAATGTTTTTGTTGTTGTTGTCTGTTTTACGTTATTAGTTGGTTTTCAACAGTTTGAAACAGCTGTAACAGCCTCAGTCTTTCTAAGTGGATTGCCCAAATAGTTCCTTGTTTATTGGGTCCAAGGGAAAGAAATAAGAATAAATTAACTGTGTTGCAAAGTATATGTGACAATTGGGCGACAGCTGGCTCTGTTTTGTGATGTGAAAGTGGTTTAACAACAGCAACAGCTACCTCGTACTCCATCTGTTACTCTTACCTATTTTGAGAGAGGTCATTCTGCTGGTAATTGAAGGCAGCAGCTTGCTTTTTCCTGTGCCAGACAATAATTAGGCATCAATATTGCAGCCGTATAACTTCCAGTAATTCATTCATCCATTCTTTTAAGTCTGGTGGTATTTTTCTAAGTAATTCCTCTTTTATTTAAACTTTGTAATTATCCTGAAAGGTCAATGTTTTCTTTACATAAAAGTTCAAGAGTAAAGTTTTACCAAATATCAAAGCAATTTCATGAGATTTGCTAATTGAGAGTAGATTTTAGTGGAGAAGCACGGCGGTGAAGAAAGTTTATTGCTTCGGTTTGTTAAACAAATTGAGAAGGTTAGACTGTAGGCTGGCTTCCCAGAGGCTGTATGCAAATGCTCTTTCTAACTTTACACTGAATGGGGTAGGTTTTCTGGCAGTTTTTAGCTTTATGAGTGACTCCTCTCACCTTTTATGTTTATTTTCCTTTGACTCTAGAAGCATTTCTCCTCAATGCAGGCAGGCCCTTCGGGTCCGTGCTTTCCTTCTACCTCTCAGTGAATTGGAATAATCATTTATAAGGGGAGTGTGGCCATTTGCCTGATAACATTGGTCTCTTTGAAAAATAACAGGATCATGAATGTTCTTCCTGCCAGACAGCCTAATGTGTTACTGTAGTAAGATAACATACTATAGTATCTCTGGAAGTGGGCAGATCTCTTGTTGGGATTAACTTTGGGGGTAAAAATTTCCCAACCAATGGGACGGTTTACTGTCTTTTTACTATATGGGTGCTCTTTGGAGACTGGGCCAAAGTTCTAGCTCTCCCTGGCCATTTGGTCCATCTTATTTCTCAACACTTGGGTTTTCTGGGGCAGCGGATAGAGGATTTCAACTTCACAGCCAGCCACAGGGCTGCTCTGTGGCTACCACTGCCAGTAGCACGGACACATTTCAGGTGGTGTTTCTTCCTTCTGTGGACAGGGAGAATAGGCCATCAAGACTAAATAAATAATTCTGGGTCCCTCCTCTGGGCCACTGTTTTTAATGGAACTTTCCCGAACCTTGCAGCACATCTTTGCTACCTTTGACCTCTCAGTCCCTTGGGAACCAACATTGGATTAGAATTCTTTTGCTTCTTAAATTTTCAATAATAGATGATGGTAGTGGCAATGATGGAGATGATGATAATGATGATCTAACATTTATTGAGCATTTACTTAGTACAAGGCTCTGTGCTAAATGCTTTATGTGGATAATAGTATATGATCCACATAGCCCCTCTGTGAGGCAAGTATAGTATAGAGCAAGGATGGCCAAGGCATATAAATAAATGGTGGGTCTGGGATTTGAATCAAGGAACTTTGATTCCAGAGCCTGTGCTCTTAAACCCTATGCCTTGTCCTAAGGGGAGGTTGATTCTAGTTTTTAATAAAAACTGCAAGCAACATAGGCATCTATCTCTTCATACCCCTCTTCCTGGCCCCTTCCCCTGTTCATGCTGCATCACACTGGTATGCAAGTTAGCACCCAAGGACTCTAATAATTATGAAATGAAAAGAAGTTGAAGAATTTACACTATTGATACTATGTGTAAAATGGATAACTAATGAGAACCTACTGTATAGCACAGAGAACTCTACTCAGTGCTCTGTGGTGACCTAAATGAGAAGGAAATCCAAAAAAGAGGGGATATATGTATACGTATAGCTGATTCACTTTGCTGTACAGTATAAACTAGCACAATATTGTAAAGCAACTATACTTCAATAAAAATTAAAAAAAAAAGAAGTGGGTTTAAAGGAAGAGGAGAAATGCAATAATTTGAGAAAATTTCTGTTTTCCAGCAATATATTTTATTACTTATTTTAAGTTTTCATTTTAATTTTTATTCATTTTTTTTTTAATTAATTTATTTATTTATGGCTGTGTTGGGTCTTCGTTTCTGTGCAAGGGCTTTCTCTAGTTGCGGCAAGTGGGGGCCACTCTTCATCGCGGTGCGCAGGCCTCTCATTATCGTGGCCTCTCTTGTTGCGGAGCACAGGCTCCAGACGCACAGGCTCAGCAATTGTGGCTCACGGGCCTAGTTGCTCCGTGGCATGTGGGATCTTCCCAGACCAGGGCTCGAACCCGTGTCCCCTGCATTGGCAGGCAGATTCTCAACCACTGTGCCACCAGGGAAGCCCAATTTTTATTCATTTTTAATTATAAAATTAATACCTATTCATTCTAACAGTTGATGCAATATTAAATGTATAATAAAATAGGTAATAAATAGTCCTTAACCCACACCTGGTTAATGAAAGTTAACAGTTTTGTATCCTGTGTATATCTTTCCATCCCTTTCTCTATGTTCATATAACCGTATACAAATAAATAGAATCTTTTCATTTAAAAAAAAAAAAAAAAGAATTTAAGGAAAAAAGTCTGTTCCCCCAAAGGGTTAAGATGTTGGGAAACATGTAAACTGTTTAAGAGAGTATTAAAATTTAGGACAAGTTCTGTGACTTTGAATTGTAACTCACAAAAAAGCCCAGGAAACGTGAATAGTTTATGCAGATTATGGTTTATGGCAAAACAATTAAAATAGTTGAGGTGGTGCCATCCTACCATATTTTCTGAAATATTTTGAAGTATAGGCAGGTTAGTGCTGTTTGCTTTGGATGCTGTGACCACTTTTTACAGCATTTGAGAACACTTGGGCTTACATAATAAAAATGATTATACCACATCAGCGATGATTTTTTTTTTTTTATGGTGAAAGGGAAAAGTAATCATTTCTCTGAAATTTAGGGCATATATACAAAAAAAAAATTGGGGGCACAAAAGAACATCGCCAAATTTGCCATGATTTATATACAATATATAATTCTTAGCAAGTTAAGTGTTTAAAATACTGAATTTTCTCCATATTTCTACCACATAACTTTTTTTTTTTTTAAACATCTTTGTTGGAGTATAATTGCTTTACAGTGGTGTGTTAGTTTCTGCTTTATAACAAAGTGAATCAGTTATACATATACATATGTCCCCATATCTCTTCCATCTTGCGTCTCCCTCCCTCCCACCCTCCCTATCCCACCCCTCTAGGTGGTCACAAAGCACCCAGCTGATCACCCTGTGCTATGCGGCTGCTTCCCACTAGCTATCTATTTTACACATAACTTTTTAAAGATTAAAATGTGCTCAGGACAGTACCTGGCATATCATGGGCACTCAGTAAATGTTAATTTCCTTTCCTTCCTCTTAACATCTCAGCCAAACTAGGGTTTTTGCGGGGGATTAGAGGGGAGTGGAAGGGAAAGTTGTGAACGTCAGTTGGAAATTAATCCAAGAGAGGCGTTACTTTTTGGAACACATTTGATTTTTCCAGAACAAAAATAGTCTAAAGCACCAGCCAGGTTTTGTCCTCAGGCTGAGGTAGAGATGAGGGGAAGCTGAGTAGAAAGATGGTATGAATGTTTAATTAACAGACCAAGACATTCAGTCTCTATCCAGTAAGGAAGAGATATCATAGGGTTTTATGTCATTCAATGTGCTTCACATTTTGAAAACTTTTTACTTTAGAAAAGTTCAAATATAAACAGAAACAGAGGTAATAGTAGAATGAACTCCCATAAACCCTTCAATTGGTTTCAACAATTACCAATTCATAGCCAGTTTTGTTTTATCACTTCCTGTCCCTGGATTGTTTTGAAGGAAACCCAGACATTTCATTTTATTCACAAATATTCCAGTATGCACCTTTAAAAGTTGAGACCCATCAAAGATTTCAAGTAGAGAACCGATGGTCAGATCGTTTAGGAAGACTGCTCTGAAAGCAGCATAGAAGTTGAGTTGCTAGGGTATGTGTGCAATAATAAGATATATATGATATTTATGGTTATTTATAACAGAAATGTTTATTGAGGACCTACTACATGCTTGGCATATAGTAAACAAATTTTCCTATCTTTCCTATCTTTGAACTCTTTGCTGTGGGCGTTATCCCGTGAATTGTAGGATGTTGAGGAGCATCCCTGGCCTCTACCTACTAGACGTCCTTAGCAAACCCTTCTACCAGCAGTTGTGACAACCCAAAATGTGTCTAGACATTTCCAAATGTCCCCTGAGGAGCCAAGTGGGCAAAAATCACCCCCAGTTGAGAACCACTGATCTAGTAGAAGGATGCAGATAAGTGAATAGGCAATTGCAGTGATATTGAAAGAACCCAGAGAAGAGATTAATTAATTTATTGAGTGCAATAAAGTTAGTAAAAAGTATATCTTCAGTGGCCTGCACAAGCTTCTTTGTCTCCCCATCCTTCCTTCTGTGCCAAATACTAATAGATGTGGGTGCCTGTTAGACACCTCATTTCCCTGTGGGCCTGCCTGGTCCTGCCATGTTTAGGAGAACTGAATTGAGAAGCTGTGGTCGGTTACTCACGCATAACCCCAGAAATATCCCTTTTATGAAAACCATGCCTAACAGTCTGAGGAGGGAAATTCTGGTTCTGGGGCAGACCAAAGTTTGCTCAGAGTACATGAAAAGATTTAATTCAAAATGTTGATTATAGTTTGTTCTGTCTGTAAAGAAATCTTTACTGTTAAAATTCTCTTTATAGTAATAGCTAGGATTCCTTTCTTGCAGTCGTACCCTTAAAGCAAAAGTAAATATTGTTCTGTCCACTCTTTTCCTTTCAGCATGCCAACTCGATCATAGGGTTCCAGTGGAGATCAAACTATTTTAGTTATACTCAGGGGTTATTGGGAATTTTGGAACAAAAATGTTAGAGGATAAAATCCTTTAACCTTGTATCTGCAGCTTGTGCTTATTATTGTTTATGCACAGAAAGCATGGAGGAACTTCGCCTCTGGGGAAATGAGCAACAACTGTTTCTGCTTAGCTCTATGAGGAGGCCCCTTTTTGGGGTGGGGTAAGAGGATTAGGTCATAACGTAAATCCATTAAGAATTTTAAAACAATGTCATCTATCACACAGGCCTTACTATAAAACCTACATTCTCACATATGAGGTCTCCTTCGGGGAGAATCATTATTTGAAACCTCTTGGGGATTTTGAGTGACAGAGTTTAACTATGGGTGGTTGATTGAATGGAACTCTTCCCAGAACTGTGTATATTTCTCGCATGATGAACGCTATAGAGACCTTTAAATGCCTTTGGACTTAGTTCAGCGTATCAAACCACTACTTCTTGAAGAATTTTGTGGTTAGATACCCCTACTTCATAGGACTCTTGAGAGTTTAAAATGAGAAAATGTAAGTGAAGGTTTTTTGTCAATTGTAGAACACTATACAAACGTACAAATGTAAGGCATCACTGTTGTTACTTTATTGCTGCCAATAAGGCTGGTGGAGCCAAACTCCCAAGAGACAGTCTCTTATGTGCATTGTGTAGTTGGTGTGTGTTCTGCACACTGAAATAGATTTTCTTAAAAACACACAATTATTTAAATTTTCTTAGTGATTTTATTTAAGTATAACTTTCGCATATATCCTGATCCCAGGGCCACTATGCTGCACAACTCCAGGGGGCACCGTTCAGTTGTAGTGGCTTTGATTCATCCCATAGCATTCCTTCCCTTAGAGCTGGACCGTGATACCCCATGCTGCAAGAATGTGATCAACCAGCTGAGATGGTTAATCCCGATAATTTACAATCCTATCTAGCTTTTTTTATTTTTATAAACATCAACTCAAATGCTGCTTGTTTTGGTCAATTTTTCACAAGTTTTTTTTTTTTTTGCTTCCCTATGGATTCCAACACAAGGTGTGTGTTCCTTTATTGAATGAAAATGGAGATGAAGAGAGGCACTAAACACATCACTTTTAAACTCTCAAGAACAGGGGCAGAGTCTGTGTGAGGACTTATCACATTTTTTCTATAAAGGGCCAAATGGTGAATATTTTCAGGTTGTGGCTTATGGAGTCCCTGCCTCCACTATTTAACTGCTGTTGCAGTGTGAAAGCAGCGGTGGACAATATATAAATGAATGAGCCTCGTTATGTTCAAATAAAACTTTATTTATGGAACAGATTTCACTTTCATATAATTTTCACGTCATAAAATATTATTTTCATTTTTTTCAATGACTTAAAAATATAAAATTCATCTTTAGTTCACTTAAACAAAAATAGAGTGGTTGGCTGTTATATGCTACCCCCTGGTCTATGATATTCTCACTGTTGAGAATAGCATGTCGCTATGCACAAGTACCTTCTTAATCAGTGCTTCCCCAGCTAAGGACAGAGCAACACTCACCAGTCATTTAGCTTACAGGGCAGAATCTGGAATCCTTGGTCAGCCCCTACCCTGATGCTTTCCGGCTCTGACCTTGGGCTGGTCACATGATAACAGTCTCAGGCTGCTCATTGGTAAAATAGTGATAAGAATTATTTTTCTGCCTCCCTTACTGGGCTGGTTGAAACCTCAAATGAGATTAGGCTGTCTAGCACTTTCTGAACACAAAGGCATTGTATAGAAATGTCAGAGCATAAAAGCATTTTCTTATAGTCTTATTCCAAATTTCCTCTATTGCCTTTATTTTCAAAAAGTGCATCAACATTCTAACCATCCTCCACCAAGCATTTCTGGTAAGGCCGTTCTATGCCAGGCTGAGCCCTGAGGATATACAGATGAATAAGATCTAGACTCTGCCCTGGGGGTAAAAAAAATTGAGAGAATTCCGATGTGATGTGGCACATTTATAACAGAAGAGGGAGGGAATGAGCAAAGGTGGGAGAGACTTGCCCTGCTGGGGTGGGCATGGACTATGAGAGAGTCAGAGAAGGCCTCCCTGTGAAAATGCCAGCAAAGCAGGTCTGGGAGAGGGGGGGGTACTTGAGGGGATGGCTTGCAACTTGTGATGACATGGAGCTGCATGGACAATTGGGGGAACTTAACTACAAGGAGCCCAGCACGGGTGAGGAGCCCATTAGGAAAGGAGGCTGGAGAGAGGTGGGTAGAGGGAGGCAGACCTCTCTGTGCCGTGCGAGAAAGTTTGGATTTTTTTCCCCGTAAACGAAGGGAAGTCATTGAGTGTTTTAATCAGGGCAATAGCATAATCAGCTCTGAGCTCTGGAAAAGTCACTCTGGGGGCACATATGGGGGGAGAAACATTTGGGGTGGGAGCAGTAGTGGTGACAAGGAGACCAGTTAGAAAAGCTCTGTAATAATGCAGATGCGTGATGAGGAGCTGAACTGTAGGGTGATTGATAGTATTAGGATGGAAGAATGAAGATGCCTTTACAACACTTGTGTACATTAAAAGACTTTTTTGAAAGTCGAATAATATTGAATACACTGGAGAAACACAGGATTTAAAGATACTGGATCCTTTTTTAAATAAACAGAAAGGTACACACACACACACACACACACACACACACACAAATTATCAGACTCAGATTCCTTGAAGGTGTTTGCCTTCAATTTTTCTTCAAATTGGAGAAACTGTACAATTGATCATTAACAAAGTACAGTGTTTAAAATTTCTGAGTAATCCATGTTATAGTCTTGATATCTAAAGAGGATAATTGACAGAGCTTTTACAAAGGAAGTATTTATTAACAAATAGGAAAGTGTCAGCCTCTGCTGAGATTTCGATGACCTTTTGCTTAGAACTTGGTTTCTCTGTAGAACGCATCGTGATTTATGTTTTTGTTTCAGAAACAGGTCCAAGCATTAAGAAACCGATTCCAGCTTCTCCACGTAAGTCTTTATGCAACTGTTTCGAAATAAAGCCTCCTGGGCTTTTATAAGAATGAGTTGGTTATGGAACATTTGCCAAACTTTGAGTTTTGATAAGAAGACTTATGCTCTCATTCTCCCTCACCCCATTTTTCTCGCACTTTCTTTTTTCCCTTCCTCTGTCATTCCTTCATTCTCCTTTCTTTTTTCCTCTCTACCTTTGCCATTTTAAAATATGAATTTGTTAACCCATTGGTGTGTATCACCTTAATGCAAATGTAGTAACTTTCTTAGGTTTAGAGAAGTTCATCATCTGCATACTTATATCGATTGTGATCTGAAAGCATTAACATACAGCTATGGGAGGGGTTTGCTTTATGTATCATCAGCAGTATCTACCTGCTCAGAGAAGTAGTGATAAAGGAACTAGCTGCTATACCATTAAGACAATCACTAGTCCAAGGGGTGTTGAGAAGGCTTGTAAGACAAAAAGGGAGAGAGACCAACTGCTGCAAAATGATGCGTTGGAAATTATCTGGGCCAATTTCAGTGCTTTATACAGAAGAAAACTCTGACCCAGAAGTATTTAAGTGACTTCCCCATGGTTATAATTGTCACTGAGGCAGGACAAGAGCCTGGGCTTTCTGGGTGTGCACCCAGAGCTCTTCTAGATAATGTTGCCTTGTGAGGAGAGTCTGTACTTTTTTTTCCTCTTTAAGACTTTACAGGTTAGTCTCCATGGCTGACCCCATAACATACACGTAAAAATCAGTCTGGAGAGTTCCTTTATGCTAAGTACTTTATAAACCATTCTATTAAGTGTATTATTTATTTTAACAATATCATGGAACAGTATCATGAACCCAGAAAGAGATGCATATGGACACGTTCTCTGGTACTCACCTCGTCTGATTCTCATAAATGACATCTTCGTCTTTAGAATTTTCGAATATTTTCATTAAAAACTTTTACTCATGCCCCACTTCTGCATCTGTAGGCATGAAAAGACAAGTCATCTTTTAATATCTGTCCTACAGACTAAATGGCGGCTTGGTTTGTCTTAACCTCCATAGCGTTCTTCCCACTTCTTACTCCTCCTAGGGGATCCCCAGCCCCTTTGCAATCTCCTTTTGTTTACCCCCTGCCTTCAGCAGGTGAGGTAGTGCTGTCCCATTTTTTAGAAGTTAAATGAACACCATAGGGCACATGGCTAGAAGAGTAGGGACCAGGACTTGGGAATTTGGATCCTTCAGAATCTTCTCTACCACATTATACTTTTCCTGAGCCCTTTCAAGTGCTGGGGCTGCTCAAGGGTCACATTTGTCTACACCTGTATCTTCTACACTGAAGTTGTTGAATTTACATAGAGATCAGCTGGAGTCACTTCTGACTGGAGAGGAGCATAGAAACAGTATTGAAATAATGGGGAGATCCTGTACCTTCAATTTATAGTAAAAAAAAAAGAGAGAGACTTCAGAAATTTTATTCCACCAAAAACCTCTCTCCCTTGGAAACTGATTTTTACTTTTTATAAGTGATTCAAAGAAGGTAGTTCTCTTAAATGAAAGGAAATGTTCTATTTCTGTGGCCTGGAGTTAATTTCAAATATAAAAATCTTTGCCAAATGGAGGAACAATTGGTTCTATTTATATGTTTTGCTGACCATAAAATTGACATCACTCCCCACTGAGGAGTATTTCCGTTCACCTCATAGAAAGATCATGGTTGGAAAAGTGTTAAAAAGTAGGTTGTGTTAAATGACACAATAGGTAATTGTTGAGATGGAGGGTTTAATGTGAGGAGGTCTGTGAAATTTTATAATCCATAGGAATAATTTATCCTTATTGTATGTTTTCTCCTTCTCACCACCTTTCTTCCTGTTATCTTTCATACTTTTAAATGTTCATGAAGGTATGTTTGTAAAGTGTTTGGAGTGTGTCTTTTATGTAGTGTCTTGTGTCTTGTTGTTTTTTGTGTAGTGTCTCAGTGTTCAGTGAATAAGAAGCCGTGAGTCAGATTTTGATAGAAGTTCACCTTATTTTCCCAAGCATCTTAACCTTTGACTTTTCAAGCCACTTTACCATTCAAATAGTAGGTCCTCAGATTGAGACAATGAACCATAGACCTAAGGTTTTACAGAGTTGACAAATTTGATTTTTTTTAGTAAGTTTTTTGCTCAAAATAAATTGCAAACTGAGGGTATCTTGGAAATCCGAAAATTTCATTTTTCTCTTGAGAAAACATTTCCAAGTTACACATACAGTGCATTTTGTTGGAATCCACTTTTTATCCTCAGATTTTATTAGCTGGTGCTCAGCCTTTCTGACAATACTTGTGAAACAATATAAAATTGCAGCATGTGATGCAGAGTCACTCAAAGTATGCATTGGTTTCTCTTCATTATAGCGATATTCCATGGTCTGGACACCCTAACCGTGATGGGCATTGCGTTCGCAGCATTTGTGATTGGAGCACTGCTGACAGGGGCCTTATGGTACATCTATTCTCACACAGGTTAGTGTGACTGTTGCATATCAGTTGGTGCACATTCCATGTGCCTGGCACACTATAGACACTCAGTGTTTCATTGCATGGATGAATGGATGAAATAATGAATGAAAGAGAGAGAAAGTTCATTCCCACCATTTTCACATTTACGTATTTGGCATGAATTGGGTTTTGCAAAAATATAATTTGCTTTAAGCAAATCTCTAAATTCCTTATAGAAAAGGAATGTTTAAACTATTTATGTTAATTACATTTGCGATGTTGCTGAAGTTTAGCTGCTAATAAAGCTATTTTGTGGTTAGGGTTTAATTAAAGAAAGATAATGCAGGCAAACTGGAAACATAAAACATTCCCCCAAAGCTAAAAACTTCAGAATAAACATATAAATGGGCAGGAAGTAAAAAAGGAAGCCAAGGTGCTGAGCAATGTCCACCAGAGGCCCTAATCAACGGCATAAACCAGAATTTCTCGACCTTTTTTAAATGCATACCATGTCTTCTTTGATAAATATAGAATTCTCATGTCTTGCTTGAAAATTATTTAAATTTTCAAAATATATTTTCGTGAATTGTAAACAGATAAAAATGGTGAAACAAAGCAGTTTGTTTTCAAGTTATGCTCTTCCACCCCTAAACATTCTCATGTGCCTTTCTTCCTGCCCCTTACCCCCAGTCCCAGGGTTGAAACATTCTGGCCTGAACAGAGAACCTGTTCTGACTCCAAGACAGAATGCAGGCCAGGCTCGGAGAGTCTGTCATGCAAGGGGAAGGAACAAATGGACTGCCCTTCTATTGCTTCTTTCTTAGGTTCCTTGCAAATATGGAAAGGAAAGACATGCATTTTGAGGCGTGTCTAGGAAGCTAGTTGGTACTGTCTGTTCTTGGATGCTTGTTTACACTGTGAAGCTAGGTAAGCTGCTGGATTGATCATTCAGGTGAGACAGGCACAGACTTTCTGTTTAGAATTTCATTAATTCTCCATTGAACCAACACATGCCACGATCTTTGGCCTTACCTTGGGCCATCCAACTAGCCAGGCTGAAACGATGACTGCTTTATAGGGGAGAGAAGCACGGAAGGGCGTTTTGAGAAGTCATATCTTAATCTTCATCAGAATCTTCCCTTCAAATACTGCATTCTCTGACTGACTTACTTTAAATTATGGCAGAAGGAGAAGAATGAACCCTATGGTGCCTAGCGTGGGAAAGTCACACAGTCCAAAACAAAAGTTTAGGAGTTTAATAGTAGGCTTTGAGTCCACAGATTCCTCATCAGCAACCTTTGAGTGAAGCCAGTTACCCCTAGACAGCACATGTTTGAACTGTGAGGGTTCACTTATACGCGGATATTTTTCAATAATAAGTACTACAGCACTACACGGTCCGCGGTTGGTTGAATCCATGGATGCAGAAGAACTGCGGATGCGGAGGGCTGACTATAAGTTACATGCAGATTAACCTCCGCGTGGTTCAAGGGTCAAGTGTATATTTCATGAGAGAGAAAGGAAATAAGTCCCTTAAGTGTAAGGCTCTGAGGATATATGAACACCTGTGAATCAGTTTAGGAATGTTCTTCTTCATGAGCAGCGTATACAAGCGCTGGAAGGCACAGCGTTTAGAAGAGGAGCATCTTAGAGTTAATAATTTTGTCACAGGAGTACTGACACATTCACATCTCAGACTCACAGTTCTTTGCAACTTTCCCCAATCTCCTGCATGGCTGTAAGGTTCTAGGGCTGTTGGGCAGCTTATGCCGTATATATTAGGAATGAACTTGAAAGTACGCCGAGAAGACTCTGTAGCCCTGAGAATTTCTACGGGGTAGTCACCCACAGATGCTTACCATGTACCTGCTGAGCCATGACTGGCCTTGGTCATAGAGCTACACCCCCAAACCCCGAAAGCTAATCTCAGGCCAGTAGGGCCAGGAAGCCAGGTGAAGGCAGAAGAGGGCAACCAGATGGCACTCACTATGGGAACAGATCCCACTGAACTCCCTCTAATAATCCCAGACTCTTGTCCATGGCCACGCTTACAAACCCGGGAAAAAGCAAAGCCTGGTTCCGTGGCACGTATTGCTGCTTGTTAAATTCTAAGGTGTGTTGTTACTGTTCCCTTCTCCCCCAAACCAGAGACTTAAGGAGGAGTTTATAAGTTTTGTTCATGTAGAAGTAGATTTGTAAGTAGATTAAAAAACAAAAACAAAAACACAAAGGCCTTCCTGTGATGATTTCCAGCAAAATAAATTATGCTGATTTGGAAGCTGAAAGGTTTATAGACACTGTCATTTGGGCTCTAAACCTGTTAGCATCACATATGATACAGCTTCAAATGACTTTTTAAAAATTAATTAATTAATTAATTTAGGCTGTGCCAGGTCTTAGTTGCAGCACGCGGGATCTTTTTAGCTGCGGCATGTGGACTCCCAGCTGTGGCACGCATGCGGGATCCAGCTCCCTGACCAGGGATCGAACCTGGGCCCCCTGCACTGGGATCGTGGAGTCTTACCCACTGGACCACCAGGGGAGTCCCCAAATGACTTTTTATTAAAAGCTATAGCCTATGGTTCATTTTAAAGACTGCTCATAAGGAATACCAGCATCATGCAAGCAAGAAAAATGCTCACTTTAGGACCAAATGGTAGTTTTCTATCTAGAACCCCCTCAGTTTCTTACCTGGGTCAGCTAGCAGCAAGTTTAGATAAAAAGAGAAGATCATAATGCAGTGGCCAATGGTAAGAGGTGTCTATACAAACACTGACTCAGTCCATTCAGTTTCCACAATAATCTAAGCTGTGGAACTCAGACCTTATATGGTATATTTGGGGGTTCAGGCAGCATCTGCCTCTATGGCTAAAACGATCCTTAATTTACACAACTTCCTGTTGTGCTGTCCATTCCATCTGCAGCACAGAGTGCAGAACCAAGTCACAGGTTTCAATTGTGGAGATCTACTTACACACCTGGAATGTGTGTTAGTCCAAAAAAGCTGGGTCCCTGCTTTATCATATGACAACTTTGGGCACAATAAGGGATACTTCCTTAGGGCTATATTCACTCTGTTTGGAAAACTCCATTTCTAATATTTACATTCTCCACTAAGATGGTGCAGAGTGGAGGGGCAGTCAGGGTGGAAATGGTGCTGGAATGGAGCCATAGAATCTTCATACTCCTGGGAGCCTAGCTAGGTCATGGTCCCTCACCTGACTCATGAAGGTCCCAAAAGTCATGTGCAATATTATATCTATTAATTTTTTGAGGAGAGGAGCAAAAGCATTTATTTTTAATTTTTAGTAAAACTTTTAAGCTTTATCACAACATGCACATAGTTTAAAGGCTGAAATAGTTCTGTAAGACTTGTTATGAAAAACATGAGTCCCCTACTGCCCCACTCCCTTTTCTGTCTCTTCAGAGCACCATTTTTGACTCTTAGCTGATTCTCTTGGACATCAATCCATATCTCTAAATAACATGAATATATTGCCACTTCTTGACAAAAATTTTAGGTCTTTTCTGTTGACCTCTTACTATGGAAAATGAAAATTTAGTTCTCTTTCAGCCCTGTGTCCCAATTATATATTCATGCCCTTTTTGTCCCCCTTGTTCCCACCATCCTCCAAATAGAATTACACTGACATTTTGGTTAGGTCAGAATTAATGTTTGCATTATTATGACAGCCTAAATACTAACCACACTTTAGCCATGTAGTATAATAGTGTTGCTTCTCCTGCATGACTTCTAATTTTCCCTAGAATTAATAATTGTCTCTCTCTCCACCCCCACATTACCTTGGTTTTATATATAATTATCACTAATTCATCAGTTGACTCTCTGCCAATTGTCTCAATCTCCTCTTAACACTTACACATTCAGACATCAGATATTCTACTGATTCATTTTCCTCAGTACTTTCTAGTTGTGGATGTCCTGTGTCATGGATCCTGTCTTCCCCCTTCTTGGTTTAAAGGGAACATAAGAGGTAAATGTTTTTTGCACCATGCATGTCTGCAAATATCCTCATTTTATACAAACACTTGGTAGATAGTTTGGCAAGGTATAGAATTCTAGGTTACAACTAGTTTTTCTTCAGAATTTTGAAAGCACTCCTCATTGAGTTTTACCTCTGAAGATTGCTTTTGGGAAATGCAAAGCCATTCAGATTCCTGAGCTGTTTTTTCTCTCTGGAAGAAATTTCACAATAATAGTGCTTGATTTAGGTATATTTTCATTCATCATGCTGGGCATTAATTGAGCCCTTTCAGTCTAGAAACTATGTCCTTCATTGTTGAGATTTTTTAGAATTATTTATTTTTTCTTGCCCCTGTTTTTTTTGTTCTCTCATTCTAGAAATAATTTTATTTGAAAGTTGAACTTCTTGAATCGTCCTCTAATTTTCCTTTTCTGTTTTCCATCTTCTTCCTTTCTTTATTTTCTAGGAGATTTCTTCATCTTTATCTTTCAGTTTCTTATTGCATTTTTAATACTGCCTTCATATTTGTTAATTCCAAGAAGTATTTCCTATGAATTAAAAAAAATATATCCTACTCTTACGGGTGCAATGTCTTATCTCTCTGAGAATATTAATATAGAGTTGTTTAAGAATAGGGAAGTTCTGAGCTTGTGGGTAGAACATATTGATTTTGAACTTCCCTTAGGGTGATCTGGCTAGGCCTTTTACTGAGGAACTCCTGGTATCTCATCTTTGGATCTTTGCTCTTGAGCTTATCAGATTTTCAATGAAACAGGTTTTCCTGTTTCCTTCCTGGAGGTTGTAGTTCTGGCTGTCAGCATTCTGGGGGTCACAACATTCAACATGTAGACATTAATTTAATTCTCCTCTGTAATTGTGGTTCTCTACCCTCAGTTGTGCTGGTGTTGGTCATTCCCGGAACCCTAGTTTCATCCTCTTTAGAGAGTAAACTTCCTGTCTTCCTCCCAGATGAGGAAGGGCAGGGTCCCAGCACCATGGAGTAAAGAAGGGGATTTAGAGAAATGTTATTGCTTCTCAAACAGAAGTTTAGCCATCCCAACTTCTTACAGCCCTATGTTCACCCTCTTGCCTAGGGGTACCTGATGCCACCATTTCCTGAGTGTTTGAGGAGTTCTGTGTTACAACTTGGCTGTTTCTCAGCTTTTCCTACTCGTGGCTTAGTTTCCACCTAAGCCTTGACTTGAATCTGCTAAGTCAGTTACTACTCACCCATTTCCTCATTAGCTTCCAATATTTTATTGCTATTGTCTCCACTCCTGTTTTCTTTCTTCTTCTTGTAGGTTTTCTTTCTTCTTATAGGTTTATGCCTTTTAAAAATCTGTAAATTGTCATTTTGGTAAGATTTTCCTCTAAGCCTATGACTTGCAGTTTTGTACCAATTAATATCTTGATTCTTGATATTTGAATTTCATAAGCTCCCTCCTGTGAGAAGAGTAAACTAGACTACCTTTAGTTTAGGGAAGTTTTCAACCTCTTTTCATCAGTTTCAAAAATTATCCCTCCCCATCCTCCAAGAAAAAAGACCTACCTTTTGCGGGCAAAACTGTAGGAGGGGGTGGGTTAGATGTTGTTATAATTTATCTTTACTTTAACTTGCCTTTGTGGTCCCTGAACAGGATGCACTCAAAGTCTGATGATAATAAGAAGAGGCAGAAGAGAAAGAAGAGGGGAAAAGTGGGAGGGAGGCCACCTTCTGTGTGTATCTGTACCACCTTAGGTGTGGGCTATTGTCAGAAATTGGACTTGAAGCACTAGTTTGTTCAACTGCTAATCTTGTTACCTGAGCCAAGAATATGAACCATGTTTCTCTTTAGTAAACATAGAGATGATCTGTACTTCACAGGGTTATGAAGGTGAGAGTATTTAAACAAGAAATGCAAGTGAAAAGTTTTCTGAACTCCAAAGTCCTCCAAAAAATGTAAGGTTGCTCATATGTGCAGGCAGAAAAAAATCTAAGTGTGGAAGGAACACTGTGTTTCACAGAACAAAGTAAAATGCTGAGATGTTGAATTAGGTGTGCCTGTCCCAATCCCTCAGGCTTCTGTTCAACAATCCTGAGTTGAACACACTGTATGTTCTTAAAGCAGAAGTCAAGCACATACCCAGGTCCACCTGAGTCAGGTAATTAGGATGCTCCTTTTAATTAGGAGCGTCTCTGGAGGCTTCAAATGCTTTCAGACATCTGAAGTTTCTCTAAGCTCCCCAGTTTAGTCCAGGTGAAGAAAGAAACAGCAAGAAGATCAGCTAAAGTGTGACTAAAGTAGGAGACAAGAGACTAACTCCCAGGGATCAGAAAGATGCAGGTGGGACAGATGGGAACCCTGGTATGCCTGGAGAGAGGGCAGGATCCACTCTTTTCACCCAAGTGCTCAGGTTAAGTTAAAGTAAGATGCCTACAGAAAACCAAAGTGCAGGTGCGAACAGGTTGGCCATATTGCGGGAACATAGAAAGAAAGTGGGAGGCAGAACATTTTGAAAGATTTTACTTACTGCCTTGGAACCTTTCTCCATAACTTATAACAACATCTAATTCACCCCTCCTGCAGAGTTTTGCCTACAACAGCAAAGTCCTTTAGCTTGAAAAGTGAGGAGGGACAATTTTTGAAAATGATGAATAGTGATTGAAAGCTTCTCTAAACTAAAGGTGGTCTAGTTCACTCTCCTTATTGGAGTGAGCTTGTGAAATAATTATAATTAGGATATCAAGAGACAATAATTGGTACAAAATTGCAACCAACACATAGGCCTAGAGGAAAATATCTTTGTTTTCTCTGCAGCATCAAGTAATATTAGGTCTAAGTCACCCCCAGGCATATGGTTTTCAATCCAATGCTTAAATATCTTTCAAGAAAGAAATTCCATAAATTCCCGCTATAACTAGCCAATCCTCATAATCAGCAAGTTCCCTGCTATGTGACCTAAATCTCTGTCACTGCCATTTAAACTCATTTCCTCATGTACTGCTCTCCAGGGAGCAGTACACCTGTCTGCTCCTCTTTGTAATAATCCTCTGTGGGCAATATTTGCAAACGGTCTGCTTTGGGCTAAATAACTGAGATTCCTCTCACCTTTCTTTAAAATTCTTCTGTTGTTGTTTCCCCATAGAGCTTCTCCATGTTATTCACATCTTTAGATTAAGTTTCTTCCCCAGGACCTGCCATGGTGAAAGATTTTTTTTTTTTTTTTTTTAAAGTGAGCCAGACCCACTGAATAATTGGCCACTGAGGGCTGATCAATTTGAGGCTCTTTTCTTTTTCTTTTTTTTTTTTTATAATATTCTCTTACTATTTTTTTAAAAAATATTTATTTATTTATTTATTTATTTATTTATTTATTTATTTATTTATGGCTGTGTTGGGTCTTCGTTTCTGTGCAAGGGCTTTCTCTAGTTGTGGCAAAGGGGGGGCCACTCCTCATCGCGGTGCGCGGGCCTCTCACCATCGCGGCCTCTCCTGTTGCGGAGCACAGGCTCCAGACGCGCAGGCTCAGTAATTGTGGCTCATGGGCCCAGCTGCTCCACGGCATGTGGGATCCTCCCAGACCAGGGTTCGAACCCGTGTCCCCTGCATTGGCAGGCAGATTCCCAACCACTGCGCCACCAGGGAAGCCCGTGAAAGATTTAAGAGATAAGAATCCAGTTGTAAAGTAGACTGCCAAAGAGGTGGCAGGAAATCGGATCTGGACAGCTCCACGCCAAGCTAAAGAAAGGAAATAGGTTATCCCTTAAAATATGTGGGTTTTTTTTTTTTTTTTTTTTTTTTTTTTTTTTTTTTTTTTTCTTAAAAGCATCTCTGGCAATATCTAAGCTCAGCCATAGGCTAATAGGTGAGCCAGGTGGAATGGAAGGCAGCCATGCTCACCATTATACCACCAACTCACACTGAGCCGGGTGGAATGAATCCTTGTCCTAACACACCTTCCTCCTGAGTATCCCGTGTGCCAGATGCCTCTTTCCCCTACTCACTCTCCTTCCCAAATATCTCTTCCTCAGTGGTTTGAGATTTTAGGAGCAAAGCATGAAGACTGAACACATTTCTTCTGACGGCCAAGCTTGATATTTATGAGCAGGGAGCCTTCCTTGAACCTTCATTCTCTAAGTGCGCCCGCTCTGCGTAGCCCTGCGGTCCTCCCTGACCATCCATCTTCTCCAGAAGTAGGCCGGTTGTATTTGTCACCCAAGGGATATTTTAGAGAAACTCAGTGCTCCAAGAAATCAGAGGTCACTGTGATAGAGAGCAGAAAACCAAAGAACTCATCTTAGAAAACCTAAGGGACTCTGTTGGCTTTTTAAGCAGAAACATCTGCACATTAAACTTTCTTTCTCATGGTGAATTTTTCTGTAGTGCCACTTGCATCTGACAATGAGAAAACTTTTCTTGATTTCTCCAAAGGTAAAAGTTTTTCCAAAGGTAAAAGTTTTTAACAACTTGGTTATACTGAGAAATCGCACATCTTACATGTGAAAAAAGACACAGAGCTAGAAGGAATAGTCTAAAGAAGCTATTTTCAACATTTCCAAGCAGATTCTCAAACAAAGGTACTCCTTGGCACACTGTTTTCTCAAAGCCAGCAGATTATTAGGTTAAGTTGACTTGTCCACCCTGGTGAAATGTATCCTGTAGTCTTGAGTATAGGGGACTTCTTTGTTTTGTTTTGCTTGGGGTTTCATTTTGGACTGGTGTTTTGTATTAGCAGCGCAAGAGTTTCCAAAACTCTGGAAGTTGAAAGACCTTTTTAATGGGCAATGATTAAAATAAACTGACATGGCAACAAATTATATTTGGCAAATAGACATCGGAAAGCAAATATTCAGACTTCCTGGGCAGGGAGTAGTACTGGCACTTTTCCTGAATGTGAATAATCAAGCACATGTCACATTTGGGATGAGACAAACCTGTTCACTGTCGATAGAACAGCCAAAGCCATCTTGCTTTAGCTGCTATAAGGCCGAACAAACGAAACCCAGGTGAGCCAAAACGGGGAGTTAGGGTATTGACTTACCTCCTGCTTTTCTGATGGATCCTTTATTGAAATGGAGAAAAGATATTTTTAAAATGTGCTTCACATACAGCCACTTTAGTCCTGCTAATTGATAACCTGAGAATCCAGCTGGGTATGTTTCAACATGTGGGTTGCAAGGGGGCTGAATTTTTAAACTATATCACGAGTTGTTCTAGTCTCTGGAGGTTTTGGGGTTTTTTGGGGGTGGGAGGGGGTAGACATAATTCAGAATAGCTAACAGATTTAATTTCCTTTTAGAAATAAATTTCCCACTCTGGGGAAAGTGGATATCTGGCAGAAAGTCACTATCATTGAGGCAAACTTCCCCACCTTTAACTAAATGCACACATGAAGGGTAGAGGGTAATGCTGGAAAGGGTCCAAAATATAGATTGCCAAAAAAAGAAGAGTGAAAATACATTGTTTCTCTGCCTCTGAGGAATACTGACCTGCTCTCCCCTCTCCATCCCACCAATCCCAGAAGAATAGATAATCAGAGGAAATACAGCAAGGGCCAAATATGCAGCAAGCATATGAAGGCCCTGAGGTTGAGGCCAGAATGTGTGTTGTAGCTGTGTGGTTCATAAATGGGTGACAGGGAAAGCTGTAACCAGACCCAGAGGCATGAGCTGCTTCTACATTTTGTAGAACTGCTGTTTTGGCAGAGGCTTTTGAGGGGCCCCAAAAGGGGAATGGAAGTAACGGACTAAGTTCCTGTGCTTGGAGGGCAGAGCCTTTGCTGGTGCGTTTTGTTTTAAGGAAGAGGCCAGAGGGTTGCTTATCAACTGCGGAGTGCTGTGTATTTCAGCCTGACAGGAAAGAGGAGGCTCATTCATAAACAGACCTGGCCCTCCGGGGCTTCCCACATTGGAGCGGGGAGATCGCTGACCAGAAGTGTACGAAGTTGACGCTTTGACTTTTCGAAGAAAATGCAGTATTTGTCATCAGAGAGCCTTGATCACTTTTCCGTACCTAGAGCCATTGTTTGAGGGCTGCCCTGAGGCCAGTTTTGTTGAAGAAAAGAGCTCTAGAGCCTTTTGCAGCGCTAAATGCAGACCATCTGTGTGACCCAAGGTTTCCCCCCTCCCCACAGCCCTGCGCACTTGACGTGAGGTATGGGCTTTGCTGAAATGCAGTGGGGTGTGTGATGAAAAGTGGGGTGCTTGATGTGTGAGGAGATGACTCAGGCTGCACCCTGCAGTAAACCTCCAAATGGAGGGGCTGTTGCCTGGCAACCACAGTCCCCTTGTGTAGCAGCTAAGCCCCTTCTTCAAAAGGTGTTTCTGGGAGCAGGCTCCTTCTATACCTGCATTTCTCAGGCGGGTCGTGTGCTCCATGCACAGTGCTCTCTCCGCTGTAGCTAGGGAAAAACCTAGCCGTCACCACCCCTATTTCGACCAGGGGTATTCAGAAAAAGGCCTCCAAATCGCCAAGATTCTCTTATTACAGTTTAAAGGTCTCACTCTCCGAACCCTACGATACCTTTATGAGAGGAGGTGTTTCCTGAATACAGGTGCTGGTCAGTTGGATCACACAGTACAGATGATGGTGGTCTTCAAAGGTTGCAGGCACTGAAATCCTGGGCGTTCGTCCTCAACTATCAGGGGTCTTTGCCCCTATTAACTGTCAGTCCGCTTGAAATCAGTTCTCTTTTTCCCCATGCAAGAGGCTTTAAAAGCAAACTAAAATACCCACAAGCAGAACAGCCTTATGGTACAAGGCCTTCTGGTCTAGTTGCTTCTGCCCATGGATGAGAAGAACATCAAAGAAAATGGGCTTTTCATTGTTATACAGCAGAAATTAGGACACCATTGTAAAGCAATTATACTCCAAAAAAGATGTTTAAAAAATAACTAAATAGGGGTTTCCCTGGTGGCGCAGTGGTTGAGAGTCTGCCTGCCAATGCAGGGGACACGGGTTCGAGCCCTGGTCTGGGAAGATCCCACATGCCGCAGAGCAGCTGGGCCCGTGAGCCACAATTACTGAGCCTGCGCGTCTGGAGCCTGTGCTCCGCAACAAGAGAGGCCGCGATAGTGAGAGGCCCGCGCACCGCGATGAAGAGTGGCCCCCACTTGCCGCAACTAGAGAAAGCCCTCGCACAGAAACGAAGACCCAACACAGCCATAAATAAATAAATTAATTAATTAAAAAAAAAAAAACTAAGATAAAGCAAAAACTGAGTAAAAGGTCTTTTCAGAAGTGCACGTGTGTAACATGCGTCTCTCCTCACCCCCTTTCTTCATTAACTGCAGGAGAGACTGCAGGAAGGCAGCAGGTCCCCACCTCCCCACCAGCCTCGGAAAACAGCAGCGCAGCGCACAGCATCGGCAGCACGCAGAGCACGCCCTGCTCCAGCAGCAGCACGGCCTAGCCTGCCCCGCCCACCGCCAAGGGCAGGACCGGGAGGGAGCCCACACCTGGGTCCAGATTCCAGACTCGGGAGGCTAGATCGTGGGTCCCTGGTAAAGAGAGTGAATTTCAATATAGCGATCACCTGTTGTGTTCACCCCCCACCCAGGACTAATGTAAATGTGACCCCTGGGCTTCTGTAACACACTAGATTCATGTGAGAAAGCTAAGGTGGTGGCCTTCTCCACCAGCCCCTCACAGGCTTGGGGGTTTTCAATGTGAAACACATGCCAGTTTTTAAAATGCTGCTTTGTCCAGGTAAGAACATCCGTAATTTGGAGCCCTACGTTTTACCCAGACGCAAAGAGTTGGTAAAAGGATAACAGTCAGATAGTAGAACCAGTGAGTAGATGTGGCCAAAGATTCTTTTATAACTGAACCAAGATGTAAAACAACAGAAATGCTTCAAGACTTTCTCAGTGTGTTCCTCCATGTCTAATTTGCACCTTCTGGATGCACACTTCTCACCTTGCTGCCACACTTGTGGGGACTGCTGTGTCGGCTTGATGGGTGCTGCCCTCACGGACTGCATCCTGACACACCTCAAGGCAACATTCCTTTCTTGTGCCCTGGGCCAAAACCAGTGCTGATTTCCTTATCAGCTTCCTCCTTCTCCCCACATTCACACACCAACTGCAAAAATGTCTTAATGCAAATTTTGCATTTCTTTATAGGCATATAGAAATTGAAAATGGCCAAAATCTGGGACTGCAGATTTGTGCCCATTTATGACAATGTGTTCTATTACATTAATGTGTAAATGGGGGCAAAATTCAGTTGTAAAGTTGAGGAGGAATTTGCACAGTGATATATGTACCAGTACAAGTATATAATATGTCATTTGGCACATTCGTTTTTTTCAGTTGAAGAAGAGAAAATTCATTCCCATTTTTAAAATGTCCTACACCTTCAGAGTTGGAACATATTCTTAAATATATTTGAGAGAATTAGTGTTTCCATGCAAAACATGTCAACCTTTTCAATAGACCCTTTTGTAAACACCAAGCTCTTGTAAGATGCAAATGTATGGCACATCCTTTTGGATTCCTGTTGGTTATCTGAACAGTGTCACCAGTTCTGCCCAGAAACTGATGAGATATGGAAAAAGACACTCATTTGAATTGCTTTAGTTCTCTTGCCTTAAATATACCCCCAAAACTCAAAAAGAATTTGAGGTGAATTTTATTAAAATGGAATAATATGATGCCACTTTGCAGCTAAAATAAGCTCAACTGATACCTGTATGTTAAAAAAAAGAATGCCAGAGGAAAATGTCCATGCCAAAGCATTTACTACTGAAGGTAACTTCATTGCAAATAAATATTATTCTTTTTCCAGAATTCTCCCAAACAACTCAGAAGTCTACAAATAGAACAGGCTAGATTCTACCCCCAAACTATTCATAAGCAAATCTAACTGCTCTTAAAATAAGGAAGTTGTGCCTGGTTCTCTGTGAATGGAACCTTAAGTAGGAAATGTTGATGTCACCGGAGACCTGAGGGCAGTATCTACAAGGCAAATAGGTGGAGATTGACAATCGTTAACCCATCATGGAGTCATGCTGTGATTGATTTGATAGTTATAGACATTCAATCAGGATGATTTTAATCAAAACAGATTGCGGGCTAAGATTTCCAGGCCATCTATAGTGATAATTTTGCAGATTTTCACAGACAAATGAAGATAGGAGATTAGAAAAAATTTTGCCTTCAGTTAACTTTTTTTAACATAAAGGTATCAGAGTGGAGGACCTAGATTATGCTACCTGTGTTTGAAAATAATGCGCTTTGCCTAACCTTCAGCAGAATGTATTGTTTTAGCATATTCTATGTATAAAAAAGTTTAAAGATGTCTTCAAAGAAGACTAGAGTCTTTAAGTCACTTATAGCTATATTTTACTACAAAAATCTGTGTATAAAGATATATTTAAGTGTTTTAGATAAATTTAAGTTACTCCATATGAAATGTTTAATTTCAGTTACTGTGAATTCTTTTGATCAGTTCTTTGCTTTTTAAAAATCCCTATCCATCCTGTTAAAAAGATGATTAGCTATTAAGAGGTATTAAAAGGTCCAATTCTTAGATGGACAGGGTTAAAACCTTTTGTAATATATTTAAATGTATATTTTTGAGAGAGATGCTACATTGCCGATGATTTTATAAATAATTTAAAATTAATTAACAAATTTATGGGTGCAAACCAAAAGATTTTAAAAGAAAGAGAAGAAGAAATCAACTTTTATTTGTTTGGGTCTTACTATCCAGAAGTATTATTCAGATCAAGAAATTCATGTTGATGAAACCCGATCCTGTGTTAATTGGAGAGTGAACATCATTAAGTATTTCTGAAATGTTTCTAAAAAGTGAACATTTTTTAAAAATTGTGTTTTCTCCCTAGCTTCCTGTTACAGCATTTCCAGTTGCTTCATACTTCACAGTTTTAATACAAAGTATAAGCTCTACTTTATAACACTTCCTACAAGTTTCTTTAAAACTGTTTTTATATTCCAGTTAAATTCCTCTATCTGCAAAGTCTTCTGTTACTTCTGCAGGTTACACCCTTCATTTGCAGAGGCCATTTTGTTTTGTTTATTTGATGCAAAAGCTATTGTTGAAATGCTCTAAACTCCAAGGCAGATTGTGTAATACCCTATAGCTTTTCACCGTGTGGTGTGTACCAGCCGTTGCTCTGTATTTGGAAAGTCAGATTCCTTCTGAGTAAGCTGTTTCTATAGCATTTTCTAAACAAAACAAAAGGTCTTTTCCTTGTCTGTAATGAGATTGTAAACCCGTTTCCTGTGTGTGTTCTGTTGTGGGCGTGCTTGGGAGTGTGTGAGGGGGTGTGCACCTGCGTGCCGGTCTTTTTGTACTGTAACTACCTCATGATTTGAGTGATGGTTGTACTGCTGATTGTGTTAACAGAGCACATTTTGTTGGGTGACTCGTGCGTGTGATTTTTTTTTCCTGTTTGTTTTCACTGGGGGTTGTTCATGAAACTGACAGATGTTTTTCTGAAAAGGACTATTATCAGTTTCCAAATACAATACTTCTCTCTTCTGGTTTTTCCTGAATGAGCCTGATTTTGTTGCTGTTTTTCATCATCTATGAGGGTAAAAAGAGTACCCTGAAAATCCCTGTGGCCAGTTTGAGCACCCCTGTTGTACTCTTTTCTCTGTTCAGTGTGTCGTCAATCTTGTGAACATGCTTAGATGTATAGTTTTGATAACCACAGTTTTAAGTCCTTTATCTGTGCATAATAAAAAGATATATATCAATTATTAATACGTGTCTTGTTTGGTCATCATTAAATTCTACCCTCAGGCTGATATAACCCTTGTTCATTGTGCCTTTCTCCTAAATTTATCATCCGCTATGACTGTGCTGATGAGGAGGAGGGAGGGGAAGGGCCAAGGCTCACAGAGCAGAGGTTGGGGGGGTGGGTAGACAGACCGGAGGGGGCGTGCAGGAGTTGCTACTCTTCTCAGAAAAACATGGCAGGAGACCTGGAAGTGGGGGTCAGCCCTGGAATCCGCTCAGGGGCTTTCTGTCAATCTCCTAGAGGCACGGAATGAGAAATAATACGTATTTTGGACCTACTATTTCCAATCCCTCCAAACACCTCAGTGCTGCTTCTAGCATTCTCTATCAATACGCCATCACCATCTACCAGCTGCTCAAGCCAGAAACCTGGGAATCTCTCTGGACTCCTTTTTGGTTCCCACACCCCCAAATGAATAAATCCAAGTTTATTCTATCTTTCGAATATCTCTTTCTCCCAACCATGCACTTATTTCTTCTCCTCCTGCTGTTACCCAGAATCCAAGGCCCGTTATCTCTTAAACTGAATCACTGCACAAGCCCACTTCCCAGCCTGCTCCCCTCCAACTCTCTCTCCACCACGCAGCCAAAGGAGTCCTGAACAGCCTCAAGTCTTGTCACCTCCCAGCTTAAAGCCTTTAAGTAATTCCTCTATTTGCCTGCAGAATAAAGTTCAACCTCCTAAGCATGGTTCAAAGAGAATAATAATCTGCTTACTTTCCCAGCTACTTCTCTCACCTCTCTGGAACTCAAGTTCTATGTGGCATATCTCCCACCAGACACATTTATATTATGAAAAGAATAGCTTTCTTTTACTATCAGAGATGAAATCATAACATTGAATATGTGTTTACAAACTGCGCTCTCATATCCCTGCCTCTCCTCCCCTTTTGAGAATTAGTGAGCTAGATGGTTAGAAACAGACCCAAAAATGTATCAAGGCCAGTGGCCCATGCTCACACCTCACACAGGCAGGTGTCCACACAGCAAGAGCAGCGTGAGGGGCTTAAGCAGCATCTCACTCCAGCGAGGTTGGAGTCCTCATTACAGACAAGAGTCCAGCCAATGTCCAGTACCCAGACTGTGCCCTGGAGCCAGCTCCTCCCTCAGAGGAAAAAGGGGGAAATTGGCAGGTCAACCAATTTTTCTGCTGTTAAACTCTCTTTGTATCTACTGGAGCAGAAACCTAGCTGATCCATAAATGAGCTTCAGAGTGTCTGTTAACTACCTGAGATTGCATGTAAATTTTTGCATTGATGTGTCTGGACTTTTTTTCTAGTTTTGAGTTTCTTTGTTGAAAGTGTCCATAGCCCTTCTGTAGTTACACCGAATAAAAAAATTATTTTTTTTTTTGCAAACAGTTAATGTATATGTATAAAATGAATGCAAACAATAGACACGTAACAATGAAAAAGCCTCCATAGTCCTCAAATTTAGAGATAATAATACTGATTTAGTGAATGTGTTCCCAGACATTTCCTTAATGTTCATATCAACATGTAAACGTCACTACAATAAATAAGATCACATTATAACATTTGTGACTTGCTTTTTCCTCGTGGCATATCTTCCTATCAAGCTTCATGAGCGCTCATCATCACTTTTGCACTAGACTTTCCATAAATTGCCAAAGTAAAAGGTGGCCATTAAAGGAGGTGAAATGAAACAAAGTTATTTGTTAATGTTCTTTCCCACCCCCTCTAGTCACTTCCCTGGAGGAACTGCCTATTTTCTAAGGCAAAGGTATTGACACATGTTCACAAATAGAGGAAATTCTTTTGGTTTACATTGTATACATACTCTGGAACGTGCCTTTTTCACTTAACATGGACCTGCCTCTAGTTAGTACATATAGAACAAATTCATGCTTTTTAGTGGCTATATAGTATTTCATGTAATGAATTCAGCCAATTCACTAGTGGTGAACATTTAGAAGTGTTATTTTCAGGGTTTTGCCAAGATACTCTGCTGCAGTTAACATCCTTGTAACATCCTTGAATGTCCTGGCATTCTAGTACTTTAAAGAAAAAAAAGTGACAATCACAAAGAGAAACTGACAAAGTCATCAGTAGAAGACTAATATATCATTCTCAGAAGCGAATAAATAAAAAAATTTGGATATGGAAGATTTGAACAATGAAATTAAGCTTGATCTACTGGGCATACACATAGAATCTGTGACCCCAAATTTGAGAATTTTGTACATACAGAATATTTATAAAAATTGACCATTAATAGACCATAGTGGAATTCTCAACAAATATCATAGAACTTAATCACACTGGTCAAGTTCTTTATCCATAATGCAAGTAATTTAGAAATCAATAAGAAAAGAATAATTTTTAAACACTCAATATATTTGGAAATTTTAAAACACGTATTCCTGGTTCAAAGGAGTACTTATAACAGAAATCAGAAAATGTATAGACTTGAAGAATTAAAATACCAAATTCGTACATGCAGCTAAAGTAGTAATTTATGAGAAATTTATAGCTTTAAAATGCTTCTATTGGGAAGCAATGAAAGGTTGAAAGTGAAAGAGTATTCAATATAGCAAATTAGGAAAAATGCCAAAAACTAATTATTATTTTAAAAGACTACCAGAAATAGACAAAAATTAAGTAAAAATAAATGCATGCATTAGGAATGAAAAAGGACAAATCAACAGATACTACAGAGATTTTAATAAATAAGGGATCACCGTAAATAATTTTCTTCTAATAAATTTGAACACTTAGACAGCATGGATAATATATCAGTTAGGGTCCTATTGGATGAACAGAAGTCACACTGGGTATTTCAGCAGAGAGAAATCAATATCAGGAATTGGTTAAGCAGGTGTTGGATGGCTGAAAAGGTGAAGAGAGGACACTGAGGTAACACAGAGTTAATAAATGTAAGAAGAATTGCATCCCTGGGACTGGTGATTGTCAGCAGGTGTAATTGGGGGTGGTTTGCAGAGTCCCAGCACCAGCATCATCAGGCAGGTAGAGAAGGGAAGATTGGGATCTGGGAGACAAAAGCTTAGTAAATGGCACAGATGATTTCCTGGAAAAGAAGCAACAGAAGTTGAAAATACATCTTAAACCATTAAGAAAAAATCAGGGATTAAAATCTACTTACAACGAAACAGAACATAAAATTTAAAAAAAAAGCTGCTAAGCCCACGTGGTTTTACAGCTAACTTCTACCTAGTAGTCAAAGAATTGATAACGGATAGTGCCAGGATCACAGTGGCTCTTTTATTTGGGGGGGGGGGGTGGCAGGTCAAAAGGAATGAGTTTTTTAATATTAATATCTATTACCACATTACTTTTTTAAAGGTTGTAACAAATCACAATGCCATAGGCCTCCGCATCAGAACAAGGCATGTCGAAACAGAGCTTGGGCTCCCAGACCGCCTAGGTTTGAATCTTGGCTCTGCGATTTGCTAGCTGAACTATTTCCTTAATTTAAAAAAATGTACTTCTTAGCATTGTCATGAACATTAAATGAGATAATCCACATAAAGTGTTTAGCATATACTAATCACTTAATAAATATCATCTACTATTATTGTTACCAGCATTACGTTTTAAATTTTGCCAGGCTGATGGATGAAAAATTGTATCTCCTTAGTTGACTTCATATTATCCTCATAACCAGTGAGTTTTAAGTTGTTATAAATTATTGCCTTTTTCCAGGTTCTTCTGTACATTTCTATTTCCTTTGCCTGCTTTTCTACTGAGTTGTAGTTTTCTTAATACTTTCCATATTAGTGGCATTATATGTCACATGTCATGTATGACAAATTTTTTTTTCTAATCCACGATGGTTTTTTCTTTCATTCTGTTTATAACAGATATCGCCAAGATAAAATGTTTAATTTTTATGTAGTTGAATATGTCTACCTTTCCCTCTTGGGTTCTGGGTTTCCTGTCTTTCTTAGTGTCTCTCTAACTCTAGGCATATACTAATACTTTTATTAATTTGTTTTTCAAATTTAGATCTTTATTCCATATTTTTGTGAGAGCATGAGGCTAGGGGTCTATTTTTGTTTTCTTCCAGATGATTATTCAATTCTACCAGAACCATTTATTTAAAAGTTCATCTATTTCTCACTGAATTAAGATTTTGAAAAAGAATGGTGACTGTGATTTGGCCTTAGCAGATATTAGAATTTAGCACAAAATCTTATAATAAAAATAGTATGATATTAGCACAGGAATAGTTAAATAGATTTCTCAAACAGATAGAGCATTCACAGAGAGATCTAATTCATTGGGACCTTAACATATGATAACTAGTCACAGTTTTCACTTGATTCTTAAAGGATTCCATGACCCCAAAATGGTTATAAATCCAAGACCAAAAATAAGAGCTATAGGTTGTCCCATTTTCATTGTAAAAAAACAGATCTGATTTTTTCCCCCATCCTTTAAAACATTTAGAGAAAAAGTTGTCTGAAAAAGAAAAAGTCGATTAATGTTAGGTCTACCCTAAACTTTCTGTGGGGGTGATGTCATCGCCCTGCTGGTCTGGAACAGAACATCAAGCCAAAGAGGATTGTGTCGGTCCTTAAGATCTCATGGAACTTGTTTTGTTAGGTTTTGGACTTGCTTGGGTCCTGTCATGCCTTCCTTTTTTCTTATTTTTCCTCTTTGGAATGAGAATTGTGGGGGAGGAGAAAAAATGTTCCCTCTACCCTTCTAAGTTCTTAGCTGAGACCTCTAATAAAAGATGTATTAACAAAAGAAAAATAAACAGAAGTTTATTAACATGTATTCCTTATATATACATGGGAGACACCCAGAGAAAAATGAGTAGTGCAAGCAGGCGGCCTTAGAATTCAGAATTAGATACCGTCTTAGGGAAAGAAGAGGGGGAAGTAGGCCTTTTAGGGGAGCAAAATAATTAAATAATTTTTAGGAAAGATAAATAAATGAACAGATGAGTTTGTGACAATGGTTAAGTTTGATGTTCTATTCTCCTCTACTGTGATGAGTCAATCAATCTCCCCTGGTTGATAAAACTCCTGGGGAGAAGATTTATGACAACTGAGGTCCTTTTGGAGGATCTGTCTTCAGGCAGATAAGGGGGAGTGCAGAGTAAGCTTTTTCCTGTATTTGCTGTTTTTCAAGTGCCTACAGCTCAAAATAGTCAATATACCAAAGCTGCATATTTTTGGGTAGTATGACTCCTAAACTCCTACAGTCACATCTTGGGGTGGCATGTTCTGCTGCCCTTCAGAATGTCTATCCTATGCCTGTCCCACTATTGTATTTTGGAAGCACACAACTTGTTTGGCTTTACAAGTTCACAGCTGGAGAGGAAGTTGCCTGAGAATGAATTGTACCTACCTCGATTCTCACTGATATCAGGTGATATTTAGATGAGACTTTGGACTTTAAAGGCGATGCTGGAATGAGGTTGAGACTTTGGGGGCTGTTGGAATGGGTAGAATGTATTTGGCATGTGAGAAGGACATGATGGGGTGCAGGGGGGCTGAGTGAAATACCAGGGACTGAACGGTTGTGCCTTCCCACAATTCATATGTTGAAGCCCTAATCCCCAGTGTGATGCTATTTGGAAAAGGGGCCTTTGAAGATAATTAGGTCATGAGGGTGGAGCCCTCACGTTGGAATTAGTGCCTATATAAGAAGAGAGAGGAGAGAGCTTGCTTCCTCTCTCTGTCATATGAGGATACAATGTGAAGACAGCCATCTACCAACCAGGAAGCAGGCTCTCACCAGACACCAGATCTGCCAGTGCCTTGATCTTGGGCTTCCAGCTTCCAGAACTGTGAGATATAAATGTGTTGTTTAAGCCATTTATTCTATGGTAGTTGTTGTAGCAGCCTGAGCTAAGATAGAAATCGATGATTTGCATGATGATTCACTGCTACTCCTCCTCTTCGTCCTTCCACATAAATGTTTATAGAAAAATTAATATTAGCTAATCAAACATCATTTATAAAGTGTTGGTTTCTTCCAGCCACTGTGAATGTTACAATAATTCTATTAAGTGAAGAAATATTACCAAATGCCAATTTCAAGGAAAATGCACACATCTTTTTTTGTGTCAAAGCAAGCCAAACCTATAGCATTGCTCTTCCCTAACACAATATGTTTCAAAATGGGCAAGTGGCTGCTTTAAGCTTTATAGATGTCATCAATAATCTACAGTTTGAGTTTTTGCCTATTTTCTGCCTTCGTGTTTAAATTTCAATCTCAGCTCTTTTGGAGGAACTGAACACTGCACTTTATGTAGATTTTATTTCACCCTTAAAGGTCATATGACATCACCTCCCCTTCTGCAGAAGATCACAGCTTGAATTGATTTTTAATGACCTTCTCCATTTATTGCCTCTGAGATTTCATTAAAAAAGAAAAATAAACTTTCAAAAGTAGAACTACATGACTGAAGTTAACTCTACCTTGACTTAAAGAGAGATTAGGGTCGTAAGCACGCACGTGTGTACACAGACACACACACACACACGCTTGTATCTCAAACATTTTCCTCATTTTAAAAAAAATCAACATGTTCTCAATATTTTTTTCTGCTCAGAAGCCCCAGA
Source organism: Balaenoptera musculus (assembly GCF_009873245.2). Taxonomy (NCBI): domain Eukaryota; kingdom Metazoa; phylum Chordata; class Mammalia; order Artiodactyla; family Balaenopteridae; genus Balaenoptera; species Balaenoptera musculus. Next base: position 80,555,907 of record NC_045785.1, on the reverse strand, counting down.
ACTGATCATTCTTTTACAGACCACAGCACGCCACCTGTACAAGAAGGATGGGCAAGGAGAACAAGAATTTCTCAGCTTTAAAAACCAACCGGGTTCCTTCCACTTGACCAACCCAAGATCCAGAGCTGAAAGTCTTCATAAGTAACTTGGGTGGAGCAGTTTTTGCCGATCTGTTGCTCGTCCCGGTTCATAAACTGTGTATGACATAGTTCCTGCAAAGAACACAGTGCACTTGACGAGAGTGTTGAAATAATACTGAACTTTAAAAGGGGAAAAACACATGGATTCTGTTTGGTGGAGGGGAAGGGTAGGAAGAGAGAAAACTGGATTGTTGGTGTTAAAACCCAACCCAGATAATAACAATCAACACTCAAAATTGGAAAAGAGCTTCAATTATCTTATTCAGAAACACAAACATCTGGGGTCACTAGTCTTTCAAGATAAGTACAGAATCTGCAGAGGAGTCTCTTCATTGAGGAATCTAGTTATTAAACCTTTTTCTTAAATGGAATGGAGAGGTGAAAACAAAAAGCTTCTTAGCCTATCAATTAGGCTTAAAAGTAGAAGCATCTGTTGGAGTGTCTAACCTGGACTCCAGGGAAATCCACCATTCTTCACCGTTTCATTACAGTTAACAGTTTACAATTACATTCCAAGAGAAGGTATTTCAGTTATTGTGCCAGCAAAGGAAAAATCGACAAATCTTTAACCCAACCAGAGAGTTCCCATTTTGACTGGCTGATTTTCCCCTTTTAGTATATTTCTCAGAATGCCAATGTGTGTGATAGGAACTCTTCAGTTACTGCAAGGAAACAGTCACAGGAAGAGTAGGAAGCAGTTAAAAGAAGCATGTAATGGAAACGGAGGATTTGGTTTCAAGTCATTTCATGCCCTTGAGTCTGAGCTGAGCTGCAATGGAGAAAAAGCAGAAGCAACTGTTAGGAGAGCGATCCATCCCCTCTCCCTCCCTCTGCCCCCTGTCCTGTGCCCCTGGCCTGCTCCATTCTCTCCTATCCATCTGCATGGCCTTCTCACCATCTCCTCCGATCCTAACGTCCTTCACAGTTCTGCTGTTACACAACCTTCTCCATGGAACCTTATGAGCTGCCCCATCTGTGAGTTATTTTATCACTTTCCGATCTCCAGTAGCATCACCATGCTACCCATGCCCAAGGCACAAAACTCTTATCTTCTCCCACCCCTCACAGCCTATCTATCAGCAGCAAGTCTTGTTGACTTTACTTCCAGAACATATTCTGCTTCTCCCCATCTGCACCACCGCATCCTGGTCTAAATCATCTTGTCCTCGAACATAAACTAACACATCTCTTAGACTTCTGCATCCTTCTTTTCTCACTACAATTTGTTCCCCGCTTGACTGCTGGAGTACTCTCTTCAAAATATGCCCCTGTTTAAAGCTCTATGATTTCCCATCACACTTAGAGTAAATCCCAAATTTTTCCTATCACACTTAGAAAAAGTTCCAAATTCCTTTATTTTTTTTCTTAGCTCAATCGGTACATTTTCTTACTTACTCATTTTTGTCTTTAACTTTTTTATTTTTACATTTTTGAATAAAAATACAAGTTATATGATTTGAAAATCTAAATGATATAAGAAAACAGTATATATTAGCAAGTCTTGCTTCTACTCCTGTTTCTACCCATTCTATTCTCCCCATAGGTAACCAAACTTTTACAAGTTTGTCCTGTTTCTTAAAGGAAATGCAAGCAAGTAGGAATTGCTTCTTATTTTCTTCTTCATTACACAATGGTAGCACACTATACATGCTCTGAATTTTGCTTTTCTCACCTAATATATTTTGTTTCCACGTCAGAACATAAGGGAGTTCCTCATTCTTTTTTTTTTTTTTTTAAATAGCCATATAGGGTTCTACAATGGGAATATACCATGATCTATTTAACCTGCCCCTTTCAGTGCACACTTGGTTTGTTTCTATCTCTTGCTGGTACAAACAAGCTGCACTGAATAGCCTCATATGCAGGTTTTTCAGTTTGTGTGCAGGCAAATCTCAAGGATAAAGTCCCAGAAGTAGGATTACCAGGCCAAAGAGTAAATGCATTTATATTTTAATAAATATTACCAAATTGTATTCTATTGAAGTTGCACCATTTTACACTTCTATTAACAATACCTATTTTCTTACAGCTGCACAAGTTGAGTGCATTATCCAACTTTGGTATTTTTGCCAGTCTGGTGGATAAAAAATGGTATCTCAATGTAATTTTAATTTGCATTTTTCTTATGATGAATGAAATTGTGTGCCTTTTTATATGTATATGGATCATATATTTTTCTCTTTCTGTGAACTGTCTGTTCTGTTTTTTACCTGTTTTTCTATTGGGTTGTTGTCCTTTACCTTTTCAATTTCTAAGAATTCTTTATACATTAGGGAGATTAGATCTTTATCTGTGATAATCTTGGTATTTAAAGCCCTAGGGATCTGACTTCACCTCTGACCTCAGCTAATATAAATCTTCTTCCCACCTGTTACGCTCCAGCCGTGATGTTCTGTGATCTCTTTCTTGCCTGAAGCCTTTAAATTTGCTGTCCCTCTGCCTGGAATGCTGTTCCCCAGATTATTGCACAGTTGTCTCCTCTTTATTACTCAGAGCTCTGCTGAAGTATTGATGGGAAAGTCTTTCCTGGACCACAGTCTACTGTAGACTCCCAATTCTGCTCCATCACATCATTCAGGCTTAATTCTTTGTGTAGCTCTTATTTCTCACTAGTATTTTTTGTTCGTTTTAGTTTGTTTATCATCAGTCTCTCCTCATCCAGAATGGAAGCTCCAAGAGAAACAGGTCTGTCTTGCCCATCACACTATCCCCAGAGCTTAAAACAGGACCTGGCACGTAGTAGGCACGTCAGACAGATTGTGTGATGAATGAATCCTTTCGTCCTCTCTCCAGGCATCTTCACATGCCTTTACAATGTGCATCACCTGACATATTCCCTAGAAAGAAGATTGAAAATAACATGGTTTTTCCTTGTTTGTTTGTTTTGATACCAATATGTGCCAAACACTGGGCTAGGTTTTATTATACATGTCATTTCATCCTTCTGGTCACTCTGAGCTAGTTAGCATTATGTTCACTTTTATCAATAAGGCTGAGACTCTAAATTAAAGCTCCCAAAGAAGTTGCCCAAGAACATGTGGTTTATACACATGCGAGTCCAAGTGAGGTGAGCTGGTTTCAAAGTCCGTTCTCTTCTAATTACACCATACCTAGGACATTATCTTACTCCTTAAATTTCGGCATGGCATCTACTTTTTGCTGGCATGCCATACTTTCTCAATAAATCACAGAATCATAATATGTCAGAGCCTGATAGAGTCTTAATGGTCACCTAGACTTAACTAAGTGGTACAGTAAATCAGCAGTAGGTCCAGGATGCAAATCTGTAACCCCTGAATCACTAACCTCCTCCCTACTCCCTGTTATCATGGTTATGCCAAGCTCATTCCCACCACAAGGACTTTGCACTTGCTATTCCTTCTGTCTGGAATTATTTCCTTCTAGATTTTCACATGGCTAGCTCTTTTGTCATCATTCAGGCCTCAGGGCACATGACCTCCTTAGAGAAGACTTTTCTGACCACACAAACCAAATTAGACACCTCTCTCACCCCAATCACTCTCTATCATGTTTTTCTGCTTTTATATTCTTCTTAGTACTTCTCCCAATCTGGAACTCTTACTTATTTGTTTTCTTGCTTGTTGTATGCCTTTCACACTAGAATGTGAGATCCATGAGAAAGGGGCCTTATCCAATTTGTTCATGGCTGTATGTCCAGTGTCCAGAATAACGGAACTATAATAAATACTGTGAAATTTAAAAATTAACAAGATGGTTCTAGAAGCAGCATGGAAAAAGCATAGGCCTAGGAAGCTATTCTGGCTCAGTGATTACCCAGCTGCTACATCACAGCTAGTCACTGGGCTTTGGATTTCTCATCTTTCAAGTAAGGAAATAGATACACTCTGTGGCCACTTACAGTATGATAATTATATGAAGCTGTAAATTATTCATATGATTCAAGAGTGATTCTCAAAGAGATGAAGTTTACCCCTCTCAGTACAAACTCTTTTCCTATTTTTTTTCCATTTGGAATGGGCATAAATCCTAAAGGTTATCATACTTTTCAGTTTTTAAACAAATAAACAGAACATCATTTACCTTCTTATTGAACTAAAATTCTCATTCCTAAAAGCAAGTATTGTACCATATTGCAAGGAAAATATTGGGAATGTCAGTTTCTATTGACTGATTTTTCTTCTCATTATGGTTCACGTTTTCCTGCTTCTTCAGATGTCTAATAATATTTGATTGGATGTTGGACATTATGAATGCTATGTTGCTGAATTCTGGATTTTGTTGTCTTCTTTAATAGAGGGTTGAGTTTTGTTCTAGCAGGCAGTTAATCTACTTGTGGATCAACTTGGTCTCTTCAACAGTTGTTTTTAAGCCTTGTTAGGGTGGGTCTAAAGTAGCCTTTACTCAAGGTTAGACTAATCCTTCTCCTAAGATGTGGCCTTCCTGGGTCTCTACTGACTGCCTGGAGTGTTCAGTGAGATCTCTCCATCTGGCTGGTCAGAACTTTAATGCCTCCCAGTCCTGTTTGAGTTTCAGTAGTTGTTTAGTTCACAACACCCCAGTGGTTGTTCTTTCCCTGATAGCTCTTTGCCCAGCCTTGTGGAGTCCTACCCCAAACAAAAACAGCTTAGTATTCAGCCATAGATTCATGGGGACCCCTAAGCAGATGTCTAGAGTTCTTTCTCTGCAGAGTTCCCTCCTCTCCAGTGCTTTGCCCCACGAATTCCGTTCACTTAAGTAGCCCTGACCTCTGATTACTGTCTTCTCAGCTCAGCAAGGGGACTGTACTCTGTTTGAATGCCCCCTCCCTGTACCCCACTGGGTAAGGGGCCTCCAGGCAGAAAGGTAGGGCAATTGAGGGATTTACCTCATTTGTTTTCTTCTCTTGAGGATCACAGTCCTGTCTAGTGTCTGAGAACAATTATTTTATACATTTTTGCCAGTTTAAGAGTTGTTTACAATGGGAGGCTAGTCTGGTATCACAACAGCTAGAAATGGAAGTTGCCTCCTTCAGCGCATTCAAGGTGGGTAAGATCTATTTGCCACCAAACAAAATGACCCCAGTGTGCTATATATTTTTATATTTTTTCTTGGGAATGAATATGATGGTTTATAAAGTTCAAAGAAACTCAGAAGATATAAACAAACTGATGTAATAACTAGATATACACCTGGTGTAAATCACTAAGTCATGGAGTATCAGGATTAAATAAAATAATGACCAATGGGACAAGCCCAGTGACTGGAACATAGGTAGGTATTTGATAAATATAGTCTTCTTTCTTTTTTCTACGGGAGATGCTTGAAGTCAAGTCCTATTTTAAAATCATTTGGTGAACTAGTTATTTAAAGGATTCCTGTGGTGAATCCTTTTCCAAAGCGAAGGATCCTTTTGTGAAATGCATAAACTCCTCCTAATCTTTATGTAAATACAGATTTTTGTATATTTGGTTGGCTTAACGTGTTCTGTGAAGAATTTGCTTGCTAAGGCTAAGCGTGGGTGTGGATGTGGATGTGTGTTTGGGAAACGGGTAAGAAAGAAGGGATTTTGTTGTGCTGTGTCACAAACCCTGCTGGTTTGGGTAGAAGCCATGAGGTTTTAGAACTGTATTTTGAATGAGATGATTAGACAATAACAAATACGGGTGGGAAATCCCTAGACTGCACAAAAGAGGCAGCTGATGTACTAGTTTCTGTTGTTACCTGCTGCTCCTTGGGTTTTCACAGAACATTTCCCAAGAACCTGGAAAGAAGCTTGCCAGGTCAAGTCTCATCCATGGCAGTTCACTCATCCATGCATTTATTCATGCAACTAATATGTATTGAGCTCTTACTGTGTGTCAGGTACTATTCTATGTGCTGACGACACATCAGTGAACAGCAGACCTGCTTTCAGAGAACTTATGTTTTAGCGAGGAGGCTATCAAATAAACAGATGATGTACAGAGAAGATCGAGCAAGGTAAGAGTGTTATGAAATAGGCTAGACTGGTAAGAAATGTCTTTTTGATATTGGGAGGTGGCACCTAAAAGGAGCGTACTTGAGCAGAGACCAAAGGAAAGAAGGGGGAGAGTGAGCCTATTAAACATCTCTGAGGAAACAAGGAATGCAAAGGCCTGAGGTGGGAGCAACATCACTGGGGTGTAGAGAACAGGTAAGGAGGCCATAATGTCTAGAGTGAAATAAAGAAAGGGTGAGATGTAAGGAGAGGAAGGTAAGAGATGAGGATAGAGGTTGGAGAGCACCAGATCGGGTAGTCTTGTAGGCCATGGCAAGGACTTTGGGCTTTATTCTGGATGAGACAGGAAAGTGAACTGCAGAAGGAGATGACCTTACATTTTTAAAAGATCACTCTGGCTGTAGAGAAGAAACAGGTGAGAAGACCAGTGAAGTTGCTCTTGCAATAGTACTGATGAGAGCTGCCAGCGGTTTAGGCCAGAATGGTAGCAGCAAAGTTGGCAAGAAATGGTCAGATTCTGCATACGTTTCAAAGGGAAATCTGACAATATGTGCAATGGATTGGATGTGGGATATGAGAGAAAATGCAAAATCAAGGATGACACCCGAGCAATTGGAAGAATGGCAGTGCCATTTCTTGGTAGGAATGGATGGAATGGGGGGTGGTGAGAGTTGGAAGGGAAGGTCGAGAATTCTTTTTGAACTATCAAGTTCATTTCTTTTTTTTTTTTTTTTTTTTTAATATAGCAACTTTAACTCTAAGACAGTGGTTCTCAACTCCTGAGTGTCAATGAGACATTTTTAAATACTACAATTCTTATTATTTATTTATTTATTTATTTATGGATGTGTTAGGTCTTCGTTTCTGTGCGAGGGCTCTCTCTAGTTGTGGCAAGTGGGGGCCACTCCTCATCGCGGTGCGCGGGCCTCTCACCATCGCGGCCTCTCCCGTTGCGGAGCACAGCTCCAGACGCACAGGCTCAGTAGTTGTGGCTCACGGGCCTAGTTGCTCCGCGGCATGTGGGATCCTCCCAGACCAGGGCTCGAACCCGTGTCCCCTGCATTGGCAGGCAGATTCTCAACCACTGCGCCACCAGGGAAGCCCCCTCAAGTTCATTTCTACATATCCAAGTGGAGATGCTGAGAAGGCAAATAAATAACCAGGCTTGGAGTTCTAGGGAGCATTTTGAGCTGGAGATACAAATTTAGAATCATCAGCAGAAAGATGGTATGAAAAGTCATAGAATGGGATGAGACTCCCTAGTAAGTTGAGTTATTCCAGTGTTTAGGGCCAGGATAAGGAGGATGCAGCAAGTAGCCCGAGATGGAGCAGTTACTCCAAAGAGACTAACAGTTGTGTTATTGAGTGTCCCCGATCCCCAGGCTCTTCCTCTGTAAAGCAGAGATAAAAGCTCTCAGCTGTGACAGTTAAATGAGCTAAAGTACTGGCCCGGCTGTGTGCAGCCCACTGAGGGAGAGAAGAGGGCTTCTTTCTTTTCCCAGTGGCTTCTTCCCCCGTGTTCTCTCCCCTGAACATCACGGATCCAGATGGAATCATTTCTCAAGCTGCTCTGAGATGGTGAGTATTAGTCTGTGGCCCTGGGAGCTGGTTGTTTTGCCAGCTCAGAGGGACACCCAAAGCCTGATTCACAGGGCTGTCAACAGAATTGTCCTAAAGGTATGAGAGGCTGTTATCTGTGTGGGATGGCAGAAGTGTGAGGTAGGTAGAAATAGGTTAAGGAGGACCACTAGGGAGAATGTAGGGGTGCAGGAATGTGCCTCCGGATCCAGGCACCCATCCCCCAGCCACTGGGCCTGTCAGCAACTGTGCTCTCAGCTGACTTCCTCCGAGAGAGTTTCCCTTGGGGAAGAGTTGCCAGCCCAAGGTCGTGCTCCTTCGCTGGGAGCAGCCTGCACTCAAAGATTGGATGAGGTGGCGTATAAGGTCCTGGCCCCTGGTCTCGAGACAGAACAACTCTCAAGGGCCAGCTGGGTATGGCTCCCTAGAGGAACAGCTGGAAGCTTTGTCACAACTACATGGCAGTTCAACTTCTCCCCCTGCTCAATCCAGCCTCCCTCACTCCTCGCAGAAGTTTGGCCTGAGAGAGCTCCTTAATTAACCTCCTGCCTGCAAATCTCAGAGTCTTGTCATCTGTTTCTCAGTGTACCTGAGCTATAACAGTTGGAACAGAAAGTAGTCTTAGGAAGCAGGCTCTAAAATGGGATATTGAACTTACTCACTCATTGGCACGTTGGCTATGAAGACCCCATCACTGGTGGTAGGTGAAGTACTCATAGCCTCTGGCAGTAGGTAACAGTCAATTGTTAAAACCAATAACAAGAGTCAAGTCATAATAAATCCCAGCTGGGGGAGTGCTGGGCCTGCTAAGAGAAGAAAGGAGCTTCAGGACCTGGCCAGTATGTACTGATAGAAACTGGGAGAGTGTGGATGGGACTGGGTCCTGAGCCTCCTAGGTCAAGGTGGGGCGGGGAGCAGGGGGCTGGACAGGACATAAGGTTGGATAAGAGAAAGTATATTAGTTATCTATTGTTGCATGATAAGACTCCCACAAGCTTAGTGGCTTAAAACAATACACATTTATTTTTCTCAGTTTCTATAGATCAGGAGTTCTAGCACAGGTGAGCTGGGTCCTCTGCAAGGCTGCAATCAATGTGTCAGCCAGGGCTGAGATTTTATCTAAAAGCTCGACTGGAGAACGATCCACTTCCAAGCTCACACGGTTGTTGGCAGGATTCAGGTCCTTTCTGACGTTCCGACTGAGGGCCTCAGTTTCTTCCTGGCTGTCTGCCTCAGCTCTTTGCTCTGGCCCCCTCCTTGGGACAGCTCATGACATGACAGCTTGACAGCTTATTCAAAGCCAGCAAGGGAGAGAGCCTCTTAGCAAGGCAGATGTCACAATCTTGTGTAAAGTAATCACACATATCTCAGCACATGTCCGGATCACACTCCAGGGGAGGAATTACACAAGTGTGTGAACACTAGAAAGCAGGATTGTGGGGTTCACCATGAGTGTCTTGCCACAGAGAGTTTATTGATATGGGAGAATTCTCCTGTGATACAGGACTGAACACCCTGGCATGGACCCTGGGAAATAGTGCTAAGATGCTGCTCAGAAAAAGCAACGTCCCACATTAAGTGAAGTAGAAATGTCACACTGCTGTGGCAGACGGTGGAAGAGAGGGCCAGAAGGCTCAGAGCAGTGGGCATGCAGGAGGGGCTACTTCATATGACACTGGAAAACCCAACAGCTCTGTTCTTCAGGAGGGCCTAGAGGACACTGTGTTTACCAAACTGGTAAGTAATGCACAAAGGACAGGGATGCCTAGCGTCTGCTACAGAGCCTGACTTGACTAGTGGCAGAAGTGGAGAGGAGTGATGGATTCTGGACAAGATTTGTTGACAGGTTGAATGAGGAGTGTGAAAAAAGGAAAGGAGTAAGGGTTGACTCTAAGGTTTTGGGACCGAGCAAAGTGCATTTACTGAGCTGAAGAAAACTGTAAGGATAATTGCTCTGTGGATGTCAAAAAACCAAATTTAACTGAGTAAATTTTAAGGATCTTATTGGCTTTTTTCAGTGATTCATGAACCAAGAAGCATCCAATCCAGCAGATAGAATAACTCTGAGGAGCTGTATGAAATGAAAGACTATTACAGGCAAAAGGGAGCAGGAACAAGTAAGTGATTCTAGGCAAGAGAGCAGATTGGTTATTGTAGGTTTACTTTCCTTTAGAGGATGGCAGGGTAGCAGGCAGATAACCTAACTAGTGCTGATTAGATGATTCCTGATTGACTGGTTTAAAATTCTGCTCCTGGGATAGCTGAAATTGTAATTAAGTCTCAGTTTGGTGATGTGGGGCTTAGCATAAGTAACCCCAACTTGAGTCTGTTGTGTTGTTTTTTTTTTTTTTTTTTATTTATTTATTTTTGTTCATTTATTTTTGGCTGTGTTGGGTCTTCGTTTCTGTGTGAGGGCTTTCTCTAGTTGCGGCGAGCGGGGGCCACTCTTCATCGCGGTGCGCGGGCCTCTCACTATCGCGGCCTCTCCTGTTGTGGAGCACAGGCTCCAGACGCGCAGGCTCAGTAGTTGTGGCTCACGGGCCTAGTTGCTCCGTGGCATGTGGGATCCTCCCAGACCAGGGCTCGAACCCGTGTCCCCTGCATTGGCAGGCAGATTCTCAACCACTGCGCCACCAGGGAAGCCCTGTTGTGTTGTTTTTTAACATGGGGAAATCAAGAGTTCTGTTAAGAGTGAGATGTCTGTTAGACATTCAGATAGAGCTGTGAGTAGGCCGTTGGATATATGAGTCTGGAGTTCAGGAGAGGTCTAAAGAGATATAAATTTGGGAGTTATTAGCTTATGGATGTACAGACCATCCATGGGACTGGATGACATCACCTAGGGAGGAAGTATAGATAAAGAAGGGGTCAGAGAAATTGAGCCCCAGAGCATTCCAACATTTGGAGACTAAGGAGATGAGAAAGCCAGGGTTTGTTTTTTTTTTATAAACAACAGAAATTTATTTCTTATACTTCTGGAGGCCGGGAAGGTCAAGCCAGGGTTCATCACAGGACTAACGAGGCAGAGAGAGAGAGAGGGAGAGGGAGAGGGAGAGGGAGAGAGAGATCTGCAAGAAATGAGGGGAGGGACCAGGATGTAAGAAGGAACGCTAGGTGGGAGTATCATCTGATGTCATGAGCTTCAGAGCTTAAGATTTTAGAGAAGAGTGAGAGCCTATGCTCTGTGGAACAGGCTGTGGCAGGACTGACAGCCCAGGAGAGGCTGAGTGCTCAGGGTGCCCCCAGGGTTCAGACATTGCAAGTCATGAAGGGAGAGATCAGAGAAGAGGTTGGGGATGTAGGGATTTTATTGATGATGGAGAGATTACTCCTCTCTGCTCCTGCCCCCTCCCCAGGCCACCAAAGAGCTTCCAGTAATTTCCAGATCATTGCTCTCCTACCCCTGCCCCCATCTTCCCAAGAGAATGTCTCAGTCAGACTTCGGTGGAGACAGTTGTGCTCAGAAGTTCTGAAGACACGAGAGACTAGACCAGGGGACCGAAGGAAGGAAAGGATTTTTTTTTTTTTTTTTAATGCTATTCTTGTCTGCTTACATTCTTTTTTTATGTATGTATGTATGTATGTATGTATGGCTGTGTTGAGTCTTCGTTTCTGTGCGAGGGCTTTCTCTAGTTGTGGCAAGCAGGGACCACTCCTCATCGCGGTGCGCGAGCCTCTCACCATCGCGGCCTCTCTTGTTGCAGAGCACAGGCTCCAGACGCGCAGGCTCAGTAATCGTGGCTCACGGGCCGAGTTGCTCTGCGGCATGTGGGATCTTCCCAGACCAGGGCTCGAACCCGTGTCCCCTGCATTGGCAGGCAGATTCTCAACCACTGCGCCACCAGGGAAGCCCAGGAAAGGATTTTGAAAGGGGTTAAGTCCTAATAAATAGCTGGGGTGGGAGAGAACATGGGAATGTGTTCCAGGTGGGATTAGGAAAGAAGGGAAATGAGGAAGGTGGTAAAGAAATGTCTAGATTGATCTATATTCTTGTGGGGCTGGACAGAATTGGGGTAGAGAAAAGAGATTATGAGAAGTCCCGCAGGGGTTATGAATTGGACTCCCTTGAAGGTCAAGATATGAGAAACAAATGAAAGTCCTTTTCAATAATTTCTTCATTGAACTGTACTTCCTTGAATGCAGCAGTGCTTTGGGGCTGAGCTTATGGGTACTGGCTAAGGTAGGGTTTAAGGTAAATAAAGATACTTGGACCCCGCCTCAAGCCAAGGTTCTGGTCCCTGGAAGAGGCAAAAACCAGGTAGGCAATTCTTATAGAATACTCTCATGAAAATCTTACCCAAGCCTATTCATTCATTCATCAATCCATACATCATCCAATCAGTCAATCAATCAACCAACCAACCAACCAACCAATCCCTATAATGTCAGCTCCAGGGGGCAGGGACTCTATCTCATTTTCTCTTATATCTCCAACACCTGGAGGAGTGCAACATACATCCTGCAAATGTACGTTGCCTCCTGGCTTATGCAAGCCTCTGTGCCAAGTACTGCTTTATGCTGGTGTACGAGGTAGGCATAGTCCCGTGTTGCCCTTATGATATAACTCTTTATTGGAATCACAAATGAATAAATACATTTATAATTATAAGATGTGGTTTTGTTAAATGCTATAAAGGAAATGCACATGTTGGTGGGATAAAGAGTAAGGAGGGTCTTGAATTAGACTGGTTAAAGTAGGCCTATCAGCTCAAGCCTGAAGAAGGAGACATGGCTGCCCATGGTGGTGAGAGAAGGAGTATTTATTTTCTAAGCAGAGACAACAGCAAATGTGAAGGACATAAGGACTGAAAGGACAGACATACCTCTTTTTATTGCATTTTGCTTTACTGTGCTTTGCAGATACTGCATTTTTCACAAATTGAAGGGTTTGTGACAACCTTGCATCAAGCAAGTCTATCGGAGTCATTTTTCCAATAGCATTTGCTCACTTTGTGTCTCTGTGTCACATTTTGGTAATTCTTGCAATATTTCATACTTTTTCATTATTATAATAGTTGTTTTGGTGATCTGTGATCAGTGACCTTTGGTGTTCCTATTGTAATTGTTTTTAAGTGCAACAAATCATGCCCTTTTAAGATGGCGAACTTAATAGATGAAAGTTGTGTGTGTTCTAAGTGCTCCACCGACTGGCCTTTCCCCCATTTTTCTCCCCCCTTGGGCCTCCCTATTCCTTGAGATACAACAATGTTGAAATTAGGCTAATTAATAACCCTACAATGGCCTCTAAGTATTTAAGTGAAAGGAAGAGTTGCACGTCATTCACTTTAAATCAAAAGCTAGAAATAATTAAGCTTAGTGAGGAAGACACGTGGAAAGCTGAGACAGGCTGAAAGCTAGACCTCTTGCGTCAAACAGTCAGCCAAGTTGTGAATACAAAGAAAAGGTTCTTGAAGGACATTAAAAGTGCTACTTCAGTGAACACAGGAATGATAATTAGGTGAAAGAGCCTTTTTACTGATAATGGGGAAAAGTTTTAGTGGTCTGGATAGAAGATCAAACCAGTCGCAACATTTCCTTAAACCAAAGCCTAATCCAGAGCAAGGCCCCAACTCTCTTCAATTCCATGAAGGCTAAGAAAGGTGAGGAATCTGCAGAAGAAAAGTTTGAAGCCAGCAGAGGTTGGTTCATGAGGTTTAAGAAAAGAAGCCATCTCCATAACATAAAAGTGCAAGTAGAAGCTGCAGCAAGTTATCCAGAAGATTTAGCTAAGATAGTTAATGAACGTGGCTACATTAAACAACAGATTTTCTTTTCTTGCCTTACTTTTTTTTTTTTTTTGGCCATGCTGCGCAGCTTGTGGGATCTTATTTCCCTGACCAAGGATTGAACCTGGGCCCTTGGGAGTGAGAGCATGGAGTCATAACCACTGGACCGCCAGAGAATTCCGAGATTTTCAATATAAATGAAACAGCCTTCTATTAGAAGAAGATGCAATCCAGGACTTTCATAGCTAAAGAAGAGAAGTCAATGCCTGGCTTCAAATCTTCAAAGGTCAGCCTGAATCTCTTGTTAGGGGCTAATGTAGCTGGTGAATTGAAGTTGAAGCCCATGCTCACTTATCATTCTGAAAATCCTAGGGCCTTTAAGAATTAGGCTAAGTCTACTCTGCCTATGCTCTGTAAATGGAACAACAAAGCCTGAATGAAAGCACATCTGTTGACAACATGGTTTACTGAATATTCAAATCCCGCTGTTGAGACCTACTGCTCAGAAAAAAAAAGATTCCTTTCAAAATATTACTGCTCTTTGACAACACACCTGGTCACCCAGGAGCTCCGATGGAGATGTACAATGAGATTAATGTTGTTTTCATGGCTGCTAACGCAACGTCCATTCTGCGGCCCATGAATCAATGAGTAATTTCGACTTTCAAGTCTTATTCTTTAAGAAATACATTTCGTAAAGCTATAGCTGCCATAGATAGTGATTCCTGTGATGGAGTTGGGCCAAGGAAATTGAAAACCTTCTGGAAAGGATTCACCATTTTAGATGCCATTAAGAACATTTATAATTCATGGAAAGAGGTCAAAATATCAACATTCATAGGAGTTTAAAAGAAGTTGATTCCAACCCTCATGGATGACTTGGAGGGGTTCAAGACTTCAGTGGAGGAAGTAACTGCAGATGTGGTGAAAACAGCAAGAGAACTAGAATTAGACGTGGAGCCTGAAGATGGGACCGAATTGCTGCTATCTCATGGTAAAACTTTAACAGATGAGGAGTTGCTTCTTATGGAGGAGCAAAGACAGTGGTTTCTTGAGATGGCATCTACTCCTGGTGAAGATGCTGTGAAGATTATTGAAATAACAACAAAAGATTTAGAATATTACATAAACTGAGTGGAGAAAGCAGCGGCAGGGTTTGAGAGGCTTGACTCCAATTTTGAAAAAAGTTCTGTGGGTGAAATGCTGTCAAACAGGATTGCATGCTACAGAGAAACCGTTCATGAAACGAAGAGTCAATCTGTGTGGCAAACTTCATTGTTGTCTTATTTGAAGAAATTGCCTCAGACACCCCAACCTTCAGCAACCACCGCCTTGATCAGTCAGCTGCCATCAACATCGAGGCAAGACCCTCCACCAGCAAAAAGATTATGACTCACTGAAGGGTCAGATGACGGTTAGCATTTTTAGCAATAAAGTATTTTTTCGTTAAAATGTATACATTATTTTTTTAGACATAATGCTATTGCACACTTAATAGACTACAGTATAGTGTAAACATAACTTTTATATGCACTGGGAAACCAAAAAATTCCTGTGACTCGCATTATCGTGATATTTGTTTTATTGCAGTGGTCTGGAACTGAACCCACAATATCTCCAAGGTATGCCTGTATATTTATACTTTTTAATGAGAATGTTGTGACCAGTCAGTTGACTGAGGTCTCAGTTCCGCATCTTCCAGTTGACTCTCTCTAGTTTTCCAATAGTTAAAATTTGCGAATGACATTATTTCTTTCAATCCTTTCCAATCTGAGGGACACAACATGGTCCCTCATTGTTTTGATTGCATTTCTTTGACAACATTGGGGGTGAACAGCTTTTCAGGTGTTTATTGGGTGTTTGTTTTCCTTTTGAGAACTGCCAGTTCATATCCCCTGCCAATTTTTCTATTTGGGATTTGTCATATTTTTATTGATCCGGTAAGAGTATTTTAAATCCATTTCCACTTCAGAAATAAATATTTTTACATAACTTCTGCCAAGAGAGGAAGAGTAACCAAATGTCACATTTCAACGCTAAGATGTGAGCAGTCTGGAAAGGCTACAGGCCTGCAAATTGACTTTTTGTTTCCTTGGTCCTTAAACTCCAACGATAGGGAGGGAGGTGACCAATAAACGGCATGCGCAGTCAGGAAAGTGCCGCTCCGATTCAGCACCCGCCAGCCTCGGTTGCCACCCGCTTCCCTGGTTCCCACCCACTGGGCCTCCCCACTCCTACCGCCCCTTCACGTCGGGTGGTCTCCCGCTCAGGTTTGAGGGGATTATCCGGGATCAATATTTGAAATAGTTGTATTTTTTTCTAACTGGAGTTAAGTTTATAAGCTTTTTAAAATTTAACCACCAAACACCAGAAATAGAAACCTGGAAGGGAGCCAGTATAGCTCTTGGTAGCCAAGGAGCTCGCCCTTCTCCTTGTTTTTCCTGTTTTTCCCCCGGAGTTACTGACATTCCCTTTCAAAAGCTGATTCCTCTACTTCTCAAATTCTTCATCCGAGTCGTTCATCCGATTCCCAGAGATCCAGCCTTCCCAGTCTAGCCCCTACCCCTGCCCAGCCCTGACACCTGAGCTGTAACTGGGGCCCGAGCCACGTGACCTGGGCTCCAGCGCCAACCGTTCCTTGGGGGGAGCTTTAACTGCCAGCTCTGCAAATGGGAAAGGAGGCCCTGGTGGGCGACGGATGGGGCACAAGAGCATCTGAAGACTCTGAAGGCTGGTCCCTACAAAGAGGCGAGGGGAGGGTCTTGTTCATACCAATCCCTAAGGGCTGGAGTAAGTCCATGCATTTATTCCACTCATCGTCATCATCATCATCATTATCTATTAATATGATTATATCAATCATCAGATACGTATTCAGCTGTACTGTGTACCGGGCACTCTCGTAGGTGCTGGTGAACGAGACTAAATGGACTCTGGTGAAATTTACAGCTCAGGGGGAAAGACAGACATGGAATAAATAATTCCACATCACAAATTCAATAATTACAAGTGTGAACATTCTGCTTAGTCAAGTGGGAACAATTTCATGGCCAAGCTTACAAGCTTCTTTCTGAATCCTTTGAAAGGATTCAGCGGAACAGTAAGGAGACCGCCCCCGGGGACTTTTGATGGCAGTCCCTTTATTCTGCCTCCCATGTTTAGGGCTGGGCTGTCCTGAGAAAACAGATGGCCCTGACATGAGTAAGGAGACCTAAGGGGAGGGCACGGGCAGAAGCCGGGAGACACTGAAGCTGCTTTCCCTCCCTACTCGGGAAACAAGTCTCGAGGTTCAGCCTCATGATTCTTATGACCGCTCTCAGCACTTTGGGACTGGTCCGAGACATGGCGGGATCATCCCGGCTGACCTTCAAAGTCATCTCTGAGTCAGCTCTCACTGACCTGCACATTCGGGCCTCCTCCCCTCGTCTCTCTGCTCTCACTCTTTCATGCTCAGAACTCATGTTCCAGATGGACTCAGCTGGCAAGTGTTTGAGACGTGTCTCAGCATCTTGTGATGTGTTCCTGGACCTCTGGGCCCTCGTGTGGGTTGAGTCACTGGCTCTGACTTGATTCCTGCTGCATGTGGTTCCCTTCTTCCTGGGTCCATAAACCGAAGCTTGTCATCTGAAAGCAGACCCCCAGGTCCCTGCGACAAGGCCTGGAGGGGACAGCTCTGCCCTCCAAGGATTCTTTTTTTCCCCTTTTTTCCTTTACACTGATTCTTTCTCAGATTTCATTTCTCAAGGGGTGGGGTTAAAAGCACCATCCACTGGATCTTTCTCCCTCCCAGCCCCCTTCTTCACTTAACTTTTGTTATAACTTTTTTACACCTGGGCTGTGAGACTGAACGCAGCTGGGAAAGCTGCCAAAGCAGGAGTATTGCTGTTCCATCCAAAAGGGCGAATTTCCTTTTTAGCAGCTTGGAGCAGGAGGTGAGTTGGTGAAATCGGGAAACACGAGGAGAGGGAGCTTTTGTTTTGTGGTTAAGAGACTGCTAGGATTCAAATCCTGGCACTGTCACTTCCTAGCTGAATGGCTTTGGGCAAGTCTTCTGTGCTCAGTTTCCTCATATATAAAATATCGATAAGCACCCAACTCATAAGACTATTGTGAAGATAAAAGGAGTTAAAACATGTACAGATCTTCAAAAAATCCCTAAAATATGTGTTAGTAGTAGTGCTCTTATTGAAATTGTAGGCAATTATGGAGGTTCCTTTTTATAGATTTTTTACAACTTCAGGCCGGTAATAATGATTTTTAGGTATGGCTTCCCCCTTTCTGCCTTTTCTAGATTAGTACTCCAAAATAGCTAATCTGGCATGTTTTCTTCCATTTTCTGTCAACCCAGATCAATAGCACTTGGCTGGACTAATTCCTTTGCTCCAGTATCGCTGGGCTCTGCTTCACCAAGGTTTGGGTGAGGGCTGGACAGGGGAAACCCATTCATGATTGAACAATTCTTTTCTCCCCAAGCATGAGGGCTCCCCTCCTCCATGGCTGACACCTAGGGAGAGCCTATCTGAATCATCCATCCATCAATCCATTTAATCCAAATGACTCACTTATTCCACACACACTATTGGGTATCTACTATCTATTAGGTAGTGTGAGAGATACTAGGTCTAAGAAGATGAAAAATAATCAGTTTCTGTGCTCAAGGAGCTCAAAGTCACAGGCAATTATAATCCTGGTGTATTAAGTGCTAGTATAAAGGTAAGTGTGAGGTGACTTTATGCTGGGTATGGGGGGTTGATGCTGTTCTGCGCTGGGTTCTGGGACACTAGGAGGATTTGGCCAAGTGAAATGAAGGGGAGGACATTCTGGCCAAGAAAGCAGCTGGTGCAAATGTCTAGAGAGAAAAGAGAGCAGGCTCTGAGCTGGGTGTGGATTCACTGGGAGGGGTGTGCCAGGATTGCTTGGGGGCTTCTCTCTAGCTTTTCCACTGATGATCGATCGGAATCTGTCGTATTTACCCTGTGCTTTCTTATTTCTTAATATTCCATCTCAATGGTGCTCAAAAAATGGTGTGAATTTTAATAATTGTCGCTTGACCTATGTGAAGCTGGGAGATTCATTATGTGTTATGTATATGTTTTCACACTTCTGGTTAAACACAACGGATTGAACATATGTGTTTATCTCAGATACCTTGTAAAAATATCACTGAAATGAGAGTAGAGGACACAAAAATAGGTATAAACTCACAAAGCCAAAGAGAGGAGACAACAGCAGATGAGAAATGCCGATAAACGTTTGGAATATGAAAATCAGATAAAAGAGAGCTACAAGGGGTCTTAGACTGAGCTCCTTGTGAAACAGACCCTGAGATGGAGATCTGATGCTAGAGGTTTATTGGGCAGAGCTCTTGGAAACCACACCTGAGGGGGAGTGAAAGATGCAGGGCTGGGCAGAGAGAGAAGTGGAACTGGGATGCAGTCACGGCAGTCTGAACCGACCTCACAGGAAGCTCTTCAGAGTGGTCCCAAATTGAAGCAAGGGACTCAGGCCTTTGTACCCCTCCACGGGCCAGTCATTGGATGCGGCCGCCCCTGGAAGGGAGATAATCTTGGATGAGGCAGGTTCCTTCATCCAGGCCCAATTCCTGGGAAGGAACTCAGCTGTAAGCTTTCATCAGAAAATACTTCCAGCCGCTGGGAAATGAGAGTCTCCATCAGAAAGGGAGCATCTGGGTGGTGTACCCTAACACTCGCTACAAAGAGATTCAAAGGAGAGGCAAGCCCATTCATGCCACAGAGCCCCGGAAAGGCTGAGGAACTAACAATGAAGGGGCCTCTGAAGGCAAGGGGGTGGTGTGAGGCTGAAAGCAGAGACAGCGTCTGAAAGGGTATATGAGGAGGCCCCCTCCTCTCCCCAGCCCTGGCAGACACTGAAGATTTACTGTTGGGGGGAGACTTTAACCAGAGAGGTTCCAGACCCCGAGACACTAGATATGGCAAGGTTGTGCAGGGGAGGTACCTGAAAATGAAAGAGTTGGAGACAGTCTTTGGAAAACAGGGAATTCCACATTCTGAATGCGAGACCTCCGGCTCCTTCCCCCACTTAGCTCACAGAACTTGAGCAGTCAGGCTTATAGAGACTAGGTGGGAGTCTAGACAGGAAATTCATCTCTAGAGAGATTGGCCAGCCCAGGAGAAAAGACCTACCATATTGAGATTTGGGGCTTCTTGAATAAAAAAGCCAGCCAGTCACCTTATCACCCTAATGAAGATTACCAGGCACTAAACCTCACCCATGGTCACATAGCTTTTTTTTTTTTTTTTCCTGATGTTCTTAAATTTTTTTTAAAAAATTGAATCATATATTCACCTTTCTCTTTAACTTGCTGTCACAAGCCGGTAGATGGGGATCTAACGCTATTCTTTTAAATATTTTTTTGTGTGGGAGGGGGCTAGGCCATAGATACACATATAGGAAATCTTCAAACAGTGGTACAGTCAGTAAAATATTCTCACTCCCATACCATCTCCCGGTCCTTTTGCCCAAAGATAAACATCATTTTCTCCTCTATCCTTCCAGATACAGTGTGTATATGTATGTGTGTGTGTGTGTGTGTGTGTGTGTGTGTGTGTGTGTATGTACAGTCCCAAGAGGGATGTCCCCCAGCAGGAAATGAAGCTGGTAAATTGTCTTATTCATTTGGATCTACGGTCACATAGCTTTTTTTTTTTTTTTTAACTTTGGGTTTATTTATTTATTTATTTTGGCTGTGTTGGGTCTTCGTTTCTGTGCGAGGGCTTTCTCTAGTTGCGGCAAGTGGGGACCACTCTTCATCGCAGTGCGCGGGCCTCTCATTATCGCGGCCTCTCCTGTTGCAGAGCACAGGCTCCAGACACACAGGCTCAGTAACTGTGGCTCACGGACCTAGCTGCTCCGCGACATGTGGGATCTTCCCAGACCAGGGCCCGAACCTGTGTCCCCTGCATTGACAGGCGGATTCTCAACCACTGTGCCACCAGGGAAGCCCGGTCACATAGCTTTTAATCCGTTTTTTAATGCTTCAATTTCAAATATGGTCAGAGAGTCAATGATCATACTCATATATTTAGGGAAAAACTCAACATGAAAGACAGTTGCAAAACAGAGAGATGGCAAAAGAAACTCAGAGGAAACAGACAATGCAGGAGGCGAAAGAAAAGTAAAAACAAAACAACAAAAACCCTTCAATGTCCTCAAAGTGATACAGATGATGTTGCATTCTTGAAATAAGAACTGAATGCTATACAAAGGAACAATTACAGCATAAGAAAATTATTTCTCATTCACGAGTCCAATCAGTGGTAAAAAGATGGCAGAATGAGGTGAGACTCCAACTCCACAAAGTTATTCAAGCCTCAGCTGACAAAGTCTGTGCCATCTTTACCACGGAGCTTCTACCGTCACCCTGGGGGAGAGAAAGAGGAACTCTCAGAGGATTTTATGGATCAGGTCTGCAAGCGGCGAGCATCACTTCTGCTCACATTCCATCAGTTAAAAGGGACACAGCCTAGCTTTGTGCTCAGGGAGAAGGATCTGTTTGGGTGAACACATTGTAGTGTCTGCCACAAGAAGTGTTGGAAGTCAAGTCAGGGGATTCTCATAGTAGGCCTGGAAGTTAACTAGTCGAGATTAAAGCAGGCAATGGAAAGCTCCTGGAGGGAATGTCTATAGGAAAAGCTGGAACTGAAAGAGCGTGAGACATTCAACTGAAAATGAAAGTTGAATTCAGGGGTTTTTACAATGTTCTTGTGAGTGTAGAAGAAATTATGGTAGTGAAAAATGAACAGATGCTAAAAGGGAGGAAATTATCCCCTATAGAAAAAACAAACAGTGAAGGAAAGAAAGGTAATCACTAAGTAGTGATTTAACCAAAAATTGTAACAGATCTGTTTTGGAAGAGTGATGTAGGGTGAGGGATAATGAGAAGCAATAGTGCTGAATTCTCATCTTCTGTATACAGAGTCAATAGATAATACATAAAACTATTGACCTGAAAAGTAGCTGTATAACCCTATTGGTTAAAAATAAAGACATAAATACCAGACAAAGTAGAAGAAAACACTTAAGAGAAAGATAAAGGAGACAGGGAGGAGTTAGTTGGGCTTTTGTGGTTGTTGTTTATAAACCTTATAATATTCTTTGACTTTTGAAACCTTGTATATATATTACCTCAAAAATAATAGCGATATGTGTAAATCAACTACACTTCAATAAAAAAAAAAAAATAATGACATAAAAAGTCCATGCATAGGACCAGCTTCAGGCATGACTGGATCCAGGAACTCATCCAAAGTTATCAGGGCTTGATTTCTTAGCTTTGCTCTCTGTTTTGACTTCATTTTTAGTTAGGCCCTTTTCATGGGGCATAGGACCTCCTGGCCTATGTTTTACTTCCCTCCTCCCTCTCTCATCCTTCCTTCCTTCCTTCTTTCTCTTATTAAAAAAAAATTTAATTGTGGCTACAAAGCACATATTTCCATCTTAGCCACTTTTAAGTGTACACCTTAGTAGTGTTAGGTATATTCGCATTGTTGTGCTGCAGATCTCCAGAACTTTTACATCTTGCAAAATGGAAAGTTTATATCCATTACACACAGCTCTTCCTTTCCCCCTCCCCCCAGCTCCTGGCAACCATGCTTCTACTTTCTGCTATTTCTTATAGCTATTAGTGGCAGCAGAAAGAAACCTCACTTTCCTGACAATTCTGACAAAAGTCCCAGGATTGTTCCACTGGAGTGACCAGAGATTGGCCAGCAACCCCCAAACAAATGGCCTGAGAGTCAGGGGTGAGTGGCTGCCCAAGAAGTGCTGACAGCAGAAGGGGCCTGGATTTCAGGCAAAGAAAACCAGCGGAGTCCACACAGGGAACAGTGGGAGGACCAGGCTGTGAGATAGCAGGCCCCACTCCACTTAGACCCCGGCTGATTTAGAGCTTACTGTTATCTCCATGATCTTTCCAGTAAGCAAGTTTACCTCAACTCTCCACCGGACTCTTTTAAACCTCTTTAATGTAAACTTTTTTTTTTAAGAGTTATTATTCGGGTAAGAGGAAAACTGTGATGATTAAACTTTAACCTTCTTTGGAAATGTTCATTAGTTATTTGTTTCTTTTCTTATGAATTGTCTGTTCATGCTCTTTGCCCATCCACAGTATTAATAAATACATTTATCGGACTTCCCAATTCTAATAAATGTGCAAAAATATGTTTTAAAAATTATCTCATAGAAACTTGTACAAGACTTTGAGATTACCTAGTAGTGTGACTCTCAATTTACAAAAAAGAAAACTAAAGGATTAAGAAGTGAAGTGTGCCAGCTCTAGAACCCTGTTGGTAACGGCCGAAGGAAGAGAAAACCCAGTTTGATCCTTCACCTGTTAGATTACGCAGCCCCTTCAATTCTCCTAAATTTGGTTCCCCCCAAAGTCACATTTCCTGCCCAATGAATTTTCAGGGATGACAGAGAGCCACCTTTATTTTCCCACAGTTTGCAGCATTTTTAAAAGACTGGGAATAAATAGCTGAGAAGATTTGTAAGCTAACTTGGGGCTTCTTGTGACTTCATGCATGAGGGCATCCCTCCCCATCTCACCTCGCAAATCTCCACTCCTGCTAGCACTGTATTGGACTGTGTTTTGCCATTTAAATAATACAAGTTACAGGGGGAGAAAAAAAAAGATTCGTCTTGTAACCCTATCAAAGAATGAGAATGAAATGCTGATTTTTTGCAGGGGGAGGGAATAAAAAGGGTAGAACAACCATTGCAGTGTTGTCCCCAGTGCCTTTCTACTTTGCAGTACTAGATTCTCATGAAGCTCTTGACCACAAAAGAGATGGAAAATACGCTGGCTGGAATGAAGCATTCAGTGCTCCTCACTTAGCGTTGGTGATACGGTTGCTGTGTGGGCCACAGCAGATGTAATTTGCAGAAGAGTAACTGGAGGGTTTAGTGTTTCAAAATGGAAACTGAGCTCTAAGGAACATGAGGCATTGGGCAGGATTTTCTCTCACTGAGGAAATCTCTTTGTCCAGAGTAAACTTTAAGCAATTGTGTTTTGTTGACTCTAAGTTTCAAGACTAATCAAGTATCTACTGCAGTTTGGAAGGCTAACTGTTGAACTCTATTTTTATCTGTTAACTTCGTGTTTCCTTTTTCCTTGACAGTGTGCACCACTCAAGTGATAATAGGTTAGACAGTTGGCTCAGTTAGGCTGCTGGTGGGAGAATAGATGAATTTTCTTCAGTAGATAATAGAGAGATTTAGAATTATTGAGAGATGGGACTAGAGCTTCAGATGGACAAATCTTCAATGATAAAAGCAGGAAGGCAGAGTTAGAGTTAATGATAATAATAGGTAGAGCACTTAGTATGTATCAGACATTGTAGGAAACCTTCACAGGTATTATCTCATTTAATGTTCATAACAATCCATGAGGTAGGTACTGTTATTGTTATTCACAGATGAATAGGCTGAGGTTCAGAGTAGTAAAGTTACTTGCCCCAAAGTCACACAGCTAGACTTCTTGGGGCCAGAGCAAGCAGTCTGACTCTAGGACCCTGGGCTCTTAGTCTCTCTCTTTAAAAGCTCCATGATTGCCCTGGAGGTTATATCCCCTGCTCCTGAAATAGTGCTTGGCAAATAGTAGGTGCCCCCCAAATATTAACCAGCTGAATGTATGAATACTCCATGCTGCCTTGGCCTGGGTTAGGATCAGTGTGCTCTGCAAGCCCGGGAGACCTGGATGCTGCATTTAGATGGCCTTTCAAACTTCTCAGAACTTTCTTTTCAAACTGAGACCTTCTTGGATCATTGTCACAGTAACAAACCCCCTTTGTTTTAGCAGAATGAAAATACGTATTTAAAAGTGGTGATTATTATGATTATCAGAGAGTTATTTTTTAAAGTGGAAAAAACAAAGGTAATTACTGAATATCCAATGGCAGGGAGTTGGTTAAATAAATCATGGAATGCAATGATGGAAAACTTAACAGCTGTTAAAAATCAAGTTGTAGAATACTGCATGGCATAAAATACATTCATGATACATTGTTCAGGGGGAAAAAACGGGTTACAAAATACTATGTAGAGCATTAGCTCAATAATGTACACATATTTATGCATAGAAAAGAGTCTGAAGGAAAATATAATAAAGTGTAAATTGTAGTTATTTCTGTGTGGCGAGAGTATGGTGGTTTTAATTTTCTTCTTTGTGAAGTTTAAAATTTTTTTTCAAGTTTTCTACAATAACTATAAATTTTATATTCAGAAAAAAAGCAGTAACATGATTTTTTAAAAAACAGCTATTATCAGATTTTGATTCTTGTTTTAAAGTTAAGATATGAAGTTATAATTTAATGAAAGACGTCATAGTGTAGCTGGTAAGAACATGGTCAGTGGAGCCAGACTGTCACTGTTCAATCCCAGCTGTACCATTTATAAGCTGTGTGACCTTGGTGAAATTACTTATCTGTGATTCAGTTTCTATATGTGTACAATGGAGAAGATATTACTTCCTGCTTCGAAGAATTGTTATGAGGATTGAATGAATTACTATAGCTAAAGCATTTGGAACAGTCTGTATGAGTTTATTATTAGTTTATCATTAGAAATTCTTCCAGATTCTCTTATCCCATCTTTAAAAATGCACTGGCAGAGGCACACCTAGGTCAGGCATTTTAAAGCCTACTTATTTGGGACTCTGGTACAAATGTGTGACTAGGATATGCCAAAAGGACGCCAGGAAGACGCCCAGCTGGGCCTCCCAGGGCTCAGTATCACCATGAAAATAAGCAGATTTTGCAAAAACACAGATTTATTATGTCCTCACTTGTTAACTAGATTAACCAAAATATAGTTAAAACTGGGAAAAATATTCAAATACAAGGGAGAGATAATTCTTCCTATCTCAACCCTCAAATCACCTTCTACCATGACCCTTGACCTCCCTATGTCCCCCAAATATAAGCCACCTTGTGAACCTTCAAATTCGTGTCTTCTTCTCTCTCACTCCTCATCCTTCACCCTCCTCACACCCCATCCCTTGGCAAGCACCCCACTCCCACTCCCGGACCTGGCTTTAACAACTGACCCCCACGCAGAAGAGGCTGAATTCCACACCAGCCTGCAACAGCCCTGACCTCTCGGACTTCTGAGGTCCTGGGAAAGGGAGCCTGAACCTGACCGTGTCAGGAAAGTGGGAAGTGGCAGTGAGATGCCCCCCACAGGACCTGCTCCCAGGCTGGCCTTATCCTGGTTCGGGGGCTGGGATTTCCTGCCCGGAAGCACCAGGCCTGGACACAATGGGAGTTATCAGTCACCATCGGGGGATCAGAACCACGGTGGGAGACCTCCACTTAGCTGTGGGTTTTCCAGGCCTTTCCTGTGTGAATCTTTACTTCCGTGGAAGCTCTTGTTTTGGTCTTTTCCAAGATGGAAGCCCTTCCCCCAGCTTCCTACTCTCTGTCACTTTGGGTCAGCTGCGTTTCACTTCTCATCATTTGGATCTAAGTCAACTTAAGATGGTAATGACCAGAGTCTAGGTAAGGAAAGTGTTTCCACTCTTTCTAGATCTTTTTTACTTTTTTAAATTATAGGTGAACTTGATGTATTAACTTCATTGTCTTCCATGATAATAATATCATCAACTGAGAAAATTAATAAATTATACCTGTATTGAGGTTTACATTCTTAATCTAAGAGCTTATTTGGCTTATTTAACAGTACTCAATAGAGGGTCTTTTTATATTAAAAAACAAGGGTTTTTTTTTTTTAAACCCAATAGCTTACTTACTAGAAAACATTTTAAAGGAAACATAATTTATCATGTTGCAAGTCTTAATAATACAAACAACAGATTCACTTTAAAAATTTATGTTACAGAATAATAGCTATCACTTACTGCATACTTACAATATGCATCAAGTAGTTTACTCATGTTAGCTCATTCAGTCCTCAGGACCACCTATTTTATGAGTGACAAAACTGATCCTGAGAGAGGCTGAATAACTCACTGAGATCACTTAGGGTGTAAACCGAGTTTTGAACTCAGCCTGCATGACAACAAGTTTGGTGCTTTTAACCCTACGCTCTACTGCTGCCTCCCAAAGTAGCTGAGACCACTCACATCTACCAACAATCGCGAATATTATTGCACTATTGGACATGACTTTAGGTCTGAAAGCCTGTCTCCCCTGATGCATACTAACCCCAGCCACAGCTTCTCAAAACTCACCTCGCCCACAGGACTTTAGCATCTCTAAGCTCAGAAAAGAAGAACAGATGATGGTGTTTGTTCCCATAGACCCACCTGTAATTCAAAAGATAAACTAAACTAAACCACAAAGAAAGTGTCAACAAGTTCAACAAAGGTATGATTTTTCTGATTTTTCTGTATATCTGTGTATGTGATAACGTATATGATATAATAGCAGATACTTTCCAAACAATTCTTGGGATGTTCTATCTTTCTAGACTTTCTATCCTTATCTGCCTATAGGGTCATTTGAGTATTGCCAATTCCTACTTCCCAAGTTGGATGTGGGAAAAGAGAAAGCAAAGCAAAGGAAAAGAAAGGAGGGAAGGAGAAGGAGGAAGAAAAGTGCATCTGCTCAGAAATGGAGGTGTGGGATTAAAACCACCCAAGGACAACCTGCTGTCCCCTCCCTTCAGCCCCAGGATTCCTGAGCAGGTGTCCCTGTGTCCTCTCCTGCAGGAGGGTGAGTTGCTTCGGGGAGTGTGCCCCACACAAGGGAGGAGGGGCAGCCAGGTCTGGGGGACCGCGAGCGGGAGGCCTGCTCTGACTCAGAGGGGATGGGCCAGACCTGCACCTCCCTGTTTATACTTGGATTCCACTGGGACCCACTGTACAATGACTCAGATCAGCTCTCACTGCCCTGCGAAGCCTGAGGGATGGATGTCAGTGCCTGCTCTGGGTTAACACCCCAACAGTCAATTTAATGTAGTTAATTGATTTTTGTGACATTCAGCCAGCTGCCTGAGGGGTGGATCTCTGAGATCATGATGACACATATGCCTGTGGCTTCTCGGGTCTCTGCAGTTGCTATGGTTTCCACGGGACTTTGGGTCACGTGCAGGGCCACTGGTGCACTTAGAGGAGCACCATCCTGGAATGTGGTCCATGTGAGAACCTGGGAGGGAGGAAAGTGGGCACTTTCCAGGGAAGGATGGTGCTTTGCCATCAGAGGAGCCATCCTGCTGCACCCCTTAGGCTAGGTGACCTCATGCAAGTGGGTGCCTTCATGGCCTCCATAGGAAAAAGCAACTGTGGGTCCTTTTGGGGTGCTGTGAAAGCCATGTGCCTTGGGGGAGCTTGGAGGTTTTCCAGGGGAATCCAAATTTATTGACCGAGGGCCCTGAGATTTCCTGGAGAGAGTTCTGAGTTTTGGTCAGGGATCCTTCTTCCCAAGTCGACGTTCATGGGCTTTGTACAAGTTCATGGTGACTCTTTGTATATTGGGAAAGCACTGCTATCCAGCAAGTCCTTGGCGGTCTTGTGACCTGGACAAGGAAGAAGTCCAGTGCCGGACTCCAGTGCTGAGTCATCCAAGTGAATGGCTTCAATTCAACCACGATGAGGAAATTCGGCTTTCTCTGTGGGGACTGCTCCATCAGCCCGATGCAGAAACTTTGGATGCCCAATGATATGGACTCACGAAGGTCTAAGGTCCAAGGTGGAGGGTGGGGAGTGAGATCTGAGGAAGAGCTGTTCCCACAGTTACCGGGGGCACCACTGCCCCTGCTTTCCCCCTTTGCCCTTACCACCCCTGTCTCCTAGCACCCCCTCGGAGGCAGCCCAACACCACCTTCCCCTGCCTGGGGTGAGGGTAGGGACATCCTCCCTGGGTCAGCTGGCTCAGCCCAGCCTACCATTTCCAAGTGCAACACAGACTTTATTCAACACCAGGCCAAGGTCTTGTGGCTGAGAGGACAGAGCCCTCAGCCTCCTCCCATGGCCTCCTGGCTGAAACGCCCACTCGCACCAGACAGTGGATGAAGGTTGCTCTTCCCAACAAGTAGCTCTTGAGCCCTTTGGTTCCTTGTTGCCAGTTCTCAATCCAGTAAAGTTCCAGACGTGATTAAAAATAAAACAGGAGATAATGGTTTGGAAGACAAAGGAGATTTGTTCC
This sequence comes from Balaenoptera musculus, assembly GCF_009873245.2. Lineage (NCBI taxonomy): Eukaryota > Metazoa > Chordata > Mammalia > Artiodactyla > Balaenopteridae > Balaenoptera > Balaenoptera musculus. The sequence goes on along the minus strand of NC_045785.1, from coordinate 80,527,382 downwards.
CCCTTCTCCACATGAAGGATGATTGTAAGGACAGAACCTGGTCTCTGAGGATTTTTTGGTTTAGGTAATATGTACTTTGGGAAGTCACAGTCTTTTCAAGGGGCTTTTTCACTGCATTGAAGAAAGTGCCTTAGCTTCATTTGGGAAATAGAGGCATTGAAAAATAGAGGTAAAGTCATTTCACATCTTTGAATAGGATATAAAGACTGGACTTGAAATTCTTTTAAGTTCATAATTCTGTTCTACCATGTTCCTCAAGGAGGAGGCCTGTGGACCCAAGGAGTCTTCAGTTGTAAAAATGTGTGTCCCGGACCGTCAATATTAAGTTGGTGGCAACATGTAGCAGAAGCTTTAAGAATGCACTTGGACCCAGCTGCTCCACCTCCAGGAAGCTCTTCTATGAAATTAGAGCTATGCCAAGAAATAGTTGTGATGTTCATCACAGGATTGCTTATAATATCAAAAAATTAGAAATAGCCTGAATATTGAGCAATAGGGAATACATGATTGTAATGTATTCATTATGTGCCATTGAAAATGATGTTGTGGAAGAATATTGTCAAAGAAACAATGTATTGTTAAATGAATAGGCAGGCTTCAAGACAGTATGTATAGTATGACCCCAGCTTTAATTTAAAAAATATGTATATGTCTCAGAAAACTGAGTGATGTTATTTCTGGGTAGTTAAAATTTTTTTCCTTTATGTTTTCTAAATTCTCTGCATTGAATATGCATTGGTTTTTATTGAAAATATACACATAATAAATATTACAAAAACAGTACTCAAGAAGGTAACCAAGGGGAATTCCCTGGTGGTCCAGTGGTTAGGACTCAGTGCTTTCATTACTGAGAGCCTGGGTTAAATCCCTAGTTAGGGAACTAAGATCCCACAAGATGTGCCGCGTGGCCAAAAAAAAAAAAAAAAAAAGAAAAAGCAAGTAAGATTCTAAGTACTGGGAAACAAAGAGTGTGGCCACTTATTGATCTTATTCAACAGTCTTAGCTAGGACCTGGATAAGTCATTTAATTCATCTCTGAGGCTTGAAGCTTCCTCACCTGCCCATCAGCCAACTGTGGGGAGAGGCACAATCTCCTGTTGGGACCTATCCCTCAGAGTTTAATCATTTTATAAACACCTTACTCTAGATAATACTTACAGGTTCCATACATTGCCTTCCATGACTCTCACAACAGGAAGTAGTAATAATAATAATAACAGCTGACATTATTAACCAACCAGGCTCTATGGTAAGTAAACATTTTACATATATTAACCCATTTTTATTTCTCCTTTATTGACTTCCCTCTTTCTCCACGTCCCAGTGGATCTGTCAGAGAATTCTGTCAGTTCCTCCTTCACAACATATACAGAGGCTAATCATTCCTCACCACCTTCTCCACTGCCACTCTAAGCCACATTACTCTCTTGAGCCTGGGCCACTGCAACAGCTTCCCAATTGGTCTTCTTGCTGCTGCCCGCCTGCAGCCTGTTAAAATGTAAATCAGATTATTTTACTAATCTGCTCAAAACCTTATTATAGTTCCCCTTCCTGCTCAGAAGAAAAGGCTTATAACAATCTATAAGATTCTACATGCCTCTACATGCCCCACTCTTCCTTTGTACTCCCCTAAAACACCTTACCCTCTGACCTCTCATGTTTTATCCTACATCTCTATCACTCAACTTTACTAAACTGGCTTTCTCTCTTTTTTAAATTTACATAGTTTAAAGTGAAAATTGTACACATTTAAGGTATAAAACATGGTGATTTGATATTTGTATACCTAGTGAAATAATTACTACATGCAAGCAATTAACATATCATCTCCTCACAGCTGCCATTTTTTGTGGGTATGATGAGTGCACCTGAAATCTACTCTCTCAGCTTATTTACAGTGATCAATATGATTAAGTATAGACCTTATGCCTGTACATTAGAGCCCTAGACTTATTCATCCTACATGATTGCAACTTTGTACCATTTGACCAGCATCTCCCAATTCCCACCCCACCTCCCACTCCCTCAGTCCCCGGTAACCACCTTCTTAGTCTCTGCTTCTATAAATTCCACTTTTTTTTTTTTTTTTTTTTCCACATATAAGTGAGATCATACAGCATTTGTCTTTATCTGTCTGACTTATGTCACTTAGCATAATGTCCTCCAGGTTCATCCATGTTGCTGCAAATGGCAACATTTCCTCCTTTCTCAGAGTTAAATATCATTTATATAATATATAAAAATATACATATATAACATCTTGTTTATCCATTCATTTGTCGATGGATGCTTGGGTTGTTGCCAAATCTTGCCTGTATGAATAGTGCTGCAATGAACATGGGAGTGCAGATACCTCTTTAAGATCCTGGTTTCATTTCCTTTTGTTATATACCCAAAAGTGGGATTGCTGGATTACATGGTAGTTCTATTTTTAATTTTTTTTATAAACCTGCAAACTGTTTTCCATAATGGTCATACAAATTTATATCCCTACCAATACTATATAAGGGTTTTCTTTTCTCCACATCTTCACCAACACTTGTTATTTGTTGTCTGTTTGATAACAGCCATTCTAACAGGTGTGAGGTGATACCTCATTGTGGTTTTGATTTTCATTTGCCTGATGAATAGTGATATTGAGCACTTTTTCATATACTTGTTGTCCACATGTATGTCTTCTTTGGAAAAATATCTATTCGGGTCTTTGACCATTTTAAAACTGGGTTATTTGTTTTCTCTTTTTTAAAATAAATTTATTTATTTTTAGCTGTGTTGGGTCTTTGTTGCTGTGTGTGGGCTTTCTCTAGTTGTGGTGAGTGGGGGCTACTCTTTGTTGCGGTGTGCGGGCTTCTCATTGTGATGGTTTCTCTTTGTTGCAGAGCACAGGCTCTATGTGTGCGGGCTTCAGTAGTTGTGGCACACGGGCTGAGTAGTTGTGGCTCACGGGCTTAGTTGCTTCGCGGTATGTGGGATCTTCTCGGACCAGGGATTGAACCCGTGTCCCCTGCATTGGCAGGCAGATTCTCAACCACTGCACCACCAGGGGAGCCCTATTCGTTTTCTTACTATGAGTTTTTTGAGTCCCTTATATGTTTTGGATATTAACCTCTTATCAGATGTATGGTTTGCAAATATTTTCTCCCATTCTCTAGGTTGTCTCTTCACACTGTTGATTGTTTCCTTTGCTATGTAGGAGCTTTTTAGTTGGATACGATCCAACTAAAAACTAGTTTGGAAGTATTTCTTCCTCTTCAATGTTTTGGAAAAGTTTGAGCAGGATTGGTATTAATTCTTGTTCAACAGTTTGGCAGAAATCACCAGTGAAGCTGTCAGGTCCTGGGCTTTCATTTGCTGGGAGGTTTTAATTATTGATTCAATCTTCTTACTCATTATGGGCTTGTTCAGATTTTCTATTTCTTCATTATTCAGTTTCTTCATAACCTCACTGGTAGGTTGCATGTTTCTAGGAACATATCCATTTCTTTTAGGTTGTCTAATTTGTTGGCGTATAAACGTTCATAGTAGTCTCTTATGAACCTTTGTTTTTCTGTGGTGTTGGTTATAATGTCTCTTTTTTCATTTATAATTTTATTCATTTGAGCCTTCTTTTTTTTCTTAGTATAGCTAAAGGTTTATCTATTTTATTTTTTTAAAAACCAACACCTATTTTCATTGATCTTTTCTATTGTTTTTTCCAATTTCATTTATTTCTGGTCTGATCTTTATTATTTCCTTCCATATGCTAACTTTAGGTTTAGTTTGCTCTTCTTTTTCTAGTTCCTTGAGGTGTGGAGTTAGGCTGTTTGAGATCTTTTTTCCCCCCTTAATGTAGGCATTTATTGCTATAAACTTCCCACCTAGAACTGTGCTGCCTCCCATAAGTTTTGGTATGTTGTGTTTCCATTTTCATTTGTCTCAAGATATCTTTTAAATTTCTCTTTTGGTTTCTTCTTTGACCATTGGTTGTTCAGAGATGTACTGTTTAATTTGCACATGGTTATGACTTTTCCATTTCCTCTTATTATTGATTTCTAATTTCATTCCATTGTGGTCAGAAAAGATACTTGGTATGATTTCAATCTTCTTAAATTGGCTGAGACTTGTTTTGTGGCCTAACATATGATTTATCCTGGAGAATGTTTCATGTGTGCTTAAAAAGAATGTGTTTGATGAAATATGCTGTTATGTCTATTAAGCTCATTTGGTCTAAGTATAGTTCAAGTCCAACTTGTTGACTTTCTGTCTGGATGATCTATCCATTGTTGAACATAGGGTATTAAAGTCCCCTACTATTACTGTGTTGCTATCTATTTTTCCCTTCAGTTCTGTTAATATTTGCTTTATATATTTAGGTATTCTGATGTTGGGTACATATATATATTTATAATTGTATCCTCTTGATAAATTGACCCCTTTATCATTATATAGTGACTTTGTCTCATGACAGTTTCTGACTTAAAGTCTATTTGTCTGATGTAAGTATAGCCACGCCTGCTCTCTTTCAGTTACCTTTGCATGGAATATCTTTTATCAGCTCTACACTTTCAGTCTATGTATGTCCTTAAAGGTAAAGTGAATCTTTTGTAGGCAGCATATTATTGGATCTTGTTTTTTTTTAATCCATCCAGCCATTCTATCTCTTTTGACTGGAGAATTTAATCCATTTACATTTAAAGTAATTATTGACAGGTAAGGATTTACTATTGTCATTTTGTTCATTATTTTCTGGCTGTTTTAAAGTTTTCCTGTGTTCTTTTCTTTCTCTCTTGCTGTCTTCCTTTGTGATTTGATGAAGTTTTGTAGTGATATGCTTCGATTCCTTTCTCCCTCTTTTTCTAAGCCTGAGCATTTCTTTAAGAGAAGTTTTAAAATTACTAATTTAATCTCTTTACTTGTTATAGGTCTATTCAGATTTTGTAGTTATTCTTTTTTTTTAAAAAATAAATTTATTTATTTTTGGCTGCGTTGGGTCTTTGTTGCTACACACAGGCCTTTCTCTAGTTGCAGAGAGCGGGGGCTACTCTTCGTTGTGGTGCACAGGCTTCTCAGTGCAGTGGCTTGTCTTGTTGTGGAACACAGGCTCTAGGCACACGGGCTCCAGTAGTTGTGCATGCGGGCTCAGTAGTTGTGGCTTGTGGGCTCTAGAGCACAGGCTCAGTAATTGTGGCTCACAGGTTTAGTTGCTCCGCAGCACGTGGAATCTTCCTGGGCCAGGGCTCGAACCCGTGTCCTCTGCATTGGCAGGCAGATTCTTAACCACTGTGCCACCAGGGAAGTCTGAGATTTTGTACTTATTCTTGAGTCAGTTTCTATAGTCTTTGTCTTTCTAGGAATTTGTCCATTTCATCTAAGTTGTCTAATTTGTTGACATACAGTTGTTCATAGCATTCCCTTATAACCCTTTTGTTTTTCTAAGATCAGTAGTGATGTCACCTCTTTCATTCCTGATTGTAGCTGCAATTGCATTTCAATGCAAAGATAGTGTATAACTATGGAAACTGGAGACATTTTTATTCAAGAAAACAAGTGTCTTTGTAAGATTTCGAAAGGAATAATGTAAACTATGGAACCAATAAGATCATCTATCTTAATGAAGGTTTGTTCCAGCAGTGCTGGAACACAATTCTTAAGAATTGTGTTACAGACCTGGCTAATTAGAGGGAACATCTCTGTGTATTGGGATTGCTACCATTGGAGCCCCATGGTGTTACCAAAAAGTCATGTCTCAGCCCATAGAGCAGCTGAGAATTATCTGATAATGTATGGGAATATTTTATGGCAGAAATAATTTGAAAAGGAGATTTAAATTTTCATAAAATTAACCACCCTTATTCATTTACATGATAAAATCATGAAAGGCAGAATTCACTAATTCTTTATTGCTGTTTTGAATTGTTTTCAGAAAAGCAGTTTAGAAGAAGAAAGGGAAAATCATGACTTTCCAATTCACACAAACCATGTAGCACCAGCAAATCTGCTAATCATTGAATGTTTAGCTGTAGAATTAATAAGCCATTATTTGGGAATGAACTAGAATATTTAGGAGAATGATAATATAGGTCTAAGGATTTTTACTGATTGGGGGTTATTCCAGTACATTCAAACTATAACCAGTTGAGGCATTTCCTATTTTTCATATAATTATACAAATGAAAATTGTCTATTTCTTTTAAATATGGTAAAATCAGGCCCTAAATCAGACACCACTCTGAGCTCTGCCATAATACTAAAAATCAAATGTTTGTCCCAGAGCAGCAGGAATTTTGGTTGTCTTATTTCATAGTTGTGTCCCAAGCATAGTGCTTTGGACCATGACAGCACCCAATGAATAGTTGTAAAATAAGTAAATGATTAATAGTAGCTGCCTGTCATTAAGGTTCCAGTTTAAATAATAATAATGGAAACCTCCTTTTTCTTGAAGAGGTATCATAGTTCAAAGGCAAAATAACCTCTCGCAGAAACTTCCCAAATGCAGCTATGCAAATCCCCTGAAGGATTAGTCCCCTGAGTGATGAAGCACCCCAATTTAAGGTTCCAAAAACTCAGCCTGTCGGAAATATCAGAGCTTAAAACAATCACGTTTAAAAACACTGTTGTTGTAAGGATTTTCTTTGATTTAAATGTTGTTTCTTTTGGAAAGGGTTTGTTATTTTTCTAAGCAAGTTAGGTCATTTAACTGGGCAAACCGGGAAAAGGGAAGATTAAAGAAGACATTTTAAAAACAGAAACTATGGTCACTTTTTTGCCTTGACTGAGTTTCTGTTGCCTTACACTTAGTTTTTTTTTTTTTTTTAAACATCTTTATTGAAGTATAATTGCCTTACAATGGTGTGTTAGCTTCTGCTTTATAACAAAGTTAATCAGTTATACATATACAATATGTTCCCATATCTCTTCCCTCTTGCATCTCCCTCCCTCCCACCCTCCCCATCCCACCCCTCTAGGTGGTCACAAAGCACCGAGCTGATCTCCCTGTGCTATGCGGCTGCTTCCCACTAGCTATCTATTTTACATTTGGTAGTGTATATATGTCCATGACACTCTCTCACCCTGTCACATCTCACCCCACCCCCTCCCCATATCCTCAAGTCCATTCTCTAGTAGGTCTATGTCTTTATTCCCGTCTTGCCACTAGGTTCTTCATGGCCTTTTGTTTTTTTTTTTTCCTTAGAATCCGTATATATGTGTTAGCATACTGTATTTGTTTTTCTCTTTCTGACTTACTTCACTCTGTATGACAGACTCTAACTCCATCCACCTCATTACAAATACCTCCATTTCATTTCTTTTTATGGCTGAGTAATATTCCATTGTATATATGTGCCACATCTTCTTTATCCATTCATCTGTCGATGGACATTTAGGTTGCTTCCATGTCCTGGCTATTGTAAATAGAGCTGCAATGGACATTTTGGTACATGACTCTTTTTGAACTATGGTTTTCTCAGGGTATATGCCCAGTAGTGGGATTGCTGGGTCATATGGTAGTTCTATTTGTAGTTTTTTAAGGAACCTCCATACTGTTCTCCATAGTGGCTGTATCAATTTACATTCCCACCAACAGTGCAAGAGTGTTCCCTTTCCTCCACACCCTCTCCAGCATTTATTGTTTCTAGATTTTTTGATGATGGCCATTCTGACCAGTGTGAGATGATATCTCATTGTAGTTTTGATTTGCATTTCTCTAATGATTAATGATGTTGAGCATTCTTTCATGTGTCTGTAGGCCATCTGTATATCTTCTTTGGAGAAATGCCTATTTAGGTCTTCTGCCCATTTTTGGATTGGGTTGTTCGTTTTTTTGTTATTGAGTTGCATGAGCTGCTTGTAAATCTTGGAGATTAATCCTTTGTCAGTTGCTTCATTTGCAAATATTTTCTCCCATTCTGATGGTTGTCTTTTGGTCTTGTTTATGGTTTCCTTTGCTGTGCAAAAGCTTTTAAGTTTCATTAGGTCCCATTTGTTTATTTGTGTTCTTATTTCCATTTCTCTGGGAGCTGGGTCAAAAAGAATCTTGCTGTGATGTATGTCATAGAGTGTTCTGCCTATGTTTTCCTCTAAGAGTTTGATAGTGTCTGGCCTTACACTTAGGTCTTTAATCCATTTTGAGTTTATTTTTGTGCATGGTGTCAGGGAGTGTTCTAATTTCATACTTTTACATGTATCTGTCCAATTTTCCCAGCACCACTTATTGAAGAGGCTGTCTTTTCTCCACTGTATATGCTTGCCTCCTTTATCAAAGATAAGGTGACCATATGTGCATGGGTTTATCTCTGGGCTTTCTATCCTGTTCCATTGATCTATATTTCTGTTTTTGTGCCAGTACCAAACTGTCTTGATTACTGTAGCTTTGTAATATAGTCTGAAGTCAGGGAGCCTGATTCCCCCAGCTCCATTTTTCGTTCTCAAGATTGCTTTGGCTATTCAGGGTCTTTTGTGTTTCCATACAAATTGTGAAATTTTTTGTTCTAGTTCTGTGAAAAATGCCAGTGGTAGTTTGATAGGGATTGCATTGAATCTGTAGATTGCTTTGGGTAGTAGAGTCATTTTCACAATGTTGATTCTTCCAATCCAGGAACATGGTATATCTCTCCATCTATTTGTATCATCTTTAATTTCTTTCATCAGTGTCTTATAATTTTCTGCATACAGGTCTTTTGTCTCCTTAGGTAGGTTTATTCCTAGATATTTTATTCTTTTTGTTGCAATGGTAAACGGGAGTGTTTTCTTAATTTCACTTTCAGATTTTTCGTCATTAGTGTATAGAAATGCAAGCGATTTCTGTGCATTAATTTTGTATCCTGCTACTTTACCAAATTCATTGATTAGCTCTAGGAGTTTTCTGGTAGCATCTTTAGGATTCTCTATGTATAGTATCATGTCATGTGCAAACAGTGACAGCTTTACTTCTTCTTTTCCGATTTGGATTCCTTTTATTTCTTTGTCTTCTCTGATTGCTGTGGCTAACACTTCCAAAACTATGTTGAATAATAGTGGTGAGAGTGGACAACCTTGTCTTGTTCCTGATCTTAGTGGAAATGGTTTCAGTTTTTCACCATTGAGGACAATGTTGGCTGTGGGTTTGTCATATATGGCCTTTATTATGTTGAGGAAAGTTCCCTCTATGCCTACTTTCTGCAGGGCTTTTATCATAAATGGGTGTTGAATTTTGTCGAAAGCTTTCTCTGCATCTATTGAGATGATCATATGGTTTTTCTCCTTCAATTTGTTAATATGGTGTATCACATTGATTGATTTGCGTATGTTGAAGAATCCTTGCATTCCTGGGATAAACCCCACTTGATCATGGTGTATGATCCTTTTAATGTGCTGTTGGATTCTGTTTGCTAGTATTTTGTTGAGGATTTTTGCATCTATGTTCATCAGTGATATTGGCCTGTAGTTTTCTTTCTTTGTGACATCTTTGTCTGGTTTTGGTATCAGGGTGATGGTGGCCTCGTAGAATGAGTTGGGGAGTGTTCCTCCCTCTGCTATATTTTGGAAGAGTTTGAGAAGGATAGGTGTTAGCTCTTCTCTTAATGTTTGGTTGAATTCACCTTTGAAGCCATCTGGTCCTGGGCTTTTGTTTGTTGGAAGGTTTTTAATCAGTTTCAATTTCAGTGCTTGTGATTGGTCTGTTCATATTTTCTATTTCTTCCTGGTTCAGTCTCGGCAGTTTGTGCATTTCTAAGAATCTGTCCATTTCTTCCAGGTTGTCCATTTTATTGGCATACAGTTGCTTGTAGTAATCTCTCATGATCTTTTGTATTTCTGCAGTGTCAGTGGTTACTTCTCCTTTTTCATTTCTAATTCTATTGATTTGAGTCTTCTCCCTTTTTCTCTTGATGAGTCTGGCTAATGGTTTATCAATTTTGTTTATCTTCTCAAAGAACCAGCTTTTAGTTTCATTGATTTTTGCTATTGTTTCCTTCATTTCTTTTTCATTTATTTCTGACCTGATCTTTATGATTTCTTTCCTTCTGCTAGCTTTGGGATTTTTTTGTTCTTCTTTCTCTAATTGCTTTAGGTGCAAGGTTAGGTTGTTTATTCGAGATGTTTCTTGTTTCTTGAGGTAGGCTTGTATTGCTATAAACTTCCCTCTTAGCACTGCTTTTGCTGCGTCCCATAGGTTTTGGGTCGTCGTATCTCCATTGTCATTTGTTTCTAGGTATTTTTTGATTTCCCCTTTGATTTCTTCAGTGATCACTTCGTTATTAAGTAGTGTATTGTGTAGCCTCCATGTGTTTGTATTTTTTACAGATCTTTTCCTGTAATTGATATCTAGTCTCATAGCGTTGTGGTCGGAAAAGATACTTGATACGATTTCAATTTTCTTAAATTTACCAAGGCTTGATTTGTGACCCAAGATATGATCTATCCTGGAGAATGTTCCATGAGCACTTGAGAAAAATGTGTATTCTGTTGTTTTTGGGTGGAATGTCCTATAAATATCAATTAAGTCCATCTTGTTTAATGTATCATTTAAAGCTTGTGTTTCCTTATTTATTTTCATTTTGGATGATCTGTCCATTGGTGAAAGTGGGGTGTTAAAGTCCCCTACTATGATTGTGTTGCTGTCGATTTCCCCTTTTATGGCTGTTAGTATTTGCCTTATGTATTGAGGTGCTCCTATGTTGGGTGCATAAATATTTACAATTGTTATACCTTCCTCTTGGATCGATCCCTTGATCATTATATAGTGTCCTTTGTCTCTTGTAATAGTCCTTATTTTAAAGTCTATTTTGTCTGATATGAGAATTGCTACTCCAGCTTTCTTTTGATTTCCATTTGCATGGAATATCTTTTTCCATCCCCTCACTTTCAGTCTGTATGTGTCTCTAGGTCTGAAGTGGGTCTCTTGTAGACAGCATATGTATGGGTCTTGTTTTTGTATCCATTCAGCCAGTCTGTGTCTTTTGGTTGGAGCATTTAATCCATTGACATTCAAGGTAATTATCGATATGTATGTTCCTATTCCCATTTTCTTAAATGTTTTGTGATTGTTATTGTAGGTGTTTTCCTTCTCTTGTGTTTCTTGCCTAGAGAAGTTCCTTTAGCATTTGTTGTAAAGCTGGTTTGGTGGTGCTGAACTCTTTCAGCTTTTGCTTGTCTGTAAAGGTTTTAATTTCTCCATCACATCTGAGTGAGATCCTTGCTGGGTAGAGTAATCTTGGTTGTAGGTTTTTCTCCTTCATCACTTTAAGTATATCCTGCCACTCCCTTCTGGCTTGCAGAGTTTCTGCTGAAAGATCAGATGTTAACCTTATGGGGATTCCCTTGTGTGTTATTTTTGTTTTTCCCTTGCTGCTTTTAATATGTTTTCTTTATATTTAATTTTTGACAGTTTGATTAATATGTGTCTTGGCGTGTTTCTCCTTGGGTTTATCCTGTATGGGACTGTCTGCGTTTCCTGGACTTGATTAACTATTTCCTTTCCCATATTAGGGAAGTTTTCAACTATAATCTCTTCCAATATTTTCTCAGTCCCTTTCTTTTTCTCTTCTTCTTCTGGGACCCCTATAATTCGAATGTTGGTGCGTTTAATGTTGTCCCAGAGGTCTCTGAGACTGTCCTCAGTTCTTTTCATTCTTTTTTCTTTATCCTGCTCTGCAGTAGTTATTTCCACCATTTTATCTTCCAGGTCACTTATCCTTTCTTCTGCCTCAGTTATTCTGCTATTGATCCCATCTAGAGTATTTTTAATTTCATTTATTGTGTTTTTCATCATTGCTGGGTTCCTCTTTAGTTCTTCTACGTCCTTGTTAAATGTTTCTTGCATTTTGTCTATTCTATTTCCAAGATTTTGGATCATCCTTACTATCATTATTCTGAATTCTTTTTCAGGTAGACTACCTATTTCCTCTTCATTTGTTAGGTCTGGTGTGTTTTGACCCTGCTCCTTCATCTGCTGTGTGTTTTTCTGTCGTCTCATTTTGCTTATCTTACTGTGTTTGGGGTCTCCTTTTCACAGGCTGCAGGTTCGTAGTTCCCGTTGTTTTTGGTATCTGTCCCCAGTGGGTAAGGTTGGTTCAGTGGGTTGTGTGGGTTTCCTTGTGGAGGGGACTATTGCCTGTGTTCTGGTGGATGAGGTTGGATCTTGTCTTTCTGGTGGGCATGTCCACGTCTGGTGGTGTGTTTTGGGGTGTCTGTGGCCTTATGATTTTAGGCAGCCTTTCTGCTAATGGATGGAGATATGTTCCTGTCTTGCTAGTTGTTTGGCATAGGGTGTCCAGCACTGTAGCTTGCTGGTCATTGAGTGAAGCTGGGTCTTGATGTTGAGATGGAGATCTCAGAGAGATTTTCGCCGTTTGGTATTACGTGGAGCTGGTAGGTCTCTTGTGGACCAGTGTCCTGAAGTTGGCTCTCCCACCTCAGAGGCACAGCCCTGTTGCCTGGCTGGAGCACCAAGAGTCTTTCATCCACACAGCTCAGTATATAGGGGAGAAAAAAATAGAAAGAAGGAAAGAGGATAAAATAAAATAAAATAAAGCTATTATAATAAAAAATAAGAAAAAAAATTATTAAGAGTAAATGTATTCAGAAAAAATTTTTTTTTAATTTTTAAAAATAGATTTATTAATTTTTTATAGTAAAAAATAAGAAAAAATTTATTAAGAAAAAAATTTATTAAGAAAAATTTTTTTTAATTTTATAAAATAAAAAATATGAAAAAACTTATTAAAAATTTTTTTAATTTCTAAAAATAGAAAATATGGAAAAAATTATTAAGAAAACATATATTAGGAAAAAAAAATTTTTTTAAGTAAAAAAAAAAAATGGACGGACCTAACCCTAGGACTAATGGTGAAAGCAAAGCTACACAGACAAAATCTCACCCAGAAGCATACACATATACATTCACAAAAAAAGGAAAAGGGGGAAAATTAATATATCCTGCTCCTAAAGTCCACCTCTTGAATTTGGGATGATTCGTTGTCTATTCAGGTATTCAACAGATGCAGGCACATCAAGTTGTTTGTGGAGCTTTAATCCGCTGCTTCTGAGGCTGCTGGGAGAGATTTCCCTTTCTCTTCTTTGTTCGTACAGCTCCCGGGGTTCAGCTTTGGATTTGGCCCCGCCTCTGCGTGTAGGTCACCTGAGGGCGTCCGTTCCCCACCCAGACAGAACGGGGTTAAAGGAGCAGCTGCTTCGGGGGCTCTGGCTCACTCAGCCTGCGGGGAGGGAGTGGTACGGAGGAGGCAGGGCGAGCCTGCGGCGGCAGAGGCCGGCGTGACGTTGCAGCAGCCTGAGGCACGCCGTGCGTTCTCCCGGGGAAGTTGTCCCCGGATCACGGGAGCCTGGCAGTGGCGAGCTGCACCGGCTCCTGGGAGGGGTGGTGTGGAGAGTGACCTGTGCTCGCACACAGGCTTCTTGTTGGCGGCAGCAGCAGCCTTACCAGTCTCTGGGGTCCACGCTGATAGCCGCGGCTCGCGCCCGTCTCTGGAGTTCGTCTACGCGGCGCTCTGAATCCCCTCTCCTTGCGTGCCGCGAAACAAAGCAGCACGAAAAAGTCTCTTGCCTCTTCGGCAGCTGCAGACCTCCTCTCGGGCTCCCTCCCGGCTAGCTGCAGCGCGCCAACCCCTTCAGGCTGTGTTCACGCCGCCAGCCCCAGTCCTCTCCCTGCGATCCGACCGAAGCCCACGCCTCGGCTCCCAGCCCCCGCCCGCCCCAGCGGGTGAGCAGACAAGCCTCTCGGGCCGGTGAGTGCTGGTCGGCACCGATCCTCCGTGCGGGAATCTCTCCGCTTTGCCCTCCGCACCCCTGTGGCTGTGCTCTCCTCCGCGGCTCCGAAGCTCCCCCCTCTGCCACCCGCAGTCTCTGCCCGCGAAGGGGCTTCCTAGTGCCTGGAAACCTTTTCTCCTTCACGGCTCCCTCCCACTGGCGCAGGTCCCGTCCCTATTCTTTTGTCTCTGTTATTTCTTTTTTCTTTTACCCTACCCAAGTACGTGGGGATTTTCTTGCCTTTTGGGAGGTCTGACGTCTTCTGCCAGCGTTCAGTGGGTGTTCTGTAGGAGCAGTTCCACGTGTGGATGTATTTCTACTGTATCTGTGGGAAGGAAGGTGATCTCTGTGTCTTACTCTTCCGCCATCTTGCCCCTACTCCCTTACACTTAGTTTTACCAATAAATGCTTTTTATTAAAAATAGATTGAGGGGCTTCCCTGGTGGCGCAGTGGTTGAGAATCTGCCTGCCAATGCAGGGGACACGGGTTCGAGCCCTGGTCTGGGAAGATCCCACATGCCACGGAGCAACTGGGCCCGTGAGCCACAATTACTGAGCCTGCGCGTCTGGAGCCTGTGCTCCACAACAAAAGAGGCCACGACAGTGAGAGGCCCGCGCACCATGATGAAGAGTGGCCCCCGCTTGCCGCAACTAGAGAAAGCCCTCGCACAGAAACAAAGACCCAATACAGCCAATAAATAAATAAATTAATTAATTAAAAAAAAATAGATTGAAAATATAATTTGATACCAAGAATTTTAATAAGATATTTAATGATACCTTCCTCCCGAGGTCATTATGAGGAGTAAATGCTCTAATGAATTAGAGTACCTCAAGTACACAAGACAATCTTTCAATGTAGGACGTTCATTACTCTTGTTACGGGCAGAGCCTGTCCTTATTTAACATTTTGATATTTTGTTCATTGTAGATTGTCTAAAAGTTATTTTGCTCCTTTAAAACATTTCATTAAGATATTATTTATCTTGATTACTAAGTGTTTTGGCTCTCTCTAAATTTTGTGCCTGACCCACGTACTTCACCTGCCCCACCGTAATCTTGGCCCTGGTGGATGCCTCTGTGATCACAGATGACTTAGTCACATTTTACAGTGTGTACTATGCCCGATCCCCTTATACAGAAAACTGTTCCACTCTTGACCTGTGGAGAAGCAGTGTCATTAGAGTCATTTTGTGTCAATGACCACAGTCCTCCCCAGTCAGTCTTGATTGGACTGGGTTGGTCACCTAACCCAAAGACATCCAATCTATGGGCAGTCCAGTTGTATGGTTAGGCTTGGAATGATGAGATAAGGTCAATCACATTCTTTTTTGATGGAAAAGATCTAATTATATTAAAATATGGAAATTCAACAAAAGTATTTAGAAGTGAAATGAAATTATTTCTGGGATTTGCTTTAAAACCTTCTAATAAGAAAAAGTCAGAAGTTTAGCAAAATGTTGATTATTGCAAGCTGGATGATGGGTTTTGGGGGTTTCATTATCTATCCTCTCTCTATTCTTATCTATTTAAATTATGGCTATTATAAAACTAAGCTAATGAATAGTGAAGACAAAAGCCAAATATCTATATCAAGAACTGCCATTAGGTAGGGTCGTAGGTGGCCATGATAAGCCATAGGCATTCCAAAGTTATGAGGGATTTGAAAGTATGGGTAAGAAGAGGAAGCTGGTCAGCTTAGGGAGGAGAACGGAGTGGTCATTCAGAAAGAGGCAGATGCCTTGCCCGAGGAAAGTGGCCTCTGCTCCTTGTAGATTTCCAGTTCCTGGTTCCTTTTCCCATGGGGCTCAGCTATACTATAGTTTCTGTCCTTGAATGCCTATGCCATTACTGATCCCTTTTTGCTTTGTGTTTATCTTTAAAAGTTGATTCCCCTTTTTTTGAACTGGCTTGAGTCAAGCTTCTGTTCCTCCACATCAAAATAGGCATCCTCAAAACAAATGATTATTTGTAACTGTTACAGTCAGAATCTGCCCAAGTGGAGTGGCCCTGCCAATCTTGGGGTCAAATGGTATTCAGCATCTCATGAAGGAGGGTTAGGAGAGACCCTTGTAGGAACCAGAATATCAGGTGATCAAAGCCAACCCAGCTTCCCTTCAGGTACAAATGTACCAGGAGAGAATTAAAAGCATTTTCTTAAGAGGTCTAGACAGTGAACAGAGAGAACTAATAGGTAATTTGCCATGGCAGTTTCCTGGGGACCATGTTGATCTAAGAAGTAAATACGGTCACTGGACAGTCAGGTTGACCTACAGGCTGTGCGCTAGACCAGTGTTCTTGCCTGAGGTGTTTTACATTCTGAGTGCTACCAATGCAAGGTAATCTCCCATTTGGATAAAGATGAAAGGCTTGGAGAACGCCCCCCTCTCTTTGCCCTTCAATTTACCACAAACGATACAGGGTTTCTAGTCATCTAGTTTTCTAGGAGGTAATCCAGGAAAGAAGCCAGAAAAAAGAATTCCAAAGGGGAATGTCAAGAAACTAGTTATCGGAGGAAGTTAGAGCAGAGGTGAAATGCAGAACTTGGTGTTCATGGTAGGACAGTCCTCAGAGGTGTGGGTGAATGCATCAAGGGCACCAAAGGGAGAGGGGCCAACTCTGCAGCCTTGGTGTAGGGGGATCTAGCTAGAGCTAGAAGATGTAAATCTAATTCAGGGAAATCTGAATTGGGAAAGAAAATATATTTGTTCTTCAGAGCTGAGAGGAGGGGGAATGGCCCACTTGGCTCCTCTCAGGAAAGTGAGGGGCTGCCATGTACATCCTGGGTGAGGTAAGGTCATGTACTCACAAAAAAAGGAAGAGATATGACAAAAGTGAATACAAGTACCTGTAAGTTTAAAGAAGAAAATAATAATCAGTCATGCTCCACCACGCAGAAAGAATCATCCTAAACAATATAATTTATTTTCTTAGTTTTTATGCATTTACTGGGTTGAGATAATAATATATGCTGATTTTAAGTGTCATTTAATACAGGAATATTCACAAATCATATAATCTAAGAAGAGGCATTTAATGATATATAATGTCTGTCCATGGATGATTTATTGTCTTTCTTCATTAAAAAATAAATTCCAATGAGTTAGATCATTTAACATGAGGCTTAAAAATGATTAAATGATTAAAATCATTTCTCAAGTTCTTTAGCAATGAAAAAGTTCATTATGTCATTCTATGCAATGCTGCTTTTGTGAAGAGGGAGAGAAAAGACCTTTTGTTTAGTAATTTTCTTGGCACAGGGTCTTCGTTATATAATAAGCTGAGCCATTGTTAGAAAAATCTGGACAAGAACAGCACCAGTTATTGTTATAAGTGATCATCAAATAAGGCAAGAGATTCCATATGAACTGTAGGTTAAAGGATATGGCTCAAGAAATATGCTTTTTGGTACTAAGAGAGGAGTGGGAGCGGTAGAGGAATAGCTAAGTTAACACTTCAGGGCTGTGTCACTTGGGATGCTTTTTTGACTCTAAGTGACAGAAAAATCTGGCTCATTTGGATTAAATAATAAATGCACCTAGTATTACACTGCAGGCCCAGGTTTGGTTAATTCACCTAATCAGTAATGTCAACAAGGACCTAGGCTCTTCTCCTTTTCCAACTTTGCCATCCTACATATATTGGCATGGTCCTCAGGCCAGCTTCTCTCAAGGCTGTGTGATGACAGCAGCAGTTCCCAGACATGGCAGGTCCAGAAATGGCAATGACCAGGGAAGATGACCCTGTATTCTATGAGATGTCTCTTTTTTTTTTTAATTAATTAATTTATTTATGGCTGTGCTGTGTCTTCGTTTCTGTGCGAGGGCTTTCTCTAGTTGTGGCAAGCGGGGGCCACTCCTCATCGGGGTGCGCGGGCCTCTCACTATCGCGGCCTCTCTTGTTGTGGAGCACAGGCTCCAGACGCGCAGGCTCAGTAGTTGTGGCTTATGGGCCTAGTTGCTCCGCGGCATGTGGGATCTTCCCAGACCAGGGCTCGAACCCGTGTCCCCTGCATTGGCAGGCAGATTCTCAACCACTGCGCCACCAGGGAAGCCCGAGATGTCTCTTTTTAAGAGTGGGGAAATTTTCCTAGACGTCTCCACCTATGGACTTCCGTTATATCTTATTGGCCAGGATTATGTCGTATGTCCATAGCTAAACTAATTACAGGCTGGAGGTGGCCCAGTCACGGTCCACGCCCTGTGTCTGGGAGAGGCTAGCTTTCTTTGAAGCTCATGGCTATATAAGGAGATGGATATGAACAAAATCGGGGTAGTGTTGGAAAGGAGGAAGGAAGGAAGATGTTGGGTAGCAACCAACCCTATCTCTCACAAAGGCTAAGTAGTCTCTGTGCTACACAATGTGCCAGACAACACACACAGTCTACTGAATCCCTGAGTATGGTTCCAAACTGTGTAAGGGAAGCCCTGCTCCTTTGTGCATGTGTTGTTAATTTTGATTATTTCATCAGTTAGTCAGTGTATGTATTCAAATAACGTCCAAGAAAAGACCCTGGGCTGATCTATTTTCTGAGTCCTTGACTATCTGAGCATGTCTTTCTGTTGTCTATATTAATCAATAACAACATGGTTAGATACAAAATTCATACATCACAATCCTTTTCCATCAAAAGTTTGTGCATCCAGTTGCACTGTTTTCTGGCAGTTAGCATTGCAAAGAAGTCAGAGATTAGACTAGTTTCTGCTTCTTTGTAAGTAAATTATTATTATTTTTTTAACCTGAGTACCTGAAAGATTCTTTTATCTCTTAATTCAAAAATGTGCTCAGGATGCATCTGGATATAGGTCATTTCCTTTAGTTTTACCTAGAATATCATGAGTCTTGTCAGTCTGCATACTCAAATATTTCTCATAACAAGAAAGCAATTTTCAATTATGTCTTTGATTTATCTCAGTTTCTCTTGCTCTTGTTCTTATCATGCTTATTAGGTTGAATCATGTTTTCTATCCTCCATGTCTACCATCTTCTCACCCACTATTTTAATTTCCTCATTTTCCTCTATATTATAGAAGAATATCTCAAGTGTGATCTCCAGAATACTAACTTACTTTTCCATAGGGCTGGTGCTGCTTTTTACTCATTCCAATGTACACTTTCATGCTATATTATTTAACATGAAACAATATATTTTTGGTGTTGTTAATATTCTTATTTACCCATCCTATCTTTCATTGCTGTTCGCCTCACTCTTGTCTTTGTATCCCATCCTTTTGTCTCTTTGTGACTATCTGCCCCTCTTTCCCGGAAGCCATCTCTTCTTGCATCTTTCTGAGGATATTACACAGTTTTCTAAAAATGTTTTCTGGTTCCCCTGCAGGAGGCTATTTTCAGAGGAATGTTCTTCATCTGGTCTTCTTCTGTGTAATGGTTTTTCATGTTTCCAATGACAGTTTTTCTTTTTCTGATTACTCATTTTTGAATGAAAAGAGAAAGAGCTAGTTTCAGATTCACCCACAGACACGATACGTAGGCTTTAGTTGATTCTATTTATTGGACACTGGGGTAATGATGGAATCTTCTCAGCTCTGTGAGTTGATGAGAACTGGGTGTCTGCCCAATTCTGATAATTTAACTAGCATTCCCATAGTATCGTTCTGTTGAGCTAGGTTTCTACCTCCATGTCTGGTCTTTGATACCTTCCTCACTGTGTGTTGCTACTGGGACAGTTCTTTACACATCAGATACAGCATTTTATTTCTCATGATTGTTTCTTTAAGAATACAGTGAATCAAACACTCCCAGTCACGTACATTTCCTAGAATTAGTCTCTAAATGAATGTTGAGAGATGGAGATGGCAAAAAATGTTTATATCAACTAGAAATGTCACACCCACATGGTAAAGGGATAGCTGCCAGGTTTCTTGTGGTGTAGACCTCAGGTCTCTAATTAGGGAAATGGAGCAGCCAGGAGGAACAAAACCTCATCCTGCCTTCTTCTAAATGATCAGAGATCCTCTGTTTCTTGGGGGAAAAGCCAGACTGACAGCCAATTGTTTTCCCTGCTCATTTAAAAATTTTAAGCGTAAATTCCTTCTAGACTTTGGTAACTGATTTTCTGTTGGTCTTAGCCTTTGGTGGTAAATGGGGTTTTTATCTTTCTATGGCTTCATAGGTACTTTAGAAGAAAATGAGGCAAGTTTCTACCAGGGCAGTCAGTCTAGAGCTGTTTAATATCAGAAGTAAAAACCAATAGTTTTAGTTGACCCAAACTACATATGAGCCAATAATGTACTTGGCTGCAAAAAAAAAAAAAAAAAAAGGCTATGTTAATATACAGATCAACACTGGCAGTATTCTCATTACACTCTGCCTTGTTTGAGTTGCATCTGGGAGCTTTGGGTTTATTTATGGCCCCTATTGTTGATAAAATCTCCAAAGGTTCTTTTGCTACTGAGTCCGATTGCATACTGCTCACTGCACGACAGACAATAAATCAAGAGAGGAGTTGTTGGGGCAAGGAATAGGGACTTTATTCAGAAAGCCAGCAGACCGAGAAGATGGTGGACTCGTGCCCCAAAGAACCATCTTGCCCAAGTTAGAATTCAGGCTTCTTTTATACTAAAAGTCAAACATTTCCTGATTCTGGTCATCCATAGGTGGGCCTGGTCATTCATAGGTGGGCCTGGTCAGGATGTTTCCTGTGAGCTAAACAAAGGTATTCTAGCTTAATGCTGGTTACCTGGGAGGCAGGGTTCCCAGAGATGGGCCATTATGTATAATTGAAGCTTATAGGCAGCTTCCCTTTAGTGGTTAACTTGTAGTAGAATACAAAACGTTCTTCCCTACTACACTTTGATGAATAAGAGCAAGTTAAAAAGTAACTAAACAGGATGCTAAAATTCTGTGTATCATGTTGAGGGAGTGGAGGTATTTAACTTTGAAAAAGAGGTGACGTGCATAGGGAATGGGGAAGACCTGATAACTGCAGTAAAATATTTCAGTGGTGGTCGTGTGGAAAAGGGATTCTACTTATTCTGGTTTGCTCCAAAATGCAGAACAAGGGTCAGTTGGAAGAAGTTACAAAAAAGTGGATTTGGCTCAACATAAGGTTGATTGGTGGTGGAGGGGATACCTCACAAGGAAGGCTGTGAAACACCTGGCTGTTTCTAGAAGATCCAGGCTGATTACCCAATGGAGGAAGCTGTGGAAGCAGTTCTGATATTGGGTGGGAAGTTGGGTGAACTTGTGATCCATATTTTAATGATCTTAGTTTTGAAGTTTTGCCCTTGAGATTTCTGCCTTTTCAGCTGGATGAGGGACTCTGCTTCTCCTGAAGCACTGAAAGCACTGAAGTGTGAGAACTCAGCTGCTCCGAATACTGGGCTCCATCCAGACAAACGAGGACCCAGGAGAGGCAAGTTCCACTTTCTCCTGTGCTCTACAGTTCTCAGCGCACACAGTAGCAAAGGCTACTTCAGAAGCAGCCTGGGACCAAGCTTCTGTCAGGAAAAGTGGGGAGTGCAAGCAAACAGGTGGTCTCTCTGTCATCTCGTGCAGTCCTCACCACGGCCCCGGGAAGTCGCTTCCCGGACAAAGGACCCAAGACAACTTGCCAAGAGCAAGAAGATATTCATTCACAGAGCCAGTGGAGGCTTCAGAGTTTTGATATAAGAGGGGATCAGGGGCAACAACTGGGTTGGAATGAGCACCTGGAGACTTATCATGAAGCTGCGTTTGCCTCTTTTCCATTTTCTAATGATGCGTTTAGTGACATTTTAAAGGGTTGATATATGTGGTGTTATTTTTATTTTGTCTCTGGGGTGGCTTGTGGGGGCAGATGGAGATGAGGATAGAGTCCCTCCGTCCCACCCTCAAGCACTCCTTGGCATCATGTGGGGCGAGTCAAGATTTAAATACTGGTCTGATTCCAAAGCTCAGGCTGACCTCATGGTGAGCAGAAAAACCTCTTTAAATGTTACTAGGGATTTGTTTTGTTTTTGTACTTCATTTAAACTAATATAACTAAATAAGGCAGGAGAAAGCAGACTGCATGATTTGGCCTGTTTTCCTGAAGACTCCCCAAATACAGAAAGCTGGCTGGAGGCTGGCCCGTTTTCACTCCTGCTCCGCTCTGGCTCCAGCCCCATGCTGGCCCCTGCCTCTGACCTGCAGGTGCTGCCCCTGCTTGCAACGCCCGCAGGAGGATCCCCACCTGCTGCTTCCCAGGCGGGATGCTGCAGTCAGTCTGGGTCAAGGCTGGAATCTTTTTTTTCCTTTCCTCTTACAAACAAAAATTCCTCCCCTGTTTGTCCTATTGGGCTTGCAGTCCCAGATGTGTCAGGAGTTGGTTCTCGTAAAGCAGCCCAACCAAGGGGCTCTTCCACGGCATTACATAATGGCAGGGTTCACGTCACTTTTCCATTGGTTTTGGACTGTGCTGCCTAGTCCTTTGGGGATGTTCTGAAGTTCAAGCTCTTTCAGAGCCAGGAGAGAAAAGCCCAACAGCAAAACAAGTGGAAAGAAAGAGAATACTGGCCACGTGGTCTTGGGTCTTCTCCGATATGCCTGCCCATGTCTGTATTTTGTTTCTGGAAGGTTGTGAACGGTCTTCTTAGTGCTAGGTCTAGTATTTTTTGCCCTCATTATCAATCCTCCTCTCCTGTTGTTGGACATTTAACACTGCTGAGAACTTCTTTTCTGCTCGACGATGTGCCTCCCTTGATTTCTGTAACGCTGTACTTTGGGAGTTCTCCTTCTATTTCTCTAATCATCCGTCTTCTTTCTTTAGCTAAATATTCTGCTTATCTATCCCCTTTGCCCTGCCATTCACCTTCTACCTGACATTCCCTAAGAGCCCTTGTAGGCCAACCTTCGATAACAAATAGTTCCAAAAATTATAATGGCCCAATCACAAGTCTATTTCTCACTCACGTTTTAGTCCACAGTGGCTTTTCCTATTGGCAGGTGGATTTCCTCTACCCAGGGACCCAAGATCCTTCCATTCTATGACCCCACCATCCCCCTCAATATTACCTGCATCCCGCTAGCCTAAGAGGAAAAAGAGAATGGAGAACGCACATCTGCTTTAAGACTTTGGCCTGGAAGTGACTTCTGCTCATTCTCTGTAGGAGAGAACTAGTCATATGGCCACTTGCAGATGCAAGGGGAGTTGGAAAATACAGTTCATGGCTGGGAAGCCCCTTCCCCAGCAACAACTCTATGCTATGGTAAGGGAAATGGATTTTGGAAGACAATTGCCATCTCTGCCACAGCCTTTGAGTTTTCTCGCAAGACTCTCACCCTTGGTGAACTCATCCATTTTCATAGTTTCCATCTTTATCCCAGCATTAATGACTTCTAAATCTCTGTTTCCACCATCAACCTCACGTATATATCTAGTCTCGTATCTCCAACCTTCTCCTAAATATCAGTCTCCCTCCCCTAAACTTAACATCTTTCCCCATCCAGAGCCGGCTCTCGTTCTGGTCCTCCCCAGTTCTGTCAGTGGATCACCATTCTTCTGGCATCATCTATAATTCTTGCCTTTCCTCCAGGGCCCATAGCCAGTGCATCTCTGAGGCCTCACTGATTTGTCCCTTTTCCTAACTCCAGTCTCTCCCTCTTTTCTGATCTATTTAGAATGCTTTTGACAGGCTAATCTTTCTAAAACACTTTTATTATATCACTGCCAAGAAATTCTCCTTAAGAACCTATGATTCCTTGTTGCCACTTTAGAAATGTGAAAGAGTTTTAAATAGTAACAGCCTATAAATAAGACAGCTTGTTAGGCAAAATAGTTATTTTTTAATCTGAAGGGCAAGTCAAGTTCAGTGTGATGAGGTATAACAAGTAACAGACGAGGAAGCAAGAAATCATAATTCTAGCTCACCCTCCATCTCTACCCAAATCTCAGAGCCTCCGTTGTTTGTTTTTTAAAATTAAGAAGGTAGCATCTTTCCTGTCTGAAATCTGTGGGCTAGGATAGATGATCTCTTTTGGTTCCTTCCAGCACTAGGACTGAAGATGTTAAAAATGCAAACTCCCTGCTTAAGTTTTAAGACCCTCCAAAATTTGACCCCACTTCCTCTCTAACCCACACACTATTCTGGATGCTTCCTCAATTCCGTCATGTTGTTTTCTCTCATTGCCCCATGTACGCTGAGTGTAGCTGGACCCAGTGTCTGCGCCGTGTTGCTCCCCTCATCCAGAATCCCCTTCCCTTCCCCTCTGCCCATCTAAGTCCCACCCATTCTCCCGGCACCGTCAGGAGCCAACTGGGCCACCTTGGAGGAGTTGAGGCATTTAGAAGGACATTGCCACCCACCTGGCTCTGCCACTTAGGAGCTTGGTGACCTCAGTAACATATGTAACTTTTGCTTTGTACAATGCCCTCACTACATACTTTAGTCCTATAATTGCTCAAGAGTTAGTTTTGTTCCCCAGTGGAAATCTAGAAAAATGACACAGATGAACCTATTGCCAGGGCAGGAATAGAGACGCAGACATAGGGAATGGACATGTGGACACAGCAGTGGGTGGGATGAATTGGCAGATTGGGATTGACGTGTGTGCGCTGCCATGTGTAAAATAGATAGCTAGTGGGAACCTGCTGTATGCCACAGGGAGCTCAGCTAGGTGGGTGCTCCGTGATGACCTAGATGGTTGGGATGGGGGTGGGGTGGGAGGGAGGTCCAAGAGGGAGGGGATATATGTATACATAGAGCTGATTCACTTCGTTGTGCAGCAGAAACTAACACAACATTGTAAAGCAATTATACTCCAAAAAAAAAAAAAAAAAAAAACTTGGCTGGTTGGATTAATTGATGATTAATGGATTGATTCAATCAGCAAGATTTGCATAAAGTTAAACCATATGAAGTTGCTGATATTTGACTGCTTTTGACCTACAAAAAACAGCAATTTTCCATGTAAACCGAATCAAGTACTCTAAAAATATTTGTTATTCTTTCCACTCAGCTTAGTCAAATCCTCCAAGGCAGAGAAGCCAACATCTGAGAGTAAGAGTTGAAACCACTGTGGACGTAATTGGCAAGTTTTCTTTCAGTGGCCATTGTCTGTGCTGTGATTTAGGGGAAAGAGCTACACCCAGGCGGATGGCGCATTCTAAACAGTGTCTGCCCACCTCAGAAGGCTGGTCCTGGGGGCGCAGAGCAGCAGGTGGCCCCAGACTGTGTGGGAGGGTTAGAGTTTATGCCGTAGCTATGTCTCAGGTGGGCCCATGGTTTCATCTGCACCAGGCTGAAGGCTTGTGGTATTTGGAAGCACAGATCTTAGACCCAGGTTTTGGTAACTGGGCATCCCTACCTTAACTTTCCACAAGGGAACCAGAGTCACTTGAGTCAAGACCTTAGGAATCCAGGTCCTTCCATTGTTTCCTTTCTGTCCCTAGAATTCAGTCCTTATCAGAACTATAATAACATGGCCACTGTGCAACGCATGAGGGGTTCTGGGGGGAGAGAGGACATGAGATTTGGAATCAAGCAGATCTGGTTTAAAATCCTATCTCTGCCACTTACTAGATAAATAAACTTGGACAAATCACTTGATTTCTTTTCTTTTTTTTTTTTGGCCACACCGTGTGGCTTGTGGGATCTCAGTTTCCTGACCAGGGATTGAACCCAGGCCACGGCAGTGAAGGCCCAGAATCCTAACCAATGGACTGCCAGGGAACTCCCTATTGATTTCTTGAATCCTCAGTTTTGTCATCTGAAGGGGGGATAAAAATGGAATAAAAACAACAACCGAGGTTTTCATGAAGATTAAATGAGCTAATACATGCAAAATGGCTAGATATTTTCTAATGCATAGTAAGCCTTCCATAAACAATAGTTATTATTATTCTAAAATGTGAAGGTGAGCAGACTAGGCCTTAATATTTGTATATGAGTTTTTCAAATGAGGGATGCTTTACTTGATGATCCTGGTGACGTCACTCCAGGCCAGGTTGCTGGAGAGGGCTCACACCCCAGGTGGTCATGCATGTCAGAGGTGAGCCCTACTTGTGAGGGTTTGAGGCTGGCTGACAATGCTGGGCTTCTGTTAAATACTCAGCCCCCTTCTTACTCAGCCAGGTCCTTCATTTCCAGACTGGGTCTGGGGTGCCATCACCAGACAGGGTTAGGCTCCGTGAAAAGTCAACCTGGCTGTCCCTATGATCTGCTTCATTGACCATGGACCACAAGGCTGGGACATCTTAGTTGCTACTGACCAGCCCCATCAAGCCAGAAGAACCCCAACTTGGCCCCTTTTGTGTACATTGTGGAACAGCTACTCAGGGCTCCAGAGGGAGTCTGATGTCTCACTTTCCCTCTGTTTCCTTTGTCTTCATTTCTGCATTGTGGGAGGACAGAGATTAGAGTTGAGGAGGGGATGCATGTCCAGGAGGGCAGGAAGGAAGCTTCGCACAGCCAGTCCTTATTGATCTCCAAAGGAAGGAGTTCTGTGGGCCCCATTGCCCTCTTCCCTCCTGGCCCCCATCCATAGGGGAGGATGCCTTTCTGAGCAGCTTCACCTGATGAGCTCCTGGGCTGCTGTGTATATGAGCCAATCTAGGCAGCCCCAGTGGCCCCATATATGTAGTCACTAACAACAGCACACTGAGGAGAAGCAGGCGGACCCTGAACCAAGCCTATCTGCTTTAGATCCAAGACAGGCAACCGACAATCTGGCAACAAGATGGTGTTTGGAAGAGACTGTGGGTTCCCTGGGTGGGGTTGGCGGGGGGTGCCTTGTGATGTGCTGTGACCATGAGGTAGGGGACCACTCCAGCTTACTTGCAAAGCCCCAGGGAGTCAGAGCACAGTGACTTCCGAGGCTCTGGAATCCCACAACAGGTGCTGCCGCTTCCCGCCATATACCTTCCCCAAACGTGACAGGAATGCAAAACCTCCTGCCCTAATCCGTTTAAATTCACAGCCTGGGAGGAAGTTGCTATAGTGCCAGATTTTAGGGTCTTGCCTTTCTGTCTTCTTTTAAGTTTTTTAAAAGTTTGTTGGCAAAGATCTTAAGGCCAGAGAGTTGAAAGCCAGGGTCCAAGTTTGCAGGTAACAATGGAGGCTGAAAATGACAAATGTTAGAAATGGAGCAAACAATGTCATTATGTATATTAAGAATAAGAAAATGTTAAATATGACTTTGTGATGCATGGAATAATCTGCTGATATTGGATGATGACACCACCCATCCTTATACTCCCTTTCTAGGAAATAATAACTGATAATGTTTTTGAGCACTTACTATGTGTCAGAGTCTGTTCTAAGTACATTTCATGCGTTAGATCATTTATTCCCCACAACAGCTTAATGAAAGAATTACTATCATTATTCCCGTTTTATAAAGGAGAAAACTGAAGTTCAGGGAGATTAAGTAACTCGCCCAGTGTCACAGAGCTAGTAAATGGCAGATTTGAACCCAGGCAGTCTGGCACATCAGTGCCCTGTCTCCTTTACCAGCTACACTGCCTCTCTAAATGTAAGGCCTTCAAGGCCATGGTCAAGTCTTCCAAAATCCAGCTTTCTATTTCTCTTCTCCACCACTCAAGCAAGAGTAGCAGGGTCTGCATATGAAATACACTTATGAATGAGCCAGTAAATTAATGAAAGACTTACCAGCAGAGGCAAACTTTTTCTGTTAAGAACCCCTTTGATGTTTTACCTAAAATACTTGCCCTTCTTACTACAATAACCCAAGGCCAGTGACTCACTCAAGACTTCAGCTCTCTCCTTTCCTCTCATCAACATACTTCTCACACTTCCCACCTTGAGTTCTTTCTGAGCTCCTGCACAAAAATACAAAAATGGGATTTCAACTTAATTTTTTTTTATATTGTTTTGCTTATCACATGGATCAAATCAAGTTCTGGAACCACAGTTACATTGGGAAAGGCTACTCACCAACCCCAGAGTCAGCAGGGAGAACCCAGGTTGTGGGTTACACATGACAGTTTTTCAGTGAAAATGTTTTACGTCTTTACTGTCTCACAAATGAAGTGTAGGAGCTGTGGCTCTTCTTCCCATTGCTGAGCTAGGGAAACTGAGGAACACAGGTGTGGCTGTCCAGGTTCCTGTGGGCAGAGCTTGGGGGCTGTCCTGAATCCTGGTTCAGGATGCTGACTGCAGGCCATTGTCTCCCTGCTGTAGGTGTCCTCAGGACTCCTTGGACATCTTGGCCTTCCCCCTAAGTCCCTCAGGCCGCCCCTTGCCCTGGCAGAGGGACACTGCCAATTCTGCTTTTGCAGAGGAAGGGAGGCAACAATATATTTGTTCTTGCGCTCCTTCATTCATTCTGATTTTTTGGCTGTCTGGCAGGGCCAGAAAGTGAGGCAGGTCCAAGATGGTGCTGGCGTTTCTTGAGCCTCTGGGGTTCCCTTGTGGGCTTAGAAGTGGAGCAATCCAGAAAGTCTAAAGCTTGTCTACCATGTGCCTGCAACTGGGGCCTAGTCCAGATGACATGGGCCTCTTCAGGTCCCTCAGATGCTTAGGGTGGGTCCAAGTAACACTGAAAAGGATCCAGCAAGTTCGCAGTCTGGTCCACACCCATAATTCCCAGAGCCAAGTGACTCAGAGTGTCAGAAGGGTGTCAGTGCTAACTCACCCCCGACGCCTCCTGAGGAAAGGGCGTTTCACATGAAGGGCTGTGTTACCTGTGAGCTGGAAATAAGTTCTAGACCTTTCCACCCAAGCTTTCACTTTCACCCTGGGGTTTGCAGTAGGAACCGGCATTCTGCTACTATTTCCAACCGGAATATAGTGACATTGCCACATTTGTGAGGACTCCTTCGTGGGGAGTCACGGTGTCCTTGACCACCCTCTCCTCTCAGCCAATTTTTAATTTATTAACCAAAGAAGAGAGAAGAAGGGTGGGTGGTGTACATGGGATTAGGGGTAAAGGGGGATATCTACATAGCCCAGAGGCCTACCTGTGGGAGACTGCGGACACGGTTCTCAGTCACACACTGCAGGTGGGTGCACCCGGCTGATCCTCGGTCCAGGGATCTTTCCTGATCTCAGTACCTTGTGCTCTGATACAGTTGAGCCCTGGATCTTTAAGCTGAATAGCAAATTCTGTTCCAGCCCACAGGTGACACAGCCTTCCCTCGGGGGGTGATTTAGCACCAAGGTATCTTCTGAAGCCCTGAGTCAAAAGTCTGCCCCAAGTCTCAGCCATGGACATCTTGGAAGATGCGCTTTTAGATTCAGCTGAGACCTGGCCGAGTGTAACTGAGAACAAGAGTGTAGACTGTCTGCTCAGAGCACACACTGATGGTCACAGACATTCCCTGCAGGAACTTCTCAAGAGGAGGAGCAAGTGCCGAGTGCCGACAGGATCCCAGCCTTTCCATGATCTCCAAAGCTATCGTTATTTATATATAAATTTATAGATGATTTACATGTAAATTCTGCAGGTTCTGAGGCAGATACTGCAGAGCACAAGTTTTGGAAACAAGCACACAGCTTTTAAGTATCTTCTCATCTTTCATATATATGTGCCTACTTTTGACTCACAATATTTGTTTATTGCTGTATTTTTATTATATTAATAGCTCATGAGTTAATGTAAATGTCCATCTGCAGAGAAATGATAAGGTGAACTATGGTACATCCATACAATGAGACGATCTGTAGCCATTAAAATCAGAATAATGACATAGGGAAGTACTTATGACATTTTGCTAAGTAAGAAAAACAGACTAAAATTCTATGGGAATTCCCTGGTGGTCTAGTGGTTAGGATTTGGCACTTTCACAGCTAGGGCCCGAGTTCAGTCTCTGGTCGGGGAACTGAGATCCTGCAAGCTGCGCTGTGTGGCCAAAAAAAAAAAAAAAAAGTTAAAAAAAAAAAAAAGCCGACTGAAATTCTATATGAACTGAATTTTGAACCCCTCCCCCAACAAATCCAATAAAAAGCAATGTTTTATATAGATGTATGTGTGTATATATTGAAAAAGGCTAAACTCATATATACCAATATTTAGGCAATTATCTTTCTTATGTTTTCCTACATTGGTTATGTATTAATTTTATAATTTTTAAAATGTTATTGTTTTTTTAAAAGGACACTTACAAAATTGTATATTTTGGAACCTCCTGGGGTAAGACCCTGGACCTTCCACCAGCACCTGCAAACTGTGTACTGAAATTAAGTGCTGATAACATAGTTTGGGCCCAGGGACCACAGGCCAAGGATTGCCAGGGTCACGGCTGCAACCTTCCCTTCAT
Organism: Balaenoptera musculus; assembly: GCF_009873245.2. Taxonomy (NCBI): domain Eukaryota; kingdom Metazoa; phylum Chordata; class Mammalia; order Artiodactyla; family Balaenopteridae; genus Balaenoptera; species Balaenoptera musculus. Next base: position 80,497,462 of record NC_045785.1, on the reverse strand, counting down.
AGCCCTGAGCTGATTAGCCCTCAATCAGCCGACAAAGTAAAACAATACCCTTTGTTATCAGGGCAGCATAACTCACATTCTTAACCACTTCACGGGTTATCCAGGCCTCTGCTTTGCCGCTCCTCTAGCCTGGAGCCAGTCCACATTCAGGGACCAAGAGGCAGCATCTGCGGGGGAGCTCCAACACCTACTGGTGGCCAAGGTCTGCTGACTCACATTAATACCCTTAGAGCCAAAGGGTCCTGTTTACCCTCACCTTAACAAATGAACCCCAAGGGCGAGCTGGAAGGGTGAAAGGAGTCACAAGATGGCAGCACTCAGCCCGAAAGATATTGAAAAGGCTGGTGGTGATGGGGTGGAGGGTACTGTGTGGGATTCCTGCCAGCCACGCTCACGGGGTCCCAGACATCTCTCACATCAGCCAAAAGCCCCACTGATCATTGCCCAGATGCTGAACATAATAAAAGCCCCTTTCTTTGCCCTCCCAAAGAGACAAAGCATGAGGCCTAATCCCCTTTGGATGTCTTCGTTTCTGAGGGGATTCTACCCTTAGGGTGATGTAGAACATTTGGCTTTTGAGAGTCTAGAGGGCACATGGGCAGTGCAGGTGCTAAACAAAGGTAGCAAAAGCAACAAAAGATACCACTTATTCATTCATTCATATGTTCACCTAATGCATATTGAGGGTGTACCGTGAGCTCTGGGGTTATAGCAGGGAACACAACAGATAAGGACCCTGCTTTCATGGAGCTGACATTCCAGGGTGATGGGAGAGAGATGATATGTAGGCAAATAATAAATTATACTAAACGTTATAATGAAGCTATAACATCATGATGTTATAGGGAGTACCTGAGGGCAGGGGTGCTGGTTCCTGCATATTGCCACCAATGTCCATCAGGGGTCACGAGAGGACAGAGGGAAATGATTCTCAGTAAAGTAGGAGATGCCCCTCTGCCAAGGGTGTTAAAATTCAAATTAGGCCACCATGTGTGTGTGTGTGTGTGTGTGTGTGTGTGTGTGTGTGTGTGTGTGTGTGTGTGATCTTATACTTGGGCTCTCCTCTACAGCCTGAATTGTTTCTCCTCCTGAGATTTGTCTCACTGACTGGTAAGGAGGACCCATGGGGTGATTTCATGTGAGTCTTTCAGAGACTGGAAGGAGTTCAAAAGAGCACCAGTGTCCTATGTAGATGGAGAAGACAGTAGGGATCTGGCTTGCTATCTCCTATGCACCCACCACCCCAGCCTGATGAACTCCTGTTTGAGCTTTCTGGAGGGAGGACCTGCAGACTAAAGCTAGAGAAACTTCTATCACCAAGGACTCTGAGCTGCACAGAGCCATAAGCAGTTCTGATTGTGTATGGTTATGTGGGTTTGTGTCCAGTATACTAAATGCTCAATCATGCTAACTATTATTACCACTATTTTAATGATAAAATCTGAGACCCCATTAGGAAGAGGGACATTTCATTTTCAAACATGGCTTGGTGCTGAGGCTCCAGGGCATCTGGAAGGCCTGGAGCTCTGGGGCAGGTGCGGGGGGGACCCAAGGCCTGTGCCCTCTGTGCAGACATCAGCCTTCTCACAGGAGAGCCATACTAAGGAGCCAGGAGGGCAGCGGGGTTGGGACGGTGACCTTAGCAGAAGCTGGGAAGAGGGAGAGAGGAAGACATAGAAGGAAAAAGAAAGAGGGGACAAACTATAGTTCCTTTTCTTTTCAGTTCTTCCTATTCATCAGTAAGCTGAAGGTAGAGTGTGTTGGTAGAACATATGCATAGAAAGATGTGAAATAAAAACAATTGCATTCGTTTTGTGCAGTGTCTCCACTGTTCTGGTAAGAATGAAATACATAGACACATACAAACTATGAAATAAAGCTGTATAATTTCTGTGATTCTACATATGAATTAATTGCTCTTATATTTGCACTTAAAACAGGTATTACACAATATAGAGAGGAATAGTAAAATTCATGACAGTAATTTAAAATGTTAATTTTTCTTTACTTAGAACATTATATAAAATATAAAATATATAAAACCATGGCAGATAGAGACAATGGATGAAATGAAAAACTTTATATTTTAGTACCTTTAAGATACTTTTTATTCCTGCTTTTTTAACAAGGGACTCCATATTTTTATTTTGCATGGGGCCCCACCAATTATGTAACTGGCCTTGGCAGGAAGTTTATGTACATGTTACAGGTTTAAAATTTTTTTCCATATCATCGTCACTGGACCCCAGGGGAGCCTTAAGACTCTTCCTCACCTCCCCCTCATGAGAAAGAGATGCCTGGACCATGGACCAAGCAAAGATGCAGCGAGGCCGTGTTGTCAGAGGGAGCCTGAATGGGACATACAGCCTCAGCCTTTGTTTCTTTGACTAATCTTTCCTTTCCTCAAGAATGTTCAAGTCTAGAGGGCTCTGGTGAAGGTGCTGGCTACCCTCAGATTTTCACTAAGCCTGCAGACCTGCCTATAGCCTGTAAAATCTTGGCTCCTCCTAGCTCACCAGGAGATGATTTGGAGGTTTGTGGCCAAAGATCCAATCGGGAACATAACTGCCGCCCCACACCCCCCGGCCCGTATGTAAATGTACATGTGTACGTGTACCTCCTTCAAGACTTATCTTCATTGTAGGGACTTGGTCAGAGTTGGGATTCTTGGTTGGGAGCCCCAGACTATCATCTCAGTGTTAACAACCATGGGATCAGCTCCTAGAATCCAACCCCATGCCTTTTCCTCCTGTCTGTCAGTGCTCCGGGGCTGTGGACAAAGAGCGATGAGACTGATGAACTGGCGAGAGGCCCTGGGAGGGGCGGCCCTGGGAAGCCGCACCTGAGGACAGGGGAATCAATCACCGCCAGCCGGTGACACCACCGCAGCTCTTTCCTGGCAGCGGGACTGGCCTGTCTCCTCACTTATGCCGGGCAGTGGGGAAGCTGGCGGCATCCTGAGCGGGTGGGATGCTTGCCAGGGCAAGGCCTTTCCAAGGCTGCAAACTGCCTGTTGAGCACTCTTGGGGCTTTTTAAGTTGATTCGCCTGTGTCCAAAGAGTCAACCAGAGTAGAACAAAGCCCTTACAAATGACTGAGCTCCTCACTGACGGAAAGGGGCAGGGTTGCAGGTTTATCTTTCCATGGCACCACTTTTGGTCAGTGGGGAATCAAGGAATACTACTGGGAAAATTCATTCATTCATTCATCCATTCAATGTTTATTACCTACCTATTTTGTAAAGGAAGACGATATTCCAGGAGATGAGACAGACCGAGAGAAGAAGAAAACCCAAGGCAAGTTTGGGTGACAGCAAAGTTTAGCTGGCATTTAAACAAAATGAATAGTAGAAGTGGCTAGAAAGGGTAGGGGGTCTGGTGTTTGGACTTTATTTTAGTTCCTTGGACAAATGGGAGCCACTCAATGTTTTTTGTTGCTGTCATCATTGTTTTTGAAGTATCAATACAATTTACATGCAGTAAAATTCATCATTTTTAGAGTTTGCAGATGTATGTCGTGATGTAAACACAACCGCAAACAAGCTGTAGAACATTCCCAGCACCCACAGAATTCCTTATGTCTCTTTGCAGTCAATCCTTCCCCTACCCTAGCCCCTCATAGCCACTGGTCTGCTGTCTGTCTCTACACTTTTGCCTTTTCCAGGATGTCCCATGTTTTTGTGTGTCAACAATTTCTTCTTTCTTTCACTCAGTAGTATTCCGTTGTGTGACTACATCACGGTTTGTTCATTCTTTCATCAGTTGAAGGACATTTGGGTTATTTCCAGTTTCAGGCGATTAGGAATAAACCCACTAACAACATTTATGTACAGGTTTTGGTATTAACATAAGTTTTCAATTCACTTGGGCAAATTTCTAAGCATATAAGAGTAAGATTGCTAGTTCAAATAAATGTTTATAAGTGTATGTATAACTTTATTTTAGAAAACCACTGCCAAACTGTTTTCCAAAGCAGCTGTAAGATTTCACATTCTCCCCAGCAGTGTATGGAAGTTTCAGTTTCTCTGCACCCTCACCACCACTTGGTACTGTAATTTTTATTTTTAGCCATTGTAATAGGTGTGTAGTGGAATCTCACTGTGGTTTCAACCTGCATTTCCCTAATGACTAACGCTGTTGAGCATCTTTCCATGTGTTCGTTTGCCATTCTCCTTTGTCTTTGGGTGAAAGATCTGTTCAAACCCATTCAAGTGACATGATCGGAGTTATGCATTAAGAAGATTATCCTGGCAGCAGAGCACAGTCTTGTTACTCAAGTGTTGAATGAGAACCAGCAGCACCTGTTCTCCCGGGAGCTTATTAGAAAGGCAGCACCTTGGCCTCAGCCCAACAAGATCTCCAGGTGGTTTGCGTGCCTGTTAAACATCGAGAAGCACTGATATAACGGAAAAATTGTAGGAGAAAAAAAAATGCAGGGGCTAATTTAGGAAAGTGTTGTAATACAGAGGACTCAGAGAGGCTGAGCAGAAAGCAGGCTAAGGAAATAACAATCTACACATCTCCTGCTGACCCGATCTGGAAACCTGCCTGGCTCAGGTTTTGAGTTCCTATCTGTTTCCTTGCCTGGGTCCCACTGCTGGATGAAGGCCCATGTGGTAGCAAAGAGGGTCTTCAGAGGAAACCATTCCTGGGCCAGCAGACACATGTGTTCAGACCTCCAGTCACTGCCAGTGGGGCCAGAGTGTAGGGAGGAGGCCTGTCGGGTCAGTAAGGCAGGCAGGACGGGAGCCTGTTTAATCAATTACTCCAGCCAACACTGACAATGCCTCTGTGTGGGCACACAGGTGAGGCTCAGCCCTCAGATGACAGTTCATGGTCTAGGTGAGGAGATAGACACAATTGCCGTTCAGTATGCTGTGTCATAGCAGAGAGATATCTATATATAGTACTGTATGAGCCCAGGGACAGGAGAGACTAATTGGGGCGGAGGATATAGAGAGAAGGGCAGGAGGATTCAGAAAAGAGTTAACAGTTGACTTGGGATTTAGAATTTTATTATTAACAGCTAACATTTTCGGAGCCCTGGCTATGTGCCAGACCCTGTATTTTGTAAGACCGTTGCATTTGACCCTCACAAGAGCCCTGTGAGGAGGGACTGCTATTAGCCCCATTTTATGGATAAAGTAACCATGGGCGTAGCGGATGCAGGAACTTGCCCCAGGACTCACGGCTCAATGCCCACTCTGTCTGGCTCCAAAGTTTGCATCCTTAACTGACCATGCACTATGAGCCGGGGGCTGGCCAAAAGAACCCCAGGGAGAACAGAGGCAGAAACCAGTCCCTGGACCAAGCAGCTCCCGGCCCATGCCCCAGCCCCACCTCTGCCCAGAGGGACTGAAGACACTGAACAGATGTCTAGACCGGGCCTTCTAGCTGCCTGCAGAAGACTAGGGCACAGGTGGGGGACACCTGGTTTTCTCATTTGCTGCTGAGCTAAACTTGTTCAAGCTTC